>NW_027181782.1:28090688-28513188 GCF_029961685.1 Aristolochia californica | reverse complement strand
ACGCCACATTGCCAATACGGTACAGGACCTGGAATGGCCCATAAAATTTTGGAGAGAGCTTATGGCTTTTGATGGCTGCAAGAGATAGTTGGCGGTATGGCTAAAGTTTGAGCCAAACAAATTCTCCAGGTGCAAAGGAAAGGGGACGATGTCCTTTGTCATAAGTATGCTTCATTGTGGCTTGTGAACGTTGTAACTGAAAGCGGGCTTGAGCAAGCATTGCATCTCTGTCGGCTAATACTTGGTCCAATGCCGCTACCCGAGAAGACCCCGATTCATAAGAAAGTAGGCACGGAGGTTCACGTGCATAAACAACTGGAAAAGGGTTAGTACCCAGTGCGGTGTGGTATGAGGTATTATAACAGTACTCCACCCATGTGATGTAAAATTTAGTTACATCGGCTTTTATACCTTGCAAGCGTACGAATCGTTCATGTAATTTAGCGGGAAGCGAGGGTCATATCCACAGGGAGGATTGAATTTTGTGTATTCTTCAGTCAACTAGTCTAACCAAATATGATGAATTAATCTGAACTAAACACTAATTATATCCTAAATTATCAAGCAATCATCTGGTTAACTACTTGCACAACAGGAAACGTCAACTCTGGATTTTATGGTGATTTGTGCCTCTCTAGAGTGCCACGTAACCACGGATCCGATTTCTCAATCCTTGCATCTAGAGCCTCTCGGGCACATAGAGTGAAAGACAAAAATCGGATTAAAATACCAAAATCCAACCTAAATTATAATCCTACCCTAACTAGCTAATTTAATCAAATATCCGAAAAAAATATTTAATAAATATTAATTATCAAATCACATTTAATAAACATTCAAAACCTAAGTTCAAACTATAGAAAAATTTAAATTCCGAAATGACAAATTACTCCCCTTCTCCTTCCTCTCGCTCGGGCAGCAACTCGTTCTCACGGGTGCTACAATTTCCCGAAATTGATGGCTTCGAGTAACAAGAGTGAGTGGCCGGAGGTAGAGACGATGCCGACGATGAAGGATAGAAGCCGATGGACAGAGGTGACGTCCGGCAAAGAATGAAACAGAGTTGAAGTCCTCTAACCGGCTCTCTCGAGTCTCGGTCGGAGTCGGAATAGCTCCGAGAATGGTCAAAAATACGTAATCGACGCCGGAGGATGGTCGGAATGCGGAATTGGCACCGAAGAAGCCTCACAGATCGCCTCTCGGCCTGGCGAGCAGAAACTGGCACTGTCAAACTCACCGCGATGGAGACTCTCTCGAGCTCTCCTCGGGTCTGTTCTCGGTTGCTAGACGGTGGTGGACGACGGTGGCGCAGCGAACGACGGTGGCAAACTCCTCTCGGTTCTTCCCCTGTTTCGGTCGATGGTGCTCTGTTTTGGTCGATGCCCCTTTTCTCTCGACACTGCCTCCCTTTAATACGATTTTTCCCTTCTTTTAATACCATTTGCCCTAAAAAATACCTCCATTTCACTAAGGGCATTTGGGTAAATATCTCCTTCTCCACCAACATTCTCCTGAAATTCCATAATTGAATCCATAAAAAGCATTTCAGGAAGAAATAAACCTTAAAAACAATGAAATATAATTCAGGAGAGAAAAATATGCAATATAGATAGTGATTAATGCCTAATTCAATAAGTGCACGTTTCATTTGAAAACCGATAAATAACCACCTATAACACAATTATAAAGGTTATTCTATTATAATTAACCTAGTTCTCATGTCAGAATATGGCATCTATCATACCCCCAAACCTAAATCTTTGCTAGTCCCTAGCAAAACAACAATCGAACCAAAATTAAGCCTAGGAAAACAAAATGCCACTTTCGTAGGGAGCACGATTGCATTTAGCGCATGCAACAAGCCGTTAAACCCCTACTTTGCAGTAGTGGACGAATTATGTCTCGTGAGGGTTTGCATGGAATTTACCCACAAAATTCATCTAAATCAATAATATAAAAAGAAAACTGAAGAAAATTTACTCCTCATTAGCATATGACTAACACTTAGTATCGTAAAATATCTGAAAATCATATGAGATCCTGCGCAATTTGAAAACCTGTGTAAAATATAGCATATTATCAATCCAAATACATTCATTGTTACTCCACCTGAACCAATGTGACCCATAAGCAATTACTTCAACAGAACAAAGAGGCAACAAATAACAATAAAATCTTGGTCACATCACAATTAAGAGAAAATAGTAGAGTAAGCCTATTGTCTTACAATCTCACAAAAGAAATATACCAATTTCAATCTTGACCTGCAACTTCTTTCAAATTACAATTCATCATCGAAGTTAAGGAAACTCATTGCTTCTAGATTTAAAACCATTTTACGCTATTACCAACGCACTTTTGCTATTACTAGCGTAATTTTTGTTTCACTGAATACTTTTGGTATTACCACCATTTTGTATTCGTCTTCACTGCACATGCACTTATTTTTAAGTAACCGACTATTCCGGTGCATGTCCCTGGGTTTGCCCAGGCTGTTTCTGAAGTTATCTGTCTTTTGCAAGCAAGAGCATTTCCATTTGCATTCATACATTACAACAAGGAATTTCACTGAGGTATAAAAAGGAATGAGTTCAAACAGGCATACAAGACTATTCAGACTAACATAGATCAACACTAGATTTACATGTTCTCTTTTGCAACTAAGTTCCAAGTCTAATGCAATAGTAAGTTATCCCACTGAATTCTCATGGATCACAACAAATGATATCAGATTTCTAATAGGCATATTCTACACAGTTTTACGAAAAATTTTAAAACACATTTGAGCAACTTATTTTAACTCTACTAACGTTAACCACATACTAAGAGGAGTAATTTGAAAACCACGAACAGAAATCAAAAGAAAATTATTGCTAAAACATAGAAGAGTCGTCCCCGCCTCCCCCCCCCCCCCCCAAACCTAAACCTGACATTGTCCTCAATGGGGAAAAGTTAAAACACCAGAACGACTTCCAAAAAGAATAACAGCTTAGCTAGTTATACTCTAGCAGAGTAAGGGTTAAGCTCCCTCAGGGCTCCTAAATCCATAGGTGGGACCATATGTGTTTGGTCATCAACAATAATACCGAAAAGTCAGTAAAGACCCCCAAGAAATCTCCGTGTGACTGGCCACTGAAGACAGCAGGAATCACGCGCTGAACACAAGTCCTTAAGTTACTCACCATAAGGTTTTCATTCAATACTGTTATGGACTCAATAACACTGAGTCATCTACTTTACTTTTATTATTTATGTTGCTTTTAATTTCGAATTTTATTGATTTGTAATAAGACTTAAAGGTAGGGGTAGAATTGGGTTTTATAACCCTAACCTATGTTGATATTAATTACCCTATTTAAGGGGTAAGGATGGAGAAATAAAGCAAGTTCAGAATTAGCATAATCTATGGTAATTTAGGTTCCTTCTAGGTTCTCTATTCTAGGGTGTGAACTCTCTTGGGGGTTTGTTGCATCCATTGGGGAGTCTTTGAGGAGATTTTGGAAGGAAAAGGAGAAGGAATCAGCCTTCTCTTCCATGCTGCAATAGTCATCCATCTCTTCCACAAACCAGTAGTGAGGGAAGGAGGATTTGCGTGAGCTTTAGCATCAAGAAAGGGATTTTCAAGTTGCTGAATTGAAGGAGGTCTTCAAGAGATATTTTTATCTATCTTTTATGAGTTTAGAAGAGCTAGAGACTGCCCTCTTTACATTCAGCATCGGTAGTTGCATGAATTCAGAGACCCTATTCATTGACGTGAAAAATAAAGTGGGGTTTCATAATTGGATCCTTAAAACAGTCTCTTGATTGAATTGGTGCATCTATAATTGAGAAAAGGAAACTCCTTTTCAATTAGAACGTGAAAGGAGAAGTATAAGAGAGTTCTTTTCACAAAAACGTGATAAGAAACCCTCAAACAGTGCTGGATTTATCTTCAACTCGCCGAGTTACTAGATCCATGGCTAGGGACTATAAAAAATACTTCAAGATCGAACTGATCAATCCCAGAATGGTTGTTTGAGTATAGACCTCTCAAACTAGGGACCAAAAGTCTGGTCATCGACTACCGGAACCATTTATGCTCTCAGCCAGCAAGAGAGTACCCCGAGTCCATGATGAGGACGGCATCGCCAGGGGACCTCCAATCAATCAAGACCAGAGTACACCAAAGGTTATCCTAAATAAGAATGAATAAACCAAAAATAAAACTGTAATGTACAAAGGGATAGAAACATGGGGATTGCCCACAATGTGCTAAGTTTATAGTCGTAAGCAAGACTCTGACGCATTCAAGATGAAATGACAGGTTCCTCCAAGAAAATCACCATCACCTCCTCCGGTGTGGGGACATTCTCAAGATACGGTTTGAGCCTCTGACCGTTAACTTTGAAGACCGACCTGTCTCCGTGATTGCGGATCTCAATAGCGCCATGAGAAAACATCTGTGTAACTTCAAATGGACCGGACCACCTGGATCTTAGCTTCCCTGGAAACAAATGCAATCGTGAGTTATAAAGTAAAACATTCTGCCCAACAATAAAAGACTTGCAAAAATAGATTTATCATGTAAAAGCTTTGTTCGCTCCTTATACAGTTTGGCATTCTCATAAGCATCATGACGTATCTCCTCCAACTCATTCAATTGCAATTTTCTCTCCTCACCCGCTTGAGTCAAATCAAAATTCAAAGCCTTAATGGCCCAATAAGCTCTATGCTCAAGCTCAACAGGTAGATGACATGCTTTGCCGAACACTAGGCAAAATAGAGACATCCCAATAGAAGTCTTATAAGCGGTTCGATAGGCCCATAAAGCATCGTCCAATCGAGTGGACCAATCTTTCCTATCAAAGCGAACTAACTTCTCCAAAATCCTTTTGATCTCCCTATTAGAGATTTCCACTTGACCACAAGTTTGCGGGTGGTACGGAGTGGACACGCGATGAGTGATGAAATATTTCTTCAATAAGGTCTCAAATGCTCTGTTACAAAAATGAGATCCCCCATCACTGATGATCGCTCTCGGGGTACCAAACCGATTAAAGATGTTTTCTTTTAAGAACTTTACCACCACTTTGTGATCATTTGTCTTACATGCAATAGCTTCAATCCATTTAGAGACATTTTCAACAGCAACAAGGATGTATTGATAGCCGAACGAGACAGGAAAAGGACCCATGAAGTCAATACCCCACACATCAAACAATTCAACAATAAGAATGGGTTTAAGAGGCATCATGTTCTTCCTAGATAATCAACCAGTCCGTTGGCATCTATCACACACACGACAAAACTCATGGGCATCTCTAAATAATGAAGGCCAATAGAAACCACATTGTAAGACTTTAGCCACGGTCTTTCTAGCACCAAAATGTCCACCACGTGCGTGGGAATGACAAAATTCAAGAATGTTGGCAAAGTCTTGCTCATGTACACAACACCTAATGACTTGGTCAGAACACACCTTGAACAAATAAGGGTCATCCCAAAAAAAATGTTTGACTTGGGAAAAGAATTTCAACCGATCTTGTTTACTCCAATAATCAGGAATATTATGATTTACAAGATAGTTGACTATTTCAACAAACCAAGACAACTGGGTTACTTGGAGAAGTTGTTCATCAGGGAAGGAATCATTTAAAGGAAGGAATCCTTCCTGAGGTGCTACACATATCCTAGATAGATGATCAGCAACAACATTCTCACAACCCTTCTTATCTCGAATCTCAAGGTCAAATTCTTACAATTGCAAGATCCATCTAATTAATCGAGGTTTAGTGACCTTGATGGATAATAAGTACTTCAAAGCAGAATGATCAGTGAACACTATAACCTTTGACCCTAACAGATATGATCTGAATTTGTTCAAGGCAAACACAACAGCTAGCAACTCCTTCTCAGTGGTAGTGTAATTCAATTGAGCATCATGAAGAGTGCGGCTAGCATACTGAATGACATAGGGTATTTTATCCGTCTTTTGCCCCAAAACAGCCCCCAATGCATAGTCAGAGGCATCACACATCAACTCAAAAGGCAAAGACCAAGTAGGGGGTTGGACAATGGGTGCAGTGGACAAACATTTCTTCAGTGTCTCAAAAGTATGAATACAGGTATCATCCAAGGCAAAAGCAACATCTTGAGCAAGCAAATTCGTCAAAGGACGAGAAATTTTGCTAAAGTCCTTAATGAAATGCCTATAGAACCCAGCATGGCCAAGGAAAGAACGCACCCCCTTCACAGAAGTAGGTGGTGGCAGATTGGCAATTAGGTCAACCTTGGCTTTGTCCGCTCAAACACTACATGTCCTAAAATAATTCCTTCTTTTACCATGAAGTGGCATTTCTCCCAATTCAAGACTAAATTGGACTTAATGCAACGGGACAATACGAGTGAAAGATTGTGCAGACATGTATCAAAACTAGAGCCAAACACACAAAATTCATCCATAAAGACCTCTAAAAAGTCACCAATCATGTCAGAAAAGATACTCATCATGCACCGTTGGAAAGTGGCGGGCGCATTGCATAAACCAAAAGGCATGCGTCTGTAAGCATAGGTGCCAAACTGACACGTGAATGTGGTATTTTCATGGTCTTCTGGAGCAATGGGAATTTAATTGTAGCCAGAGTATCCATCTAAGAAGCAATAAAAATTATGGCGGCCAATTGTTCTAGTACCTGATCAATGAAAGGTAGTGGGAAGTGATCCTTCCTAGTGGAGGAATTAAGTTTTCTATAGTCAATGCAGACAGCCCACTTGGTGGTAGTTCTTGTGGGAATCAATTCACCACTCTCATTTTTCATTATCGTTATCCCCCCTTTCTTAGGGACAACTTGAATTGGACTCACCCAGGTGGTATCGAAAATAGGGTAAATGATTCCTGTCACAAGCAACCTGATGACTTCTTCTCTCATAACCTCCAGCATATGGGGATTTAACCTACGTTGCATCTCACTTGAGGCTTTAGTCCCCTCCTCCAAATGAATACGATGCATGCATATGGAGGGGCTAATCCCTTTTAAGGCATCAAGAGTCCACCCCAATGAATCTCTGTGTTCTTGTAAAACGTCAATCAATTGTTCCTCCTTCTTAGTACTCAAATCAGAGGAAATAATGACTGGTAATGAGTTCATGGGCCCCAAGAACACATACTTAAATGTGGGAGGAAGTGGCTTAAGATCTAGCTTGGAATTTTCAAGAGGTTTGTCCAAGTCAAGAGGAAGATCCTGTGGATGATCAGTTGTGATAACCTCATAAGCTTCCTCCAACAGAGGTACAGAATTGAGTAAAGAATCAACCTCTCGAAAATATGTTTCCTCATCAAAATAGTCCATGTCTAAAAATGTTATGCAAGACTCAAAAGATTCAAGAGTGGATTCGTCATCAAGCATAATAGTTTCTATCTTAAATGCAGGACTAAGATCATCATACTCAAGTGGGTGGTGCCCGACATTAAATACATTCAATGAGACCTTAAAATTTCCAAAAGACAACTCTAACTCACCACTTTTACAATGAATGATAGCATTAGATGTGGCTAAGAAGGGACGTCCTAGGATGATAGGAATTTGGTTGGTCACATTGACTATTGGTTTTGTATCAAGAACAATGAAATCAACCGGGAACAGAAATTTGTTCACTTTTATCAAAACATCTTCAACTATTCCTCGTGGTATCTTGACAGAATGGTCAGCTAGTTGAAGTGTGATGGGAGTAGGCTTCAATTCCCCCAAACCTAATTGCTGGTACACAAAGAAAAGAAGCAAATTCACACTTGCCCCTAAGTCAAGAAGAGCTCTCTGGATGGTATGTTCACCAAGGACACATGAAATTGTGAGACATCCAGGATCTTTAACTTTAGGAGGAGTGTTGTGCTTCAGAATTGAGTTTACATTCTCAGTAAGAAAGACCTTTTTGTTAACATGTTGTTTTCTCTTCTGTGTACAAAGGTCTTTCAAAAATCAGGCATAGGCAAGGACTTGCCTAATAGCATCAAGAAGTGGAATGTTAATGTGAACCTTACTGAATAGTTCCAACATTTCATGGATGCTATCTCCTTTCCTAGGTGGGCCTGATAACCTCTACGGATAAGGAGCTAGTGGGACTTGGTTAGGGATCTGCTTGGCTGTTGGTGGAGAACTTGGAGGTTCTTCACTCAATGATGTGTCCCCATTGTCATCCTTTGACTCCTTAGACTTAGTGGTCCCTACCCCATTGTTCAAATCACGACCACTCCTAAGGGTGGTTATGGCTTTGGCTTGCTCATAATGGGGTTTGGAACTCAACCCACTCTCATGTGTGCTTTTGGGGTTAGGAGTGGTTTGACTCGGGAGTCTATTTTGTGCTTGTTCACTCATGTGGCTGGCCAACTGACTCACTTGCATTTCAAGTTTAGCAATGGAGGACTGTGTATTCTACATGAATAATTGAAGTGTATCCTCAAGTGAAGGTTTTTGTGGAATCAATGGTTGTTGAGTGAAGTGTGAGCGCGGAGCTTGGGGTTGAGTAAACCCTGGAGGACCCCCAACCTGTGGGCCCTTGGACCATGAGAAATTTGGGTTCCTAGCCCGACCCGAATTATATGTTTCCGAAAAAGGATCGTTCCGGTTTGGTCTATGAAAATTCTGGACTGCATTCAAGTCCTCAATAAGCTCCGGGTAGGATGAACTAGATGGACACATTTGTGTGGGATGAGATGAACCAGAGCATATGGCACAAACAGTAGATGGGTTAGGAGCAGGTAAACTCTTGGACACCATAAGGGCATCAATTTTTCTAGTCAACCCCTCAATCTTGGCCATGAGCATGGGTGTTTCACAAACCTCGTAGAGACCCCCTCTTTTGGCTTCGTGGGATCTCCTATCAACACTAAATGACGAACCCCATTGCTGAGATTGATCACTCAACGTTTCAAAGAAGTCCCACGCCTCACTAGCACTCTTACCCATCAAACTCCCACCACTCGTTACATCTACCATGGATCTAACCGGGGGTGTAAGACCTTGATAAAAGTATTGCACTGAATGCCATTTCTCAAACCCATGATGCGGACACCTACAGATCAAATCCTTCCATTTCTCCCAAGCCTCATAAAAGTGTTCACCCTCCTACTGCATAAAGTTGGAGATTTCTCTTCTGAGGGCTGTAGTTCTCTGAATGGGAAAGTACTTGGACAAAATTTTTGTGACTAATGTGTCCCATGAAGTAATGCTGCCCACCTCTAAGGAATTAAGCCAAGACTTGGCCTTATCCTTAAGTGAAAATGGAAAAAGTCTTAACCGGATAGAGTCATCTGAGAAATTCTTGAATTTGAAAGTTGCACAAATATCTAAGAATTCCTTGATGTGGTAATATGGGTCCTCCTTCTCCAACCCATAGAATGTAGGGAGGAGTTGGATCACAACCGGTTTCAACTCATAACTAGCGGCAGTAGTGGGTGGCAATATAATGCAAGAAGGTGATGTGAAGTGGGATGGGATAGAATAATCCCTCAGGGCTCTACGGTCACCTGTTGCAGGTAACTGTAATGGTTTACCCTGATTGGCCATGGTAGCTCCTAACTTGACTTCGGGTGTTTTCCTACAAATATGTTCTACTTCTTCAACAAAGGGAGCTAATGGTCCACCTAGGGAGCGGCGCCCGTGCATAAAAACACAAAAAGAAACAAAACAAACTATCAAATTAAGCTAACAAACTCAATACTAAAAATAAAACTAGAAGAAATAAAAATAATTCCATACAAAATCACCAAGCTAAAATTATGAAAGCAACAAAAAATAAAATAAAATAAAAATAAATCTAACCTAAGACCATGGAGAACAAAGAAATACACTTAATACGTGCCTCCCCAGCAACGCTGCCAAAAACTTGATGTAAAATTTAGTTACATCGGCTTTTATACCTTGCAAAATTTAGTTACAAAAATTAGTTCATCTAATTACATTGCCTTTTAGAGTTCTTCGGCATGCTTCTAGCTTCATAGTATTGATTCACACTTCATTTATTATGCAACTTGAGTAACTGTGATGCTTGATGGTGCCACAACCAAGGGTATAAATATCGCTATGTCTATCAAGACATCATTGCTATACTAATGTCTTGAGCTGCATTGGAAAAACAAACATAATCAGCTACAATCACAACGATCATAGACAAGAATGCTATCATTTATTTTTATTACACTAGGATTAGTATATAACTAGCCTACATTTTCAACCATTCGAGAAATAGTGCCTTGTGTTCTCTATCAACGTCTGTCACTCCCTCGTGAGAAGAAAACTCTCTATGTTCATTAGTCATCATATGTGTTGTAACGATAAATAGGCATTATGTATTAAACCCTCGACATATGTATAAGTTCATGGATTGAGGTAAATTGCTTACAATAGATTTTTTTTAATCTCTTCGCAATTAGACAATACAACCCAAATAATCTCTTGTATTTGGGTTATGCCACCTTCAATTCTCTAGTGCCACTAAACTCCCACTCTATATGCGACAAAACTGACATTTTATCCTCACACACTTAGGATCCCCGTCGTAATTTCGATCGGGATAATTAAATATGATTTCCACCCCATCCATGTAAATGGAGCCTTCATGTTGAGCTTGGTTATGTACTCTTGTATCAATATTATGTGTTGAAGAAGTTGTATGGGAGAATCTTACATGACTCTCATAGCAAGAAGTCTCATAGAGCCTAA
This sequence comes from Aristolochia californica, assembly GCF_029961685.1. Lineage (NCBI taxonomy): Eukaryota > Viridiplantae > Streptophyta > Magnoliopsida > Piperales > Aristolochiaceae > Aristolochia > Aristolochia californica. The sequence goes on along the minus strand of NW_027181782.1, from coordinate 28,502,491 downwards.
ATTAATATGGTGGAGTCTTACAAGAGGCTCAAAATTGGAGGTCACACAAATGAGTTTTATTGAAAGGTGTTTAAGTTATGTTAATATCCTATTGATGTTCTGTTGTTTAATTCTTTTGAGCATTTTTTTTCGCATGTTTGACTTTGGGTATAAATGGGACATGGGTAGTTTGTTTCTAATATAATTTTACTTGTTTCTTTAGTTATAGATGAAGGCTCATTCTATTCTGATGTAATCAAGTCAATAAATTATTTCTCTTTCCAAATATTCAACATGGCATCAGAGTATGTTTTGTGAGTTGGCGTGGTCTTCCCACAGAGACAATGCCTTCCTCCATTCTTTACTCCTATATTTCTCCTTCCTTTTTCTTTTTCCCTAAAATGTTTAGTTATTCTAGCTTCTGTTTTATCTTCCTTATGTTTCTCCTAGCAGTTATTTATTGTTTTCCTCCCACATAGTCTCATTGAAATTTTAGTATCACGAGTCACTTTATCCTTGTCATCCAATCTATTTCTAGATTAATGGGTGGTTCTACAAGATGGCAGCCATAGAAGAGAAAATTTTTGCAAGTATAATCCCAATGTTACTACCCTCATATGTTTCAGTGCTTAAACCTGAATCACAAAAAAAAAATCCAAAAACATGTTGAGAAAAGGTCTACGAGAAGAAGAGGACAGGATAGTGCTCGTCTTCTGAATTTTCATCCGGAACCAGTGCTCTCTGGAGGATCTCTTTCAATGACCTTTGAAGCACGCTGGAGTTGTAGAAGTATTACACGATGCATGTAGAAGAGCCAGTATGGAAGAGTCTTACAAGACTCTCATAAAAATAAGTCTCACTGAGCCAGAATTAATATGGTAGAGACTTAGATGACTCTCATGGAAAGATATCTTACAGAAGAATCTCAGTTAAAGGTGTTTTAGCTATGTTAGTATTTTATGTATGTTTAGTTGCTCCGTTGTTCTATGACTCTTCTTGTAGTGTTTGACTTTGGGTGGAACTAGGACATGGACAGTTTAACTATAATCTGATTCTTCTTATTTTCTTTATTATAATTAGAAGCTCATCGTACACAATTGACAATCAAGTCAGTGAAGTATTTCTCTTTTCCCAATAATCAACAAGGTGTAAGAGCGGGTCCTGTGCGTTGACTCGATCTACCCAAGAGATAACGTAATCCTTTTCCTTTCCGGTTTATTGTCTCTGGCAGTTTAGATTCATATTCTACCTTTTTCTTTCTTCCCAATTCGAGTACAACTTGTTTGTTTGGAGTCTTCTCTTCCAGAATGAATTTTACTTATATCAAATTATATATCATTGAAAATATTTGTTAGTCTACTTTCCAAATCAAATCTAATTTTGGCAATCATATTTTTTGACAAAGCGAATCGATATTTGAAACAACAATGATTAGATATCGAGAGAGCGATACATGCAATAGTAAAAAATCTTCAATTTTTGAGGCATTTTATGCCATCAAGAGTTAGACTTCAAATAGTGAGTTATATGTCAAAAAAAGTATTTTTAAGTCTATTTTGTAGCCTATCAAGCCAATTCTGAATCCGAATTTTCTGAAGGGAGATATATATATTGGAAGAGTCAAAGGTCATTATCGCCAAAGAAGAAAGAGTACTCAGTTTGATAAAATTGCCGAGTTTTAAATCTATCAGATTCTTTCATTCAAAAGTAGAATATTTCATTGAAGGAAAATTATTCTTGAATGAAAGGTACTAAAGTCTAGATAACTAAGGAATAACTTTGATTTTAGTCAGATCTATATGTAAGGTGATATACTCATTGGAGTCAGTAAGGGTCATGCGGCATAATGAAGAATATCGAGTGGTCATAATAAATAAAGATTGAAGATTTCGATGTCAATTTAGGTATCAAACTAAAGATCTTTGAGTCTAGTTTCTTTAGTAACAAACTGTTTGTAATTATGCGCTATGTTACTTGAGATATCAATATCATAAGTATTAAAAGTTAGTTCTACCGGAAGTCACTCTTTTTCCTATTTTCTCACCTATTGACCCTCCATGCATTAACGCGAATTAAGTTTCCTTTCCTCCTAGTCTCTTAGTTTTTTACAAAACAATTTCTGGTAATCAAATGTTTTTGGTCAATCTTAATCATTCCAGGATGTGCTAGATCAAAGTATCGGTGTCCTGCTTTGATTTTTTTTTTAATTTTTTTTTGTTTATTTTGGTTACATGATTGTGTTTCTTCCTAATTGTCATGTTCACAAAATTGTGGTCACCCAACAAAGTCATACTTTGTAGAAAATTTTAAGTTATTTTATTTCTACCATTACATTCTCCCCAAGTACTTTTAAAGTTCACATTCTAGGTCCTTTTTGAAGTATGAGTGTTGCATAGAAGCTTCATTTTGTTTAAAGTTGTTTTGCTCTAGTATTTCATCAATTTTCTTTTCTTGTCTTTTTCTAACTTTAGAGCAATACTTAGCCCTGCTACATCAAAAATATAGGAGTGTGTGCAATATCCAACACTGGTTAAGTCTTTTAATTCTTCACCCAAGAAGTGATTTGTGTTTGACCTGCCCATAAAAACTCAACAGTCTCTTTGTTGTTCCCTAATTTGGGCCATTTTTCCACCTTTAAAATTGATCAGAGCGCATTTCAGACTATGGCCATTTTTATTGGTATATGGAGCTGTTGACTTTCTAGAAATAAATAAATACTTCACTAATTTGTTGTAATTTGAGTACAATGTGCCGCTATTTATAATAGATGAAACAAGTAGAGCTCAATTACATTTAAACTACCCTTCTCCCTCTTATACCGAATAATAAACTCTAAAAGATAAGGGATAGAACAGTTGAACAAATGAACATAAATAAAAGAGTAACTGAACTAAAACACTTTTAACTCAGACTCTTCTGTGAGATCTCCTCTTGTGAGACTCCTATAAGACTCCACCATAATAATTCTGGCTCTATAAGACTTCTTGTTGTGTGAGTCATGTGAGACTCGTTCTTACCTACTCTTCGACACTCCCCCTCCATCTGCAATTCATAACTTCAGCCTGTAGGAAAATAGATTTTTGGTCTTCAATCTTATTTTGCTGAAAATAATTTTCATAGATGCAAAATTCTTCCTCTTTTATTCTCCCCTTTTCATGAATATTTTGGTCACATAAAAATTACCACAACATGTGGAATAAAATATCTCTTTCTTGTGTTTGTTGTTCTTCTTCTCCTCTTTAAGTTGGGGATAAAAATGACATAGACACTTTGCAAGGAAAAACACTATATGGAAGCAGAAAATCACTCTAGCCGTACGCAAGAGCTTCAAATACCAGCTAAAACAGTCGTAGTGTGAAACACACTCCGATCAAATTTGAAGGCGGAAAAACGGCTCAACTTTAGGTCACAACAAAGAGACTACACACTTTTTCAGGGTAGCTCAAACGCAAATCACCTCTCCGGTGAAGAATAAAAGACTTGACTTGAGATGGTTATTGGGCATACTCCTATACTTTTTAGGTAGTGGGTCTAGGCATTGCTTTGAAGTGATGAAAATACAAGATCAAAATTGAAGAAATACCAGAGAAAATCAACTTTAACCGGAAGTTGGACGATGTTGAGTCCCCAATCAAAGTCTTGTCTCCATTTGTTTGAGAAGTTACAAGAATAGCATATAGTATGATTTATATTATATATTCCTTACATTTTAGAGTATTCCGTCAGTGTGATATATCCCTCTGCATGACAACCTCGAAAGAAAATTCAGGTGGGGGCTTGGGGATCTAATTTTGGTTAGTCTGCTACAAAGTCTTCTACATATCTTGTTTCAGGATCATGACAAGTTTATCGATGAACATCGCTAAATCTGTGCCTACCAATACAAAACATGCATTCAAACACATCTTGTTGTTATGGACCCATCCATCATGTGAGTTGCTTCTTCTCTTCCTTATTGCCATGGTTGGCTGCCCTACAATCATGGCTTCAACAACATCCACATTTTACTGGACCCAGCTTATCGTGTGGAATTCTTACAATCACTGTTATGGCATGCCGTAGCCAGTCAAAATCTTGCTTTCTCTTCCATTACTTTCACTAGACACTCTGAAATCTAAGGGAACAGAAGCATGAGAGCCTGCTACCTCTGTTTTCAGCACTCTCACTGGGTACGACATACTGTACCCTACCAACACATGGTTGCGCATTCTCAACCGCCCAACATAGGAAAATTACAGAATTGATACTCGCCACTTTCCTTTCCATGTATAAAAGTCTTCAACTGCATCGGGAATCAGCACAACCACTGGCCTCTTGCTATCCAAGATCAGCCTTCAGCTTTCCCCTCCATCCAGCAACCAAAATCCCTCATCAGCAGCCATGTTTAGTCCCAAGCGTTTTGTATCAAAGGCGAGGAATGGTGAGAGGGCAATCTCAGGAAAAGGTCATTTTGTGGTGTACACTGCAGATCAAAACCGCTTTGAGGTTCCATTGGCATATCTCAACAATGCGATCTTCCAAGAGTTGCTGAAAGTGGCTGAAGATGAATTTGGTCTGTCAGGAAATGGGCGCATCACTGTGCCATGCAACGCGGACTTCCTGGATTATGTCCTCTCATTTATTAGAAGGCGTCCATCCAAAGACACAGAGAAGGCTTTACTGTTGACAATTTTCAGTAGTAGGTGCTCAATATCATCCTTACATCAGTCAGAGCACCGCGCTCATCAAATACCTCTCCACAGTTACTAAAAGAATGACCAGGGATGTAATTTTTTTATCGTCAGTTGTACATGATCGACACAATTTTGATACACACAGAAGTTCATTTTTCAGATCTGTCTTTAGTCTTCATGTCTCAAATACCTCTCGAGCTTTCTTTTTCATTACTTTTACTAGACACTCTGAAATCTAAGGGGACAGAAGCATGAATGCCTGCTACCCTACCAGCACATGGATATGCCCAAACTGTTTTCTAGAGCTATGCCCAACGTTTCCATAATCTGGTAGAGTTACCCAACTGTCATCAATCCACTAAGGGACTTACCAGCACATGGATGTGTCTCCTAAATGAGTCGACATGAGGAAAGTTACAGCTGAATGAATTCTGTGTCTCTTAGGGACTATATATGTACATTGCCTCGACTGCTTTCAAGTCATCACCACAGCGTACTCTGAAGTTCATCTTGCTTTCTCCTTCCTCACGCAACTATTCAGTATGTTGAGCCCAAAGAAGATCGTTCATTTGGCCAGAAATAGGCAGAAGGCGTCTATCAAGCCAATAGCCGACAAGGGTCATTTTGCTGCCTACACTACAGATGGTGAACGGTTCATGGTTCCATTGGGATACCTCAGCAATACTCTTTTGAATGCATTGCTGGAAGTCTCAGAAGACGAATTCGGATTGCCAGGAGATGGGCCAATCACGCTCCCATGTACTGCAGATTTCATGGAATACGTGCTTTTGTTGATGCAGAGACGTCCAAACAGAGATGTGGAAAAGGCGGAGCTCACTTCCATCACTGCTGCTCGCTCCTCCACACCTTCAGTCATCCATTGGGGGTTGCTCCATAAAGAACCTGTATACGGTTGTTGAACTGATTTATACCCTCCAATGTACTCTCTCTTCTTTGACAACTGTAAATACTACAATTTTGACATGTTACAGAAGATTTCTTCATTCTTTTCTCCTAGCAGTTATTGATTGCTTTCCTTCCACAAAGTCTCATTGAAATTTTAGTCTCCTGAGTCACTTTATCCTTGTCATCCAATCTATTTCTAGATTAATGGGTGGTTCTATAATATGGCAGCCATAGAAGAGAAAATTTTAGCAAGTATGATCCCAATGTTACTAGCCTCATATGTTTCAGTGCTTAAACCTGAATCACGAAAAAAAAAAATCCAAAAACATGTTGAGAAAAGGTCTACGAGAAGAAGAGGAAAGGATAGTGCTCGTCTTCTGGATTTTCATCCTTAACTAGTGCTCTCTGGAGGATCTCTTTCAATGTCCTTTGAAGCACGCTGGAGTTGTAGAAGTATTACATGATGCATGTAGAAGAGCCAGTATAGAAGAGTGCTACATGACTCTCATAACAATAAGTTCCACTGAGCCAGAATTAATATGGTGGAGACTAAGATGATTCTCATGGAAAGATATGTCACAGAAGAATTTCAGTTAAAGGTGTTTTATCTATGTTAGTATTTTGTGTATGTTTAGTTGCTCCGTTGTTCTATGACTCTTCTTGTAGTGTTTGACTTCGGGTGTAACTGGGACATGGACAGTTTAACTGTAATGTGATTCTTCTTATTTTCTCTATTATAAATAGAAGCTCTTTGTTCACAATTGACAATCAAGTCGGTGAAGTGTTTCTCTTTTCCAAAAATTCAACAAGGTGTCAGAGCGGGTTCTGTGAGTTGATTCGATCTACCCAAGAGATAACGTAATCCTTTTCCTTTCGGGTTTATTGTCTCTAGCAGTTTAGATTCATATTCTACCTTTTTCTTTCTTCACAATTCAAGTACAAGTTGTTTGTTTGGAGTCTTCTCTTCCATAATGAATTTTACTTATATCAAATTATATATCATTGGAAATATTTGTTAGTCTACTTTCCAAATCAAATCTAATTTTGGCAATCATATTTTTCGATAAAGCGAATCGATATTAGAAACAACAATGATTAGATATCGAGAGAGCGATACATGCAATAGTAAAAAATCTTCAATTTTTTAGGCGTGTTATGCCATCAAGAGTTAGACTTCAGATAGAGAGTTATATGTCAAAAAAAGTATTTTTAAGTCTATTTTGTAACCTATCAAGCCAATTCTGAATCCGAATTTTCTAGAGGGAGATATTAATATTGGAAGAGTCAAAGGTCATTATCGCCAAAGAAGAAAGAGTACTCAGTTTGATAAAATTGCCGAGTTTTAAATCTATCAGATTCTTTCATTCAAAAGTAGAATATTTCATTGAAGAAAAATTATTCTTGAATGAAAGATACTAAAGTCTAGATAACGAAGGAGTAACTTTGATTTTAGTCAGATCTATATGTAAGGTGATAAGCTCATTGGAGTCAGTAAGGGTCATGCGGCATAATGAAGAAAATCGAGTGGTCATAATAAATAAAGATTGAAGATTTCGATGTCAATTTAGGTATCAAATTAAAGATCTTTGAGTCTAGTTTCTTTAGTAACAAACTGTTTGTAATTATGCGCTATGTTACTTGAGATATCGATATCATAAGTATTAAAGGTTAGTTCTACCGAAAATCACTCTCATAGTAGTTGAAACATGCCTTAGCCTCTGCGCCTTTTCTCCATCTCCCCAATTTTAAAGAACCATTTGTTATTGAATGTGATGCTTTCGGAGGGGGCATTGGCGCGGTCTTGCAACAGCAGGGCCATCCCATTGCATATTTCAGCTGGCACCTCGCCCCGCACCATCACAAATTAGCTGCTTATGAAAGGGAATTTATCAGATTGGCCAAAACCATTCAGCATTGGCGGTCCTCTCTTTGGGGTCGACACTTCGTTATCCGGACAGACCACTACAGTTTGAAATATTTATTGGAGCAACGTATCCCAACCTCACTGCAACAACATTGGCTAAGTAAATTGATGGGTTTTTTTTTTTAAAGTGGAGTATAAACCAGGCCACCTTCACCTTGGGTCTAATGCCTTGTCTTGCCGGGACATATAAGAACCAAAGCTACTCGCAAACAATCAAACACAGTTTCTTTCGGTCGATTCAATTCGGAATGAAATTCAGCAACATCCTGAGCTGATTGCCTTGTATACCGGCATTGAGCAAAACACCATGGACAACAATTGGGCACTTCTGGACCGTCTCATTTTGTATAAGAATCAGATTTATCTTCATCCTCATTAAGCCCTCCTCAACAGCATCCTATCTACATTTCATGACAACACTCGTGAAAGCCAGCAAAACACATATTTCCGGCTCAGTCGTGACTTCTATTGGAGGGGCATGAAACAATTGGTGGCTGACTATGTTTCTGTGTGCCAAGTTTGCCAATGAAACAAGGCGGAGACGTTAAACCCAGCATGCCTGTTGAAACCTCTTCAAATCCCTTCACTGGTATAGACCGATATATCCATGGACTTTATAGATGGTCTCCCAACATCTTCAAGCAAATCTATTATTTTCGTCGTGGTGGATTGGTTCTCTAAATATGGGCACTTCTTGCCCCTGGCTCATCCTTATACGGCGACACATGTGGCTCAGATATTCATGGACCAGCTTGTCCGCCTTCATGGTTTACCGGAGTCCATCACTAGTGATCGAGATGCAGTCTTCACAAGCACCTTTGTGAAAGAGCTATTCAAATTACAGAGCACAAAATTGGCTTTCTCATCAGCCTACCACCCTCAGACCGATGGGCAAACGGAAGTAGTCAACCGCACTATTGAGATGTATTTGCACTGTTTCGTGAGGGATACTCCCAAAAGTTGGGTACGCTGGCTCGCCTAGGTGGAGTTTTTTTATAATACATATTAACACACTGCACTTGGCACTACACCCTTCAAGGTAGTTTATGGGTGAGACCCCCTTTGTCTCTTGTCTTATGAGCTAGGCACATCTCGGGTGGCGGTGCTTGACCAGGCTTTGGGGGAAGGGGATACTATGCTCGCATAGGTCAAAACTCACTTGCAGAAAGCTCAAGACACTATGAAGAGCACATATGACAAGGGTTTAGATGTAATTTCCATCAAATTAGTGGCCCATTGTTTGGCCTTAGCTGGTGTGCGTCAACCCTAGTCCTCTTATATGGATGACGGGTTCTGAAATGAAGGTTAAATATTGATCATTAGTCTCAAGTGTGAGATCAGATTCTCTCTCTAACGAGGTCCAAGGTGCAAGCTTCCTTCAAAGCTTGATCTCTCTCTCTCAAATCATAGGTTGTTCGAAAAAACCCAAAACCCTCAAAATGAATTACAATCTGGAAGCCAGAGGAGATTGTCGAGTGACTCGATACATGGCTAGGGAGCTTAAAACTTACAAGAGTCTCAAAATTGGAGGTCCCACAAATGAGTTTTATTGAAAGGTGTTTAAGTTATGTTAATATCCTATTGAGGTTTTGTTGTTTAATTCTTTTAAGCATTTTTTTTGCATGTTTGACTTTGGGTATAAATGGGACAGGGGTAGTTTGTTTCTAATATAATTTTACTTGTTTCTTCAGTCATAAACGAAGGCTCATTCTATTCTGATATAATCAACTCAATAAATTATTTTTCTTTCCAAATATTCAACATGGCATCAGAGTATGTTTTGTGAGTTGAATTGGTCTACCCATAGAGGCCATGCCTTCCTCCATTCTTTACTCCTATATTTTTCCTTCCTTTTTCCTTTTCCCTAAAATTTTTAGTTATTCTACCTTCTGGTTTATCTTCCTTATGTTTCTCCTAGCAGTTATTTATTGCTTTCCTCCCACATAGTCTCATTGAAATTTTAGTCTCTCGGGTCACTTTATCCTTGTTATCCAATCTATTTCTAGATTAATGGGTGGTGGTACAAGATGGCAGCCATAGAAGAGAAAATTTTAGCAAGTATGATCCCAATGTTACTAGCCTCATATGTTTCAGTGGTTAAACCTGAATCTCGAAAACCAAATCGAAAAACATGTTGAGAAAAGGTCTACGAGAAGAAGAGGACAGGATAGTTCTCGTCTTCTGAATTTTCATCCAGAACCAGTGCTCCCTTGAGGATCTCTTTCAATGACATTTGAAGCACGCTGGAGTTGTAGAAGTATTACATGATGCATGTAGAAGAGTCAGTATGGAATAGTCTTACATGGCTCTCTTAAAAATTAGTCTCACTAAGCCAGAATTAATATGGTGGAGACTAAGATGACACTCATGGAAAGATATCTCACAAAAGAATCTCAGTTAAAGGTGTTTTAGTTATGTTAGTATTTTATGTATGTTTAGTTGCTCAGTTGTTCTTTGACTCTTCTTTTAGTGTTTGACTTTGGGTTTAATTGGGACATGGATAGTTTAATTGTAACCTGATTCTACTTATTCGCTCTATTATAAATAGAATCTCATTGTACTCAATTTACAATCAAGTCAGTGAAGTATTTCTCTTTTCCAAAAATCGACAAGGTATCAGAGCGGGTGCTATTAGTTGACTCGATCTACCCAAGAGATAACATAATCCTTTTCCAGTTTAGTGTCTCTAGTAGTTTAGATTCATATTCTAGTTTTTTCTTTCTTCCCAATTCAAGTACATGTAGTTTGTTTGGTGTCTTCTCTTCCATAATGAATTTTACATATATCAAATTATATATCGTTGGAAATATTTTTTGGTCTACTTTTCAAATCAAATCCAATTTTGACAATCATATTTTTTTACAAAAAGAATCGATATTTTTAACAACAATGATTAGATATTGAGAGAGATAGATGCAGTAGTAAAAAATCTTCAATTTTTTAGGCGTTTTATGCCATCAAAAGTTAAAACTTCATATAGAGAGTTATATGTCAAAAAAGTATTTTTAAGTCTATTTTTTAACCTATAAGCCAATTCTCAATCCGAATTTTCTAGAAGGAGATATCAATATTGGAAGAGTCAAAGGTCATTATCGCCAAAGAGGAAAAAGTATTCAGTTTGATAAAATTGCCGAGTTTTACATCTATCTGATTCTTTCATTTAAAAGAAGAATATTTCATTGAAGGAAAATTATAGTTGAATGAAAGATACCAAAGTCTAGTTAAAGAAGGAGTAACTTTGATTTCAATCAGATCTATATGTAAGTCGATATGCTCTTTGGAGTCAGTAAGGGTCATGCGGCATAATGAAGAAAATTGTGTGGTCATAATAAATCAAAAGTTAAGATTTCGATGTCAATTTAGTTATCGAACTAAAGATCTTTGAGTCTAGTTTCTTCACTTACAAACTGTTTGTAATTATGCGCTATGTTACTTGAGATATAGATATCATAAATATTAAAGGTCAGTTCTATCGAAAATCACTTTTTTCCTATTTTCCCTTCTATTGACCCTCCATGCATTAACGCGAATTAAGTTTACTTTTCTCTCAGTCTCTTAGTTTTTTAGAAAAAAATTTCTTGTAATCAAATATTTTTAATCAATCTTAATCATTCCATGATGTGCTCGATCAAAGTATCGGTATCCTGCTTTAACTTTTTTTTTTTTTTTTTGGTTAGTTGATTGTGTTTCTTCCTCATTGTCATGTTCAAAAAATTGTGGTCACCAAACAAAAGTCATACTTTGTTGAAAATTTTAAGTTATTTTGTTTCTACCATTATAGTCTTGTCCATTCATCTCAAAGCAACTCTCAAATTACACAGCGTTAGTGATGTTGAGTCCCATATGGTTAGTTTTAAAAGACTAGGAATGGGCAAAAAAATCAATTTTGTGGGGGCAGAGCAAAATCAAGTAACATACAAGTGTTCAAGATAAAAACTCAAGTGCAGCTAAAAGATCAAAAGGTGACAATAGTCATTTTGAGGTCTATACCACTGACAAAAAGCGTTTTATTGTTCCTTTGACTTGTGTCAATAATGAAATCTTCCAATAACTACTACCAAACCAATCACTTCAATGTTTTGCTAACTTACCTATTCCAAGGGTATGCATCTGGAATGGCCATCTTTATTCTGGTGATTGAACCCGGATTTTTATGTGACCAAGTTGAGTCCCCAATCAAAGTCTTGTCTCCATTTGGTTAAGAAGATACAAGAATAGCATATAATATGATTTATATTATATATTCCTTACATTTTACTGTATTCATTTAGTGTGATCAATCCCTTTGCATGAAAACCTCGAAATAATATTCAGGTGGGGGCTTGGGATTCTAATTTTGGTTAGTCCACTACAAAGTCTTGTTCATATTATGTTTCAGGATCATGACAAGTGTATTGATGGACATCGCTAAATCTGAACCTGGACTTTTATGTGACCAAGTTGAGTCCCCAATCAAAGTCTTGTCTCCATTTGGTTGAGAAGTTACAAGAATAGCGTATAATATGATTTATAATATATATTCCTTACATTTTACTGTATTCCTTTAGTGTGATAAAAAAATCTGAATTAGCTTTCCTCGATTATTGCCTGATTCAATTACCTGACGTGATTCAAAAAAATTCCCCTAACATTTTGAAACACAGGAATTTGGTTAAAAAATTTTATATTAAAAAAATCAGAAAAAATATCTCATAAATTAAATAATTTTATTACAATCTACATATTTTTTATTTTTTATTAGCATGGAGATTTAAAAAACCTCAAAAAAAGTTTTTCATCTAATGGTCAAATTTGACGTTTTATCCTCAAATATTTTGTATTTGAAAGCTTATTTTTAAAAAGCTTTGTTGCATTTATATCTCTTGATTTATTTTTTTATCTTTTTCAGTTTGAATAATAAAAAAACTCATTTTCTTATCAAGTTTTAGTTTGTTTGAAACAAATGGCTAAAATAGGTACAAATGTTAGTGAAAATAAAACAATCAATGGAGTAAATTTCACTTGTATTTTTTTATACAAATATTATTTATTATTTTAGTTTATTTTGTATATAAATATAAATGATAAATGATAAAAAAAATATTTAATTATTAAAAATAGCGAATTAAGTTATGATTTCAGTAAAACTAATTTAAAATAGGAGGGAGTTAGTTAAACCCAATATGGTTGAGATAAAGTGAACAAAATTGGTGACAAATGAAACATAGGTGGTCATTGGATGGGAGGGCCAAACTTTATCCCCTCTCTCATTGTGTTTTAGACTAACAAAATGATAAATAACCCTTCCCCATCACTATGAGGAAATAGGGGAGGGGGGCCTTGAACTAAGGATCAAGTTTTATGAGCCAAACCTTAAGGCTTATGATTTGAATGACATTAATTAGAGGGGTTAGTCAACTTGAAGTCCGAGATGATCTTCAACCGCATGACACCCTTCAACACTTGAAGTCATAGTGGAGCACAAATGAGATTTCATCTAGATGTAGGGGATGAAGCGGTCCTTCATCTCCACAAATTAAAATCCTTCATCTCAAAGAAGGCCATATTTGATCTTCTTTGAGATGAAGGACGCGTGATGCTTCCTTTTCCCCTCTCTCCCCTCGCACCCCCCTCTCTTGCTCGTCCTCATTTTCCTTTTTTTCTTCCTCTCTACTGCACTCCCTCTCTCGTCTCCTTGAGCCCCCGACGTCACTGCTACCTCTCTTCCATAGATTCTCGTCTCTGGCCTCCGTCTCTCCTCCCTCTCGTCTCTGGCCTCCGTCTCTCAGTCTTCTCTCGGACTCGCCCTCTCTCTCGCACCCCCTCTTTTGTCTCTGTGCCTCCCTCTCTGCTCTCGGACTCGGTCTCGCTTCTCTCTCTTGTTTTTCTCTCTCTCTTATCCCTCTCGACCTCCCTTTCTTCTCTCTTTTCTCCCTTTTGACATCTCACTCCCTTCTCCCTCTCGCTATTCTCTTTTTCCCCAAAATACCTTTCGATTTCTTACGACGTCCCCTATTTCGGTTTCAATTTTCTTCGATTTTGACATTTGGGCTTCGATTTCTTAATTTCTACTTCGCTTATGCATCGATTTCCCCATTCGGCATCGATTTAACCCTTTGGCTTCGATTTTCCCCAAATTTCAGAAGGTATGACTAAACCCCATTTTTTTTCCTTAAATTATCGTTTTATTTGATTTAATTTTATTGTTAGTGCCTAATTGGGGGTTAGTGTGCTTAATTGTGGGATTTAGGGTCTAAATTCTTGATTCGTGTTAGGGATTATTTTTAGGGTTTGGTACTCGGTATTTAAGGGTCATGTAATTAGGGTTTAGGGTTTATGGTTAAGGATTTAGGGTATTTTAGGGATTAGGGTTTTTAAGGTTAAAGGGGTTTAGGGTTTTTAAGGTTTTGGGGGGTTTTATGTTTTTAAGTTCTATGGTTTTTTGGGTTTAGGGTCTGGAATTAGGGTGTAGGGTTTAGGGTTTAGGGTTTAGGGCTTTTACGGTATTAAGTTCTGGAATTAGTGTTTAGGGTTTAGAGTTTAGTAGGTGATAGGGTTTAGGGTTATTAAATTTTTGGGGGTTTTGTGTTTTTAAACTCTTGGGTTTTTTGGGTTTAGGGTTTAGGGGTGTCTAGGGTTTATGGTATTATGTTATGGAATTAGTGTTTAGGGTTTAGAATTTAGTAGGTGATAGGGTTTGACTTTAGGGTTGATGGTTTATGGTTTATGGTTTAGGGTTTAGGATTATTAGGGGGTTTTAGGGGTTTTTTAGTCCAGTTCAAACAAGGCCGAGTTGCCTACACGGGCGTCCATTAGCCAACGATACCCGACCCTCATCACTGACGAGTTACAGTTCGTAGTGACTGCGAAGTTATATGGGGCTCTACCAGGGGTGTTCGGTGAATTTGGACTTGATGTGTGTGTTTTCTCATTGTTTAGTGCATATGCAGTAGTGAAAATAGTTTAATTAATTTGGAAATGTTTGAGAATGTTGTTGAGAATTTTTTAAGTGCTATGGAATATTTTTGCCATGTGGTGAGGAGATTCCGGTGTTATACATATCCACCACATGGTATTCTATTTTTATGGTTTGTGTTTCCATGACGTGATTTTTTTTAATGTTCCCTTCGTATGTGATTTTTGCATGTTTTACTCAATCAATACAAGCTATGTTCGATGTGAATCATTCTTCCACGTTCTAATCGTGCCAGCTTCTAAACACTGAATCATGATTACAAAAAACAAGAAACCCTCATATGTGATTTTTGCTTGGTTTTTCACCTTCTATCATTTCTGTGGTAGTTTAAAATTCTGATGACAAATTTTAAATTTGTGATCACAGTTATAAAATTGTGGCCACCCAACCAAAGTCATACTTTGTAGAAAATTTTTAAGTTATTTTATTTCAACCTTTATAGTCTCCCCAAGTATTTTTTTAAAGTTCACATTCTAGGTTCATTTGGAAGTATGAGTGTTGCATAGAAGCTTCATTTTTTTTATCTTGTCTTTTTATAACATTAGAGCAATACCTAGCCCTTCTACATAAAATATATAGGAGTGTGCCCAATATCCAGCACTGGTTAAGTCTTTTAATTCTTCACCCAAGAAGTGATTTGTGTTTGACCTAGCCGTAAAAACTCAATAGCCTCTTTGTTGTTCCCTAATTTGGGCCATTTTTCCACCTTTAAAATTGATCAGAGCGCGTTTTAGACTATGGCCATTTTTATTGGTATATGGAGGTGTTGACATTCTAGAAAAAAATAAATACTTCACTAATTTGTTGTAATTTGAGTACAATGTGCCGCTATTTATAATAGATGAAACAAGCAGAACCCAATTACATTTAAACTACCCTTGTCCCTCTTATACCCAATAATAAACTCTAAAAGTTAAGGGCTAGAACAGTTGAACAAATGAACATAAATAAAAGACGAACAGAACTAAAACACTTTTAACTCAGACTCTTCTGTGAGATCTTCTCTTGTAAGACTCCTATAAAACTCCACCATAATAATTCTGGCTCTATGAGACTTCTTGTTGTGTGAGTCATGTGAGACTCGTTCTAACCTACTCTTCGACACTCCCCCTCGATCTGCAATTCATAACTTCAGCCTGCAGGAAAATAGATTTTTGGTCTTCAATCTTCTTTTGCTAGAAATAATTTTCATAGAAGCAAAATTCTTCCTCTTTTATTCTCCCCTTTTCATGAATATTCTTGTCACATGAAAATTACCACAACATGTGGAATAAAGTACCTATTTCTTGTGTTTGTTGTTCTTCTTCTCCTCTTTAAGTTGGGGATAAAAATGACATAGACACTTTGCAAGGAAAAAACACTATATGGAAAAAGAAAATCACCACAGCGTACTCTGAAGTTCATCTTGCTTTCTCCTTCCTCACGCAACTATTCAGTATGTTGAGCCCAAAGAAGATCGTTCATTTGGCCAGAAATAGGCAGAAGGCGTCTATCAAGCCAATAGCCGACAAGGGTCATTTTACTGCCTACACTACAGATGGTGAACGGTTCATGGTTCCATTGGCATACCTCAGCAATACTCTTTTGAATGCATTGCTGGAAGTCTCAAAAGAGGAATTCGGATTGCCAGGAGATGGGCCAATCACGCTCCCATGTACTGCAGATTTCATGGAATACGTGCTTTTGTTGATGCAGAGGCGTCCAAACAGAGATGTGGAAAAGGCGGTGCTCACTTCCATCACTGCTGCTAGCTCCTCCACACCTTCAGTCATCCATTGGGGGTTGCGCCATAAAGAACATGTATACGGTTATTGAACTGATTTATACCCTCCAATGTACTCTCTCTTCTTTGACAACTGTAAATACTATAATTTTGACATGTTACAGAAGATTTCTTCATTCTTTCCAATTCTGTGTTGAATAACGACAGTTTGATTTTGTTTTGTTATAATTTCTTAAGGAAATTTGAACAACGCGATATTGCCCGGCCATGGTAACAACAGAAGACCTGAAAGATGAGCCACTTTTGGCTTCTTTCACTCACATTTACATTAATGGCACATGGATGTCGTAGTCCGGTAACCCTAATTAGTCTTGGTACTTCCTCACCAGAGATGTCAGCTAAGCAAATTAGTTCCATGCTTAATACTTGAAGAGAATAAGCTGGATCATGACAGACACAGATGCAGTGAGTTTATATAAGTACTCAAGAAAAATTAATGTCATTGGAGAACATTAAGCACACCGCCAATGATTTACCATTTCTAGCCCACCATTGCAGATTATGGGTACAACTTAACTTGGACTCACCTTTTTTTTTTTCAAAAGAGAAAAACTACCACATAAAACCAATATTGAATCTGGTAAATCACGTGGGAGACACGTTGATGCTATTACCATGTGAGTACCATGTGGTACAACTACTAATGTGACAACCATACCAATGCTAAAGGGTCATCATTGCACCACGTGGGAGACATGTTGATGCTAGTGAACCACTCATCCATCTTGGTGTCATGTCTTCAGTTACACGTACATCAAAGCATTTACATTTGTGCACATACACAAGATTTTTGAGAAAATACCACAACTCTATTATCTTAGTCACCATCCCATCATAGTCAAGATCATTATCTTCATAGTACTCTTGACTACAACATTGCTTTTTAGAGTTCTTCGGCATGCTTCTAGCTTCATAGTATTGATTCACACTTCATTTATTATGCAACTTGAGTAACTGTGATGCTTGATGGTGCCACAACCAAGGGTATAAATATCGCTATTTCTATCAAGACATCATTGCTATACTAATGTCTTGAGCTGCATTGGAAAAACAAATATAATCAGCTACAATCACAACGATCATCGACAAGAATGCTATCATTTATTTTTATTACACTAGGATTAGTATATAACTATTCTACATTTTCAACCATTCAAGAAATAGTGCCTTCTGTTCTCTATCAACGTTTGTCACTCCCTCGTGAGAAGAAAACTCTCTATGTTCATTGGTCATCATACGTGTTGTAACGATAAATACACATTATGTATTAAACCCTCGACATATGTATAAGTTCATGGATTGAAGTAAATTTCTTAAAATGGATTTTTTTTTTATCTCTTCGTAATTAGACAATACAACCAAAATAATCTCTTGTATTTGGGTTATGCCATCTTCAATTCTCTAGTGCCACTAAACTCCCACTCTATATGCGACAAAACTGACATTTTATCCTCACACACATAGGATCCCCGTCATAATTTCGATCGGGATAATTAAATATGATTTCCACCCCATCCATGTAAATGGAGCCTTCATGTTGAGCTTGTTTATGTACTCTTGTATCAATACTATGTGTTGAAGAAGTTGTATGGGAGAATCTTACATGACACTCATAGCAAGAAGTCTCATAGAGCCTAAATTAATATGGTGGACTCTTACAAGAGTCTCAAAATTGGAGGTCGCACAAATGAGTTTTATTGAAAGGTGTTTAAGTTATGTTAATATCCTATTGATGTTCTGTTGTTTAATTCTTTTGAGCATTTTTTTTCTCATGTTTTACTTTGGGTATAAATGGGACATGGGTAGTTTGTTTCTAATATAATTTTACTTGTTTCTTTAGTTATAGATGAAGGCTCATTCTATTCTGATGTAATCAACTCAATAAATTATTTCTCTTTCCAAATATTCAACATGGCATCAGAGCATGTTTTGTGAGTTGGGGTGGTCTTCCCACAGAGACAATGCCTTCCTCCATTCTTTACTCCTATATTTCTCCTTCCTTTTTCTTTTTCCCTAAAATGTTTAGTTATTCTAGCTTCTGTTTTATCTTCCTTATGTTTCTCCTAGCAGTTATTTATTGCTTTCCTCCCACATAGTCTCATTGAAATTTTAGTATCCCGAGTCACTTTATCCTTGTCATTCAATCTATTTCTAGATTAATGGGTGCTTCTACAAGATGGCAGCCATAGAAGAGAAAATTTTAGCAAGTATGATCCCAATATTACTAGCCTCATATGTTTCAGTGCTTAAACCTGAATCACGAAAAGCAAATCCAAAAACATGTTGAGAAAAGGTCTACGAGAAGAAGAGGACAGGATAGTGCTCATCTTCTGGATTTTCATCCGAAACCAGTGCTCTCTAGAGGATCTCTTTCAATGACCTTTGAAGCACGCTGGAGTTGTAGAAGTATTACATGATGCATGTAGAAGAGCCAGTATGGAAGAGTCTTACATGACTCTCATAAAAATAAGTCTCACTGAGCTAGAATTAATATGGTGGAGACTAAGATGACTCCCATGGAAAGGTATCTCACAGAAGAATCTCAGTTAAAGATGTTTTAGCTATGTTAGTATTTTATGTATGTTTAGTTGCTTCGTTGTTCTATGACTAATCTTTTGGTTTTTAACTTTGGGTGTAACTAGGACATGGACAGTTTAACTGTAATCTGATTCTTCTTATTTTCTTTATTATAAATAGAAGCTCATCGTACACAATTTACAATCAAGTCAGTGAAGTATTTCTCTTTTCCCAAAAATCAACAAGGTGTCTGAGCGGGATTTGTGCGTTGACTCGATCTACCCAAGAGATAACGTAATCCTTTTCCTTTCCGGTTTATTGTCTCTAGCAGTTTAGATTCATATTCTACCTTTTTCTTTCTTCCCAATTCGAGTACAACTTGTTTGTTTGGAGTCTTCTCTTCCATAGTGAATTTTACTTATATCAAATTATATATCATTGAAGATATTTGTTAGTCTACTTTCCAAATCAAATCTAATTTTGGCAATCATATTTTTCGACAAAGCGAATCGATATTTGAAGCAAAAATGATTAGATATCGAGAGAGAGATACATGCAATAGTAAAAAATCTTCAATTTTTGAGGCATTTTATGCCATCAAGAGTTAGACTTCAAATAGTGAGTTATATGTCAAAAAAAGTATTTTTAAGTCTATTTTGTAACCTATCAAGCCAATTCTGAATCCTAATTTTCTGAAGAGAGATATCAATATTGGAAGAGTCAAAGGTCATTATCGCCAAAGAAAGAGCATTCAGTTTGATAAAATTGCCGAGTATTAAATCTATAAGATTTTTTCATTCAAAAGTAGAATATTTCATTGAAGGAAAATTATTCTTGAATGAAAGGTACTAAAGGCTAGATAACGAAGGAATAACTTTGATTTCAGTCAGATCTATATGTAAGGTGATATGCTCATTGGAGTCAGTAAGGGTCATGCGGCATAATTAAGAATATTGAGTGGTCATAATAAATAAAGATTGAAGATTTCGATGTCAATTTAGGTATCAAACTAAAGATCTTTGAGCCTAGTTTCTTTAGTAACAAACTGTTTGTAATTATGCGCTATGTTACTTGAGACATCAATATCATAAGTATTAAAGGTTAGTTCTACCGGAAGTCACTCTTTTTCCTATTTTCTCTCCTATTGACCCTCCATGCATTAACGCGAATTAAGTTTCCTTTCCTCCTAGTCTCTTAATTTTTTAGAAAACAATTTCTTGTAATCAAATGTTTTTGGTCAATCATAATCATTCCAGGATGTGCTCGATCAAAGTATCGGTGTCCTGCTTTGATTTTGTTTTTAATTTTTTTTGTTTATTTTGGTTACTTGATTGTGTTTCTTCCTCATTGTCATGTTCAAAAAATTGAGGTCACCCAACAAAAGTCATACTTTGTAGAAAATTTTCAGTTATTTTATTTCTACCATTACATTCTCCCCAAGTACTTTTAAAGTTCACATTCTAGGTCCTTTTTGAAGTATGAGTGTTGCATAGAAGCTTCATTTTGTTTAAAGTTGTTTTGCTCTAGTATTTCTTCAGTTTTCTTTTCTTGTCTTTTTCTAACTTTCGAGCAATACCTATCCCTGCTACATCAAAAATATAGGAGTGTGCGCAATATTCAACACTCGTTAAGTCTTTTAATTCTTCACCCAAGAAGTGATTTGTGTTTGACCTGCCCATAAAAACTCAACAGTCTCTTTGTTGTTCCCTAATTTGGGCCATTTTTCCACCTTTAAAATTGATCAGAGCGCGTTTTAGACTATGGCCATTTTTATTGGTATATGGAGCTGTTGACTTTCTAGAAAAAAATAAATACTTCACTAATTTGTTGTAATTTGAGTACAATGTGCCGCTATTTATAATAGATGAAACAAGTAGAACTCAATTACATTTAAACTACCCTTCTCCCTCTTATACCCAATAATAAACTCTAAAGGATAAGGGCTAGAACAGTTGAACAAATGAACATAAATAAAGACTAACTGAACTAAAACACTTTTAACTCAGACTCTTCTGTGAGATCTCCTCTTGTGAGACTCCTATAAGACTCCACCATAATAATTCTGGCTCTATGAGACTTCTTGTTGTGTGAGTCATGTGAGACTCGTTCTTACTGACTCTTCCACACTCCCCCTCCATCTCCAATTCATAACTTCAGCCTGCATGAAAATAGATTTTTGGTCTTCAATCTTATTTTGCTGAAAATAATTTTCATAGATGCAAAATTCTTCCTCTTTTATTCTCCCCTTTTCATGAATATTTTGGTCACATAAAAATTACCACAACGTGTGGAATAAAGTACCTCTTTCTTGTGTTTGTTGTTGTTCTTCTCCTCTTTAAGTTGGGGATAAAAATGACATAGACACTTTGCAAGGAAAAAACACTATATGGAAGAAGAAAATCACTCTAGCCGCACGCAAGAGCTCCAAATACTAGCTAAAACAGTCATAGTGTGAAACACACTCCGATCAAATTTTAAGGCGGAAAAACAGCCCAACTTTAGGTCACAACAAAGAGATTACACACTTTTTAAGGGTAGTTCAAACGAAAATCACCTCTCCGGTAAAGAATAAAAGACTTGACTCGAGATGGTTATTGGGCACACTCCTATACTTTTTAGGTAGTGGGTCTAGGCATTGCTTTGAAGTGATGAAAATACAAGATCAAAATTGAAGAAATACCAGAGAAAATCAACTTTAACCGGAAGTTGGAGAGTATGCAATGGTCATAAATCCAAAGTGACCTTATCTAACAAGTTAACTATGTGTAAGATACACGACCTAGTAACAAAAACACAAAACTTGAAAGATAACCCAAGCAAGATATTGTATACCTTTAATGAACACATCATAGAGTGATTAAGCCTTGTCCATTCATCTCAAAGCAACGCGCAAATTACCCAGCGTTAGTGATGTTGAGTCCCATAAGGTTAGTTTGAAAAGATTAGGAATGGGCAAAAGAATCAATTTTGTGGGGGCAGAACAAAATCTAGTAACATACGAGTGTTCAAGATACAAACTCAAGTGCAGCTAAAAGATCAAAAGGTGACAATAGTCAGTTTGAGGTCTATGCCGCTAACAAAAAGCGTTTTATGGTTCCAATGACTTGTGTCAATAACGCAATCTTGAAAGGCCATTTTTATTCTGGCGATTGAACCCGTATTTTAATGTGACGATGTTGAGTCCCCGATCAAAGTCTTGTCTCCATTTGTTTGAGAAGTTACAAGAATAATATATAGTATGATTTATATTATATATTCCTTACATTTTAGAGTATTCCATCAGTGTGATATATCCCTCTGCATGACAACCTCGAAAGAAAATTCGGGTGGGGGCTTGGGATTCTAATTTTGGTTAGTCTGCTTCAAAGTCATCTACATATCATGTTTCAAGATCATGACAAGTTTATCGATGGACATCGCTAAATCTGTGCCGACCAATACAAAACATGCATTCAAATACATCTTGTTGTTATGGACCCATCCATCATGTGAGTTGCTTATTCTCTTCCTTATTGCCTGGTTGGCTGCCCTACAATCATGGCTTCAACAACATCCACATTTTACTGGACCCAGCTTATCGTGTGGAATTCTTACAATCACTGTTATGGCATGCCGTAGCCAGTCAAAATCTTGCTTTCTCTTCCATTACTTTCACTAGACACTCTGAAATCTAAGGGGACAGAAGCATGAGAGCCTGCCACCTCTGTTTTCAGCACTCTCACTGGGTACGGCATACTGTACCCTACCAGCACATGGTTGCGCATTCTCAACCGCCCAACATAGGAAAATTACAGAATTGATACTCGCCACTTTCCTTTCCATGTATAAAAGTCTTCGAGTGCATCGGGAATCAGCACAACCACTGGCCTCTTGCTATCCAAGATCAGCCTTCAGCTTTCCCCTCCATCCAGCAACCAAAATCCCTCATCAGCAGCCATGTTTAGTCCCAAGCGTTTTGTATCAAACGCGAGGAATGGTGAGAGGGCAATCTCAGGAAAAGGTCATTTTGTGGTGTACACTGCAGATCAAAACCGCTTGGAGGTTCCATTGGCATATCTCAACAATGCGATCTTCCAAGAGTTGCTGAAAGTGGCTGAAGATGAATTTGGTCTGTCAGGAATTGGGCGCATCACTGTGCCATGCAACTCGGACTTCCTGGATTATGTCCTCTCATTTATTAGAAGGCGTCCATCCAAAGACACAGAGAAGGCTTTACTGTTGACAATTTTCAGTAGTATGTGCTCAATATCATCCTTACATCAGTCAGAGCACCGCGCTCGTCAAATACCTCTCCACAGTTACTAAAAGAATGACCAGGGATGTAATTTTTTTATCGTCAGTTGTACATGATCGACACAATTTTGATACACACAGAAGTTCATTTTTCATATCTGTCTTTAGTCTTCATGTCTCAAATACCTCTCTACCTTTCTTTTTCATTACTTTCACTAGACACTCTGAAATCTAAGGGGACAGAAGCATGAATGCCTGCTACCCTACCAGCACATGGATATGCCCAAACTGTTTTCTAGAGCTATGCCCAACGTTTCCATAATCTGGTAGACTTACCCAACTGTCATCAATCCACTAAGGGACTTACCAGCACATGGATGTGTCTCCTAAATGAGTCGACATGAGGAAAGTTACAGCTGAATGAATTCTGTGTCTCTTAGGGACTATATATGTACATTGCCTCGACTGCTTTCAAGTCATCACCACAGCGTACTCTGAAGTTCATCTTGCTTTCTCCTTCCTCACGCAACTATTCAGTATGTTGAGCCCAAAGAAGATCGTTCATTTGGCCAGAAATAGGCAGAAGGCGTCTATCAAGCCAATAGCCGACAAGGGTCATTTTGCTGCCTACACTACAGATGGTGAACGGTTCATGGTTCCATTGGCATACCTCAGCAATACTCTTTTGAATGCATTGCTGGAAGTCTCAGAAGAGGGATTTGGATTGCCAGGAGATGGGCCAATCACGCTCCCATGTACTGCAGATTTCATGGAATACGTGCTTTTGTTGATGCAGAGGCGTCCAAACAGAGATGTGGAAAAGGCGGTGCTCACTTCCATCACTGCTGCTCGCTCCTCCACACCTTCAATCATCCATTGGGGGTTGCTCTATAAAGAACCTGTATACGGTTGTTGAACTGATTTATACCCTCCAATGTACTCTCTCTTCTTTGACAACTGTAAATACTACAATTTTGACATGTTACAGAAGATTTCTTCGTTCTTTCCAATTCTATGTTGAATAACGACAGTTTGATTTTGTTTTGTTATAATTTCTTAAGGAAATTTGAACAACGCGATATTGCCCGGCCATGGTAACAACAGAAGACCTGAAAGATGAGCCACTTTTGGCTTCTTTCACTCACATTTACATTAATGGCACATGGATGTTGTAGTCCGGTAACCCTAATTAGTCTAGGTACTTCCTCACTGGAGATGTCAGCTAAGCAAATTAGTTCCATGCTTAATACTTGTAGAGAATAAGCTGGATCATGACAGACACAGATGCACTGAGTTTATATAAGTACCCAAGCAAAATTAATGTCATCGGAGCACATTAAGCACACCGCCAATGATTTACCATTTCTAGCCCACCATTGTAGATTATGGGTACAACTTAACTTGGACTCACCTTTTTTTTCAAGAAAGAGAAAAACTACCACGTAAAACCAATATTGAATCTGGTAAATCACGTGGGAGACACGTTGATGCTATTACCATGTGAGTACCATGTGGTACAACTACTAATGTGACAACCATACCAATGATAAAGGGTCATCGTTGCACCACGTGGGAGACATGTTGATGCTTGTGAACCACTCATCCATCTTGGTGTCATGTCTTCAGTTACGCGTACATCAAACCATTTACATTTGAGCACATACAAGAGATTTTTGAGCAAATACCACAACTCTATTATCTTAGTCACCATCCCATCATAGTCAAGATCATTATCTTCATAGTACTCTTGACTACAACATTGCTTTTAAGAGTTCTTCGGCATGCTTCTAGCTTCATAGTATTGATTCACACTTCATTTATTATGCAACTTGAGTAACTGTGATGCTTGATGGTGCCAAAACCAAGGGTATAAATATCGCTATGTCTATCAAGACATCATTGCTATACTAATGTCTTGAGCTGCATTGGAAAAACAAATATAATCAGCTACAATCACAACGATCATAGACAAGAATGCTATCATTTATTTTTATTACACAAGGATTAGTATATAACTAGCCTACATTTTCAACCATTCGAGAAATAGTGCCTTGTGTTCTCTATCAACGTTTGTCACTCCCTCGTGAGAAGAAAACTCTCTATGTTCATTAGTCATCATATGTGTTGTAACGATAAATAAGTATTATTTATTAAACCCTCGACATATGTATAAGTTCATGGATTGAGGTAAATTGCTTACAATAGATTTTTTTTTTTATCTCTTCGCAATTAGACAATACAACCCAAATAATCTCTTGTATTTGGGTTATGCCATCTTCAATTCTCTAGTGCCACTAAACTCCCACTCTATATGCGACAAAATTGACATTTTATCCTCACACACTTAGGATCCCCGTCATAATTTCGATCGGGATAATTAAATATGATTTCCACCCCATCCATGTAAATGGAGCCTTCATGTTGAGCTTGGTTATGCACTCTTGTATCAATATTATGTGTTGAAGAAGTTGTATGGGAGAATCTTACATGACTCTCATAGCAAGAAGTCTCATAGAGCCTAAATTAATATGGTGGAGTCTTACAATAGTCTCAAAATTGGAGGTCGCACAAATGAGTTTTATTGAAAGGTGTTTAAGTTATGTTAATATCCTATTGATGTTCTGTTGTTTAATTCTTTTGAGCATTTTTTTCGCATGTTTGACTTTGGGTATAAATGGGACATGGGTAGTTTGTTTCTAATATAATTTTACTTGTTTCATTAGTTATAGATGAAGGTTCATTCTATTCTGATGTAATCAAGTCAATAAATTATTTCTCTTTCCAAATATTCAACATGGCATCAGAGCATGTTTTGTGAGTTGGGGTGGTCTTCCCAAAGAGACAATGCCTTCCTCCATTCTTTACTCCTATATTTCTCCTTCCTTTTTCTTTTTCCCTAAAATGTTTAGTTATTCTAGCTTCTGTTTTATCTTCCTTATGTTTCTCCTAGCAGTTATTTATTGCTTTCCTCCCACATAGTCTCATTGAAATTTTAGTATCCCGAGTCACTTTATCCTTGTCATCCAATCAATTTCTAGATTAATGGGTGCTTCTACAAGATGGCAGCCATAGAAGAGAAAATTTTAGCAAGTATGATCCCAATGTTACTAGCCTCATATGTTTCAGTGCTTAAACCTGAATCACGAAAAACAAATCCAAAAACATGTTGAGAAAAGGTCTACGAGAAGAAGAGGACAGGATAGTGCTCGTCTTCTGGATTTTCATCCGGAACTAGTGCTCTCTAGAGGATCTCTTTCAATGACCTTTGAAGCACGTTGGAGTTGTAGAAGTATTACACGATGCATGTAGAAGAGCCAGTATGGAAGAGTCTTACATGACTCTCATAACAATAAGTCTCACTGAGCCAGAATTAATATGGTAGAGACTAAGATGACTCTCATGGAAAGATATCTCACAGAAGAATCTCAGTTAAAGGTGTTTTAGCTATGTTAGTATTTTATGTATGTTTAGTTGCACTGTTGTTCTATGACTCTTCTTGTAGTGTTTTACTTTGGGTGTAACTGGGATATGAACAGTTTCACTGTAATCTAATTCTTCTTATTTTCTTTATTATAAATAGAAGCTCATTGTACACAATTTACAATCAAGTCAGTGAAGTATTTCTCTTTTCCCAAAAATCAACAAGGTGTCAAAGCGGGTTTTGTGCGTTGAGTCAATCTACAATTTAAAGTACACAACTTTAATTTGCTTATCTATTCAGTCCAAATACTGAAATCACATCATCACAATGGGCAAATGCACACACTCACAAAACAGAATACTTAAATCAGAACTTGGAAGAGAAAGGACCTCCTTTGGTTTACCTGTTTTGTTCTCTTTCAGTTCTTTCCAGATCCACTTATCCGGCGGACTTTCCACTGCATGACCAAGCCCCTTCCAGTTCGACCAGGCGTCTTCATCGATTCGTCGGAAGACTGCCTACTGATCAACCAAGCCCCTCCTTTGACCGGTGCCCCTTAACATTCTTCTCCACACGGTGCCCTACTTCTTTTCTCATCTCTCCTGAAATCTTAAAGACTCGCCCTTTCTCCACTACCTTTTTCTACACTCTTCTACGACTTTCAAAAACAATCTTCCTTCCACATTTATTTAGAAGCTTCCATCGACTTGGGTTTAGACTGGGCTTTTATTTACCTTGGGCTCAAATAGGTTGGGCTTTTTAATGGGCTGGGGTTGATCTTCAACACTCCCCCTCTACACCAGCTCTCACTATTTGCACTGTGTCGAGCTGACAAGGAAACATTTCGAACTACTCAAACTTTTTTGTTAACAAGTCCGCAACTTGATCATCTGTCTTGATCAGTCTCATCTCAATTTCTTCTTGCAGAACCTTTTCTCTGATAAAGTGATAGTGCACTTCAACATGCTTATTTCTTGCATGAAAGACCGGATTCTCCGCCAAACGAATTGCCGACTGATTGTCATAGTTCAACGGAACTACATAATCTATTGTGTATGTAGATTATTCATCAATTGTATCAACCATGTACTCTCTTGAGCTGCCAGTGCAGCTGCTCGATACTCAGCTTCAATGGTTGACAATGATACCATCGGCTATCTCTTGCTACACCAAGAAATTGTTTTGAAGTCAAGCTTAAACACATACCCAGTTGTTGATCTCCTACATAGTCAGCATCACAGTAACCAACTAACTTGTAGTCTTCACCTTTCTTGTACAAAAGACCATAGTCAATTGTACTCTTCACATATCTCAGTATTCGTCTAACTGCTTCCAAATGAGGCTTCTTTGGATTTTGCATGTACCGACTCATCACACCAACTGCATAAGAAATATCAGGTCGAGTCAAGGTTAAGTAGATCAGACTACCTACCAATTGTCGATACATCATCGCATCATCCAAATCTTTTCCTTCATGTGCACATATTTTTGGCATTTGGCTCCATCGACGTTAAAATCAGCTTGCATTCGAGCATTCTGAACTTCTTCAACAAATCTTTGGCATACTATTGATAGAGAAATATTCCTTCTTGTGTGCCATCAACCTCTAGACCAAGAAAGTGCCTAAGTTGTCCAAGTTCTTTCATCTAGAAATGTACTGATAAATTCTCCTTCGTCTGAAGAATTTCTATCTTATTATCACCGGTTAGGATTAAATCATCCACATACACGAGCACGATAGCTAGCATACCTTCATTGGCTTTGACAAACAAGTTGGAATCTACAAGTGTTACTGAATAACCAATTTGTGTTAGAAATTCAGTAATCTTACCATATCATGCCCTGTGTGCTTGTTCCAATCCGTAGAGTGCTTTCCGCAGCTTACACACATGTTCAAGAGGATCTTGCCTCTGAAAACCCATTGGTTGGATCATGTGGATTTCTCGATCTAGCTTTCCATGAAGAAAATCATTCTTCACATCCATCTACCACAAATTCCAGTCTTTGTTGGCTGCAAGGGCAAGTAGGACTCGTATGATTGTTAGTTTTGCCACTAGACTTAACATTTCATCATAGTCTAGTCCGTACTGTTGAGAGAAACCACGAGCTACTAATCGTGCCTTGTACCTCTCGATTGACCCATCAGAATGACGCTTTATCTTGTAAACCCACTTACACGATATGGGTTTCACATCTTTTGGCTTTGGCACTAGGTCCCAAGTCTGATTTTACTTAAGTGCCTTGATCTCTTCTTTCATAGTGCCATCCACTCAAAATTCTGCGATGCATCTTCGAACGTCTCAGGTTCTATTGCTTCTTTAACTATGACTGCATTGGTGTATTTGGGATTTGGCCTTCGTGTTCTTGTTGACCTTCGGAGTTGAGATTGTGGAGTTGATGCTTCCATTTTACTAGGCCCACCTTCTTCGTTTGGTTGTTAATACATGCCAGTTTGCTAAGGATTCTGAGTCACTGTTTGTTCGACATCATCGCCGTTTGGATCTGTTGATTCATTTGAACTTGGTTGGAGTTGAACAATATGCTCCCCCATCTTTTGTTGTAGTTTGTCTCCAAATTCTCTTGATTCTGGCAACACCTCCTTCTTTGAGGAATACTAATAAGATGCTTCATCAAATACCACATCTCGTGAAGTGTAGCATCTTTCACTCATTGGATCGCAACATTTCCACCCCTTTCTCTCGTTGTCATATCCCACAAAGATACATCTAATAGCTTTCTTGTCAAACTTGCTCCGTAATTGATCAGGAACAAATACCTAACATACATAGCCAAATACTCGAATGTAGCTAACTGTAGGTTTCATGTTCCACAATTTCTCAAAGGGTGAAACAAATCCTAACCTTGGTTGAGGAAGTTTGTTGATCACAAAGGTTGCAGTCCTCATTGCTTCAGCCCAAAACATTCCAGGTACATTCATTTCATGTAGCATACTCCGACAATTTATGCAAGATGTCAGTTCTTTCTCTCCGCTACACCATTCTGTTGTGGCGTGTTGGCACAAGTGTACTGATAACGTATTCGACATTCCCTTAGGTATTGAGAGAACTTGTTTGAGCTATCTTCTCCCCCGTTGTCTGTGAGCAAGCAATGGATCTTCTTTCCTACTTCTCCTTCAGCTGACTCTCTGAACTCTTTAAACTTTGAGAATGTGTCAGGCTTTTTTTTTCATAAAGAAAACCCACACGTACCTTGAGAAGTCATCAATGAATGTCACCATGTACCGCATACCACTGATTGATGTTTGCTTAATAGGCCCGAATACATCAAAGTGAACTAACTCTAACGGTTCCTTTGCTTTGAACTTCGACTCCTCTTATAGTAATTGGTGTGCTTTACCATATTGGCATCCCTCACATACCGTGTTTGTTCGCACGTCTAGTTGAGGAAGCCCCTTAAGCATCGACTTCTTCATCATCACACTTAGCTTGGAATAGCTAACATGACCTAGCCGCATGTGCCATAGATATGTTGTCTCATTTTTTCTTGTCTTGTCTACATATGCAGACTCTACTAACATTACGTAGACTAACTCCAATCGTCGCCCGTCCATTGTCGGTGTTTCTGAAATTTTGAGATCACGATACACCTTCACATCTCTGGAACAGAACAAGACATAGTGGCCTGATGATGTTAGTTGACCCACTGATAACAAATTTTTCTTCATTCTTGGGACATGATAAACATCTTGAAGTGGCACCTAGTTAAAATTATATCGAGGCGTAATTATAATCTTACTGATGTGAGCTATCGGTAACCTTGAGTTGTCAATTGTCACCACCACATGACCTCCCTTGTACTCAGACAGGTTTTGCAGCTTCTTTTTATCACCGGTCATATGATTTGACTAGCCCGAATCTATGATCCAGTCATTCTTGTAGTCAATTTGTTCTGGTATTGTTACCGTGAGAGCTAATTCTTCTTCCTCCATAGTGCATGACACTTGACCATCCCAACCATCTTCGCTCTCCTCCTTAGAAGTGTGAGTATCAGTATTACTTTCAACATGTTTTTTCTTGGTCCAACAATCTTTCGCCATGTGGCCCATCTTCCCACAGTTGTAAGACTCGCCATCGAACTTTGTACTATTAACGCGATTCTTCGAAGCTCCCCCTGGACGAGAGCCTCCCTTTCCTTGGTGACTTTTCACCTTGTCACCATCCTTTTTAGATCCACTACTAGAAAAACCACCATCCTTTTTAGATCCACTACTAGAAAAACCACCATCCTTTTTAGATCCACTACCGGTGTACCGCTTAAAAGTGCCTCTGCTCTTGTTGGTGTATAACACTTCCTTCAGCGAGACTCCTTCCATTTGCTTAGCCAACGCTTCCTGACCAGCAAGCAAATTATCAAACTCAACAAGCGATGGTTGTGTCGGCCATCCCTGTACAGTGGCAACAAACCCTTGATATCCGGGTCTCAAACCATGGATAATTATTCTCTTTATCCTGGTTTCCCCAATAGGAGTTGTTGGATCTAACTCTGAAATTTCGCGGCATATCGTCTTCACCTTGTGAAAGTACTGGGCAATCGTCATGTCCCGTTGTGCCAATGATAGCAGCTCATTCTCAAGAAGTTGCAGTCTTGTATCAGTTTTCTTTGAAAAGAGTGTAACAAAAGTGTCCCATGCTTCCTTCGGTGTTTTGGCATCCTGGATGTGCTCCAACATTTCTTCTTCAATTGTGGTCTTTAAGGCAAACATTGCTTTGCCTGCTTTAATTTTCTACTTTCACAAGATGCCATTGGCATCTTCTGCCGCCGGTTGTGTAACTTCACCACCACCACCAACCTCCCAAAGGTCCTGACCTTGTAAGTAAGACTCAATACATGTTGCCCACGTGTTGTAGTTTTTATAGTTGAGCTTCTTGATTCCTCCAACTACTTGTAGGTCACCCATCCTACCGACAGGACTTCGACTATACTGAACAAGCTTGACCAACAAACTTATAGAGTACCAAACTATTCATGACTCAAGATAGCTCCACCAAGAACGATCCTTGACCGCCCCACTCCGATACCAATTATTGAGTAGAATTTAAAGTACACAACTTTAAATTTGCTTATCTATTAAGTACAAATACTGAAAACACACCATCACAATGGGCAAATGCACACACTCTAAAAATAGAATACTTAAATCAGAACGTGGAAGAGAAAGGACCTCCTTTGGTTTGCCTATGCTGTTCTCTTTTGGTTTTTTCCATATCCACTCGTCCAACGGACTTTTGTTAGGCTCTCTAGCCATGGATCGAGTCACCCGGCGATCTCCTCTAGCTTCTAGATTGAATGACGAAGAAGGGAAGGATTTGGGGTTCTTGGAACTCCTAATGATGAAGGGCCGTGAGCCTTTGAAGGAGCTCCAACCTTAGGCCTCTTTTGAGAGAGTACCTGATCTCATTTAGACTAATTGATTAATGTTTGTTTCCATTCAATCACTTGACGCCCTAAATAGATCAGGGAAAACATCAAAGGTTCTATAATTACAATTAGACCCTTGTGGAACTTCAAATTACAATTAAACCCCTAAGGTACTGAAATACAAGTTTACTCCATCTCTTCTCTTCTCCGGTTAGCCACTCTTGATGCTATGGAGTCCATAACATCACCCCCCCTCCTGAAGAAAGAGCTTGTCCTCAAGTTCGAAAGTGGGGAATAGAGTCTGGAAGGACTCGAGTGTCTCCCAAGAGGCTTCTATCAAATCCTCATCAGTCCACCGAACAAGCACTTCCCATGCATTGTTAACTCGCCTTGCTTGAAGGATCTGTGCGGGCGTGGGCATGGACCTACCATCTTTGAGCGGTGGCAGAGGGTATGCAGCAGTGGTGAGTCTCCCTTGAACAGCTTGAGAAGGGAGACGTGGAAGACATCATGGAGCTTGGTGTCTGGTGGTAGTTTCAAACGATACGCCACATTGCCAATACGGTACAGGACCTGGAATGGCCATAAAATTTTGGAGAGAGCTTATGGCTTTTGATGGCTGCAAGAGATAGTTGGCGGTATGGCTGAAGTTTGAGCCAAACAAATTCTCTAGGTGCAAAGGAAAGGGGACGATGTCCTTTGTCATAAGTATGCTTCATTGTGGCTTGTGAACGTTGTAACTGAAAGCGGGCTTGAGCAAGCATTGCATCTCTGTCGGCTAATACTTGGTCCAATGCCGCTACCCGAGAAGACCCCGATTCATAAGAAAGTAGGCACAGAGGTTTGCGTGCATAAACAACTGGAAAAGGGGTAGTACCCAGTGCGGTGTGGTATGAGGTATTATAACAGTACTCCGCCCATGTGATGTAAAATTTAGTTACATCGGCTTTTATACCTTGCAAGCGTACGAATCGTTCATGTAATTTAGCAGGAAGCGAGGGTCATATCCACAGGGAGGATTGAATTTTGTGTATTCTTCAGTCAACTAGTCTAACCAAATATGATGAATTAATCTGAACTAAACACTAATTATATCCTAAATTATCAAGCAATCATCTGGTTAACTACTTGCACAACAGGAAACGTCAACTCTGGATTTTACGGTGATTTGTGCCTCTCTAGAGTGCCATGTAACCACGGATCCGATTTCTCAATCCTTGCATCTAGAGCCTCTCGGGCACATAGAGTGAAAGACAGAAATCGGATTAAAATACCAAAATCCAACCTAAATTATAATCCCACCGTAACTAGCTAATTTAATCAAATATCCGAAAAATAAATATTTAATAAATATTAATTATCAAATCACATTTAATAAACATTGAAAACCTAAGTTCAAACTATAGAAAAATTTAAATTTCGAAATGACAAATTACTCCCCTTCTCCTTCCTCTCGCTCGGGCAGCAACTCGTTCTCACGGGTGCTGCAATTTCCCGAAATTGATGGCTTCGAGTAACAAGAGTGAGTGGCGGGAGGTAGAGATGATGCCGACGACGAAGGATAGAAGCCGATGGACAGAGGTGACGTCCGGCAAAGAACGAAACAGAGTTGAAGTCCTCTAACCGGCTCTCTCGAGTCTCGGTCAGAGTCGGAATAGCTCCGGGAATGGTCAAAAATACGTAATCGACGCCGGAGGATGGTCGGAATGCGGAATTGGCATCGGAGAAGCCTCACGGATCACCTCTCGGCCTGGCGAGCAGAAACTGGCACTATCGAACTCACCGCGACGGAGACTCTCTCGAGCTCTCCTC
Source organism: Aristolochia californica (assembly GCF_029961685.1). NCBI lineage: Eukaryota > Viridiplantae > Streptophyta > Magnoliopsida > Piperales > Aristolochiaceae > Aristolochia > Aristolochia californica. Next base: position 28,468,909 of record NW_027181782.1, on the reverse strand, counting down.
GGGTCTGTTCTCGGTTGCTAGACGGCGGTGGACGGCGGTGGACGACGGTGGCAAACTCCTCTCGGTTCTTCCCCTGTTTTGGTCGACGGTGCTCTGTTTTGGTCGATGCCCCTTTTCTCTCGACACTGCCTCCCTTTAATACGATTTTTCCCTTCTTTTAATACCATTTGCCCTAAAAAATACCTCCATTTCACTAAGGGCATTTGGGTAAATATCTCCTTCTCCACCAAAATTCTCCTGAAATTCCATAATTGAATCCATAAAAAGCATTTTAGGAAGAAATAAACCTTAAAAACAATGAAATATAATTCAGGAGAGAAAAATATGCAATATAGATAGTGATTAATGCCAAATTCAATAAGTGCACGTTTCATTTGAAAACCGATAAATAACCACCTATAACACAATTATAAAGGTTATTCTATTATAATTAACCTAGTTCTCATGTCAGAATATGACATCTATCATACCCCAAACTTAAATCTTTGATAGTCCCTAGCAAAACAACAATCGAACCAAAATTAAGCCTAGGAAAACAAAATGCCACTTTCGTAGGGAGCACGATTGCATTTAGCGCATACAACAAGCCGTTAAACCCCTACTTTGCAGTAGTGGATGAATTATGTCTCGTGAGGGTTTGCATGGAATTTACCCACAAAATTCATCTAAATCAATAATATAAAAAGAAAAGTGAAGAAAATTTACTCCTCATTAGCATATGACTAACACTTAGTATCGTAAAATATCTGAAAATCATATGAGATCCTGCACAATTTGAAAACCTGTGTAAAATATAGCATATTATCAATCCAAATACATTCATTGTTACTCCACCTGAACCAATGTGACCCATAAGCAATTACTTCAACAGAACAAAGAGGCAACAAATAACAATAAAATCTTGGTCACATCACAATTAAGAGAAAATAGTAGAGTAAGCATGTTGTCTCACAATCTCACAAAATAAATATACCAATTTCAATCTTGGCCTGCAACTTCTTTCAAATTACAATTCATCATCAAAGTTAAGGAAACTCATTGCTTCCAGATTTAAAACCATTTTACGCTATTACCACCGCACTTTTGCTATTACTAGCGTAATTTTTGTTTCACTGAATACTTTTGGTATTACCACCATTTTTTATTCGTCTTCACTGCACATGCACTTATTTTTAAGTAACCGACTATTCCGGTGCATGTCCCTGGGTTTGCCCAGGCTGTTTCTGAAGTTATCTGTCTTTTGCAAGCAAGAGTATTTCCATCATACATTACAACAAGGAATTTCACTGAGGTATAAAAAGGAATGAGTTCAAACAGGCATACAAGACTATTCAGACTAACATAGATCAACACTAGATTTACATGTTCTCTTTTGCAACTAAGTTCCAAGTCTAATGCAATAGTAAGTTATCCCACTGAATTCTCATGGATCACAACAAATGATATCAGATTTCTAATAGGCATATTCTACACAGTTTTACGAAAAATTTTAAAACACATTTGAGCAACTTATTTTAACTCTACTAACGTTAACCACATACTAAGAGGAGTAATTTGAAAACCACGAACAGAAATCAAAAGAAAATTATTGCTAAAACATAGAAGAGTCGTCCCCGCCTCCCCCCCCCCCCCCCCCCCCCCAAACCTAAACCTGACATTGTCCTCAATGGGGAAAAGTTAAAACACCAGAACGACTACCAAAAAGAATAACAACTTAGCTAGTTATACTCTAGCAGAGTAAGGGTTAAGCTCCCTCAGGGCTCCTAAATCCATAGGTGGGACCATATGTGTTTGGTCATCAACAATAATACCGAAAAGTCAATAAAGACCCCCATGAATGATACATAGTCTCCCTTGAAGAAGGTTTATTCGTATCAACCATACCCGTAGGTAATCATCTGTAGATGAAACCGCTATCCCACATCACACTTTGAAGAAATCTCCGTGTGACTGGCCACTGAAGACAGCAGGAATCACGCGCTGAACACAAGTCCTTAAGTTACTCACCATAAGGTTTTCATTCAATACTGTTATGGACTCAATAACACTGAGTCATCTACTTTACTTTTATTATTTATGTTGCTTTTAATTTCGAATGTTATTGATTTGTAATAAGACTTAAAGGTAGGGGTAGAATTGGGTTTTATAACCCTAACCTATGTTGATATTAATTACCCTATTTAAGAGCCCAGCCACCTTCCCCCGATTTGCCAGGTTGCCGACAAATGCACCAGGTCTGTATCAGTAATGCGGGTTTCGACAAACTCCACTGACTGCTCTGGCGAAGGAGTTATTCTGTCTCCTCCTAGGTCTTCCAACACAGCGAGGCGCGGCTGCACGCCGACCTGCTGCATCCAAATTTCGAGCTCCTATCCCATCACCTATCATGAAGAAAGTGTTTTCTCATCTGAGTCTAAAAACCGAGTTGCGGAAAAGGAGCAAGCAGTAAAGATCCCTTACCTCTTTTCCTTTCCCCGCCTTCCTTGCCCAGCTCGGATTTGCAGGCGCCTAACGATTCTTTGAATTTCATTTTCAAAAATGAATAGATAAAGAGGGCCAAGCGGAGCATCTTCTCTCTTAATGATTCGATTACCGCCTGCCTTTGGATCCGAAGAGCATGGACATAGCCTTTGTAGACGAACTCCATTGGTTGTTTTTCCCTATCCATATATACCAGATTATAGATCCTGAATGTTAATGTCCTGGGGCTCGATGCAATAAACTTTCATTTATGGCTCTGTAACTAGTTATGGAAGGGGTCCAATTGAATAAGATGAGGGTGCTCTTCCTCGGATCAAGTCGCCATGAGAAAAAGATGGGCATTGATCAGCTATATCTACCTTTGTGTCCGGTAGGCCGCTTTCGATCGAATAGAACCGACCCCTTTATTCCGATCGTCAACTCGTCGAATCGGGTTCTTTCACTCATGATCATCGAAAGCTGGGTGGGAAGTGAAGATTGTTTCTTAGTGGGGGTAAATCATCAAGAAGGGGGATGACGATTCTCAGCCCCACCCAGTTATTCAATCATCACCTACCTCTCAATGGAGTTTCAGTTGGAGCTGATCAAGATGGGGATTGAGCAGCGTCGAAGCGAGCACTTCACAAAGTCAAGTGTATGGTAATACTGTCCTTTACCTTTGCACCAAGAGTGTATCCTCAAGTGAAGGTTTTTGTGGAATCAATGGTTGTTGAGTGAAGTGTGAGCATGGAGCTTGGGGTTGAGTAAACCCTGGAGGACCCCCAACCTGTGGGCCCTTGGACCATGAGAAATTTGGGTGCCTAGCCCAACCAGAATGATATGTTTCCGAAAAAGGATCGTTCCGGTATGGTCTATGAAAATTCTGGACTGCATTCAAGTCCTCAATAAGCTCCGGGTAGGATGAACTAGATGGACACATTTGTGTGGGATGAGATGAACCAGAGCATATGGCACAGACAGTAGATGGGTTAGGAGCAGGTGAACTCTTGGACACCATAAGGGCATCAATTTTTCTAGTCAACCCCTCAATCTTGGCCATGAGCATGGGTGTTTCACTAACCTTGTAGAGACCCCCTCTTTTGGCTTCGTGGGATCTCCTATCAACATTAAATGACGAACCCCATTGCTGAGATTGATCACTCAACGTTTCAAAGAAGTCTCACGCCTCACTAGCACTCTTACCCATCAAACTCCCACCACTGTTACATCTACCATGGATCTAACCGGGGGTGTAAGACCTTGATAAAAGTATTGCACTGAATGACATTTCTCAAACCCATGATGCGGACACCTACAGATCAAATCCTTCCATTTCTCCCAAGCCTCATAAAAGTGTTCACCCTCCTACTGCATAAAGTTGGAGCTTTCTCTTCTGAGGGCTGTAGTTCTCTGAATGGGAAAGTACTTGGACAAAATTTTTGTGACTAATGTGTCCCATGAAGTAATGCTGCCCACCTCTAAGGAATTAAGCCAAGACTTGGCCTTATCCTTAAGTGAAAATGGAAAAATTCTTAACCGGATAGAGTCATCTGAGAAATTCTTGAATTTGAAAGTTGCACAAATATCTAAGAATTCCTTGATGTGGTAATATGGGTCCTCCTTCTCCAACCCATAGAATGTAGGGAGGAGTTGGATCAAACCCGGTTTCAACTCATAACTAGCGGCAGTAGTGGGTGGCAATATAATGCAAGAAGGTGATGTGAAGTGGGATGGGATAGAATAATCCCTCAGGGCTCTACGGTCACCTGCTACAGGTAACTGTAATGGTTTACCCTGATTGGCCATGGTAGCTCCTAACTTGACTTCGGGTGTTTTCCTACAAATATGTTCTACTTCTTCAACAAAGGGAGCTAATGGTTCACCTAGGGAGCGGCGCCCGTGCATAAAAACACAAAAAGAAACAAAAAAAACTATCAAATTAAGCTAACAAACTCACTACTAAAAATACCAACTAGAAGAAATAAAAATAATTCCAAACAAAATCACCAAGCTAAAATTATGAAAGCAACAAAAAATAAAATAAAATAAAAATAAATCTAACCTAAGACCATGGAGAACAAAGAAATACACTTAATACGTGCCTCCCCAGCAACGGTGCCAAAAACTTGATGTAAAATTTAGTTACATCGGCTTTTATACCTTGCAAAATATAGTAACAAAAATTAGTTCATCTAATTACATTGCCTTTTAGAGTTCTTCGGCATGCTTCTAGCTTCATAGTATTGATTCACACTTCATTTATTATGCAACTTGAGTAACTATGATGCTTGATGGTGCCAAAACCAAGGGTATAAATATCGCTATGTCTATCAAGACATCATTGTTGTACTAATGTCTTGAGCTGCATTGGAAAAACAAATATAATCAGCTACAATCACAACGATCATAGACAAGAATGCTATCATTTATTTTTATTACACTAGTATTAGTATATAACTAGCCTACATTTTCAACCATTCGAGAAATAGTGCCTTGTGTTCTCTATCAACGTCTGTCACTCCCTCGTGAGAAGAAAACTCTCTATGTTCATTAGTCATCATATGTATTGTAACGATAAATACGCATCATGTATTAAACCCTCGACATATGTATAAGTTCATGGATTGAGGTAAATTTCTTACAATAGATTTTTTTTTTATCTCTTCGCAATTAGACAATACAACCCAAATAATCTCTTGTATTTGGGTTATGCCACCTTCAATTCTCTAGTGCCACTAAACTCCCACTCTATATGCGACAAAACTGACATTTTATCCTCACACACTTAGGATCCCCGTCATAATTTCGATCGGGATAATTAAATATGATTTCCACCCCATCCATGTAAATGGAGCCTTCATGTTGAGCTTGGTTATGTACTCTTGTATCAATATTATGTGTTGAACAAGTTGTATGGGAGAATCTTACATGACTCTCATAGCAAGAAGTCTCATAGAGCCTAAATTAATATGGTGGAGTCTTACAAGAGTCTCAAAATTGGAGGTCGCACAAATGAGTTTTATTGAAAGGTGTTTAAGTTATATTAATATCCTATTGATGTTCTGTTGTTTAATTCTTTTGAGCATTTTTTTTCGCATGTTTGACTTTGGGTATAAATGGGACATGGGTAGTTTGTTTCTAATATAATTTTACTTGTTTCTTTACTTATAGATGAAGGCTCATTCTATTCTGATGTAATCAAGTCAATAAATTATTTCTCTTTCCAAATATTCAACATGGCATCAGAGTATGTTTTGTGAGTTGGGGTGGTCTTCCCACAGAGACAATGCCTTCCTCCATTCTTTACTCCTATATTTCTCCTTCCTTTTTCTTTTTCCCTAAAATATTTAGTTATTCTAGCTTCTGTTTTATCTTCCTTATGTTTCTCCTAGCAGTTATTTATTGCTTTCCTCCCACATAGTCTCATTGAAATTTTAGCATCCCGAGTCACTTTATCCTTGTCATCCAATCTATTTCTAGATTAATGGGTGGTTCTACAAGATGGCAACCATAGAAGAGAAAATTTTAGCAAGTATGATCCCAATGTTACTAGCCTCATATGTTTCAATGCTTAAACCTGAATCACGAAAAACAAATCCAAAAACATGTTGAGAAAAGGTCTACGAGAAGAAGAGGACAGGATAGTGCTCGTCTTCTGAATTTTCATCCGGAACCAGTGCTCTCTGGAGGATCTCTTTCAATGACCTTTGAAGCACGCTGGAGTTGTAGAAGTATTACACGATGCATGTAGAAGAGCCAGTATGGAAGAGTCTTACAAGACTCTCATAAAAATAAGTCTCACTGAGCCAGAATTAATATGGTAGAGACTTAGATGACTCTGATGGAAAGATATCTCACAGAAGAATCTCAGTTAAAGGTGTTTTAGCTATGTTAGTATTTTATGTATGTTTTGTTGCTCCGTTGTTCTATAACTCTTCTTGTAGTGTTTGACTTTGGGTGGAACTGGGACATGGACAGTTTAACTGTAATCTGATTCTTCTTATTTTCTTTATTATAAATAGAAGTTCATCGTACACAATTGATAATCAAGTCAGTGAAGTATTTCTCTTTTCCCAAAAATCAACAAGGTGTCAGAGCGGGTTCTGTGCATTGACTCGATCTACCCAAGAGATAATGTAATCCTTTTCCTTTCCGGTTTATTGTCTCTGGCAGTTTAGATTCATATTCTACCTTTTTCTTTCTTCCCAATTCGAGTACAACTTGTTTGTTTGGAGTCTTCTCTTCCATAATGAATTTTACTTATATCAAATTATATATCATTGAAAATATTTGTTAGTCTACTTTCCAAATCAAATCTAATTTTGGCAATCATATTTTTCGACAAAGCGAATCGATATTTGAAACAAATATGATTAGATATGTAGAGAGCAATAAATGCAATAGTAAAAAATCTTCAATTTTTTAGGCGTTTTATGCCATCAATAGTTAGAATTCAGATAGAGAGTTATATGTCAAAAAAGGTATTTTGAAGTCTATTTTTTAACCAATCTAGCCAATTCTGAATCCGAATTTTCTGGAGGGAGATATCAATATTGGAAGAGTCAAAGGTCATTATCGCCAAAGAAGAAGGATTACTCAGTTTGAAAAAATTGCCGAGTTTTAAATCTATTAGATTCTTTCATTCAAAAGTAGAATATTTCATTGAAGGAAAATTATTCTTGAATGAAAGGTACAAAAGTCTAGATAACGAAGGAGTAACTTTGATTTCAGTCAGATCTATATGTAAGGTGATATGCTCATTGGCGTCAATAAGGGTCGTGCGGCATAATGAAGAATATCGAGTGGTCATAATAAATAAAGTTTGAAGATTTCGATGTCAATTTAGGTATCAAACTAAAGATCTTTGGGTCTCGTTTCTTTAGTAACAAACTGTTTGTAATTATGCGCTTTGTTACTTGAGATATCGATATCATAAGTATTAAAGGTTAGTTCTACCGAAAGTCACTCTTTTTCTTATTTTCTCTCCTATTGACCCTCCATGCATTAACGCGAATTAAGTTTCCTTTCCTCCTAGTCTCTTAGTTTTTTAGAAAAAAATTTCTGGTAATCAAATGTTTTTGGTCAATCTTAATCATTCCAGGATGTGCTAGATCAAAGTAACGGTGTCCTGCTTTGATTTTTTTTTTAATTTTTTTTAGTTTATTTTGGTTACTTGATTTTGTTTCTTCCTCATTGTCATGTTCAAAAAATTGTGGTCACCTAACAAAAGTCATACTTGGTAGAAAATTTTAAGTTATTTTATTTCTACCATTACATTCTCCCCAAGTACTTTTAAAGTTCACATTCTAGGTCCTTTTTGAAGTATGAGTGTGGCATAGAAGCTTCATTTTGTTTAAAGTTGTTTTGCTCTAGTATTTCTTCAGTTTTCTTTTCTTGTCTTTTTCTAACTTTAGAGCAATACCTAGCCCTGCTACATCAAAAATATAGGAGTGTGCCCAATATCCAACACTGGTTAAGTCTTTTAATTCTTCACCCAAGAAGTGATTTGTGTTTGACCTGCCCGTAAAAACTCAACAGTCTCTTTGTTGTTCCCTAATTTGGGCCATTTTTCCACCTTTAAAATTGATCAGAGCGCGTTTCAGACTGTGGCCATTTTTATTGGTATATGGAGTTGTTGACTTTCTAGAAAAAAATAAATACTTCACTAATTTGTTGTAATTTGAGTACAATGTGCCGCTATTTATAATAGATGAAACAAGTAGAACTCAATTACATTTAAACTACCCTTCTCCCTCTTATACCCAATAATAAACTCTAACAGATAGGGCTAGAACAGTTGAACAAATGAACATAAATAAAAGAGTAACTGAACTAAAACACTTTTAACTCAGACTCTTCTGTGAGATCTCCTCTTGTGAGACTCCTATAAGACTCCACCATAATATTTCTGGCTCTATGAGACTTCTTGTTGTGTGAGTTATGTGAGACTCGTTCTTACCTACTCTTCGACACTCCTCCTCCATCTGCAATTCATAACTTCAGCTTGCAGGAAAATAGATTTTTGGTCTTCAATCTTATTTTGCTAAAAATAATTTTCATAGATGCAAAATTCTTCCTCTTTTATTCTCCCATTTTCATGAATATTTTGGTCACATAAAAATTACCACAACATGTGGAATAAAGTATCTCTTTCTTGTGTTTGTTGTTCTTCTTCTCCTCTTTAAGTTGGGGACAAAAATGACATAGACACTTTGCAAGGAAAAAACACTATGTGGAAGAAGAAAATCAATCTAGCCGCACGCAAGAGCTCCAAATACCTGCTAAAACGGTCGTAGTGTGAAACACACTCCGATCAAATTTTAAGGCGGAAAAACGGCCCAACTTTAGGTCACAACAAAGAGACTACACACTTTTTAAGGGTAGCTCAAACGTAAATCACCTCTCCGGTAAAGAATAAAAGACTTGACTCGAGATGGTTATTGGGCACACTCCTATACTTTTTAGGTAGTGGGTCTGGGCATTGCTTTGTAGTGATGAAAATACAAGATCAAAATTGAAGAAATACCAGAGAAAATCAACTTTAACTGGAAGTTGGACGATGTTGAGTCCCCAATCAAAGTCTTGTCTCCATTTGTTCGAGAAGTTACAAGAATAGCATATAGTATGATTTATATTATATATTCCTTACATTTTAGAGTATTCCGTCTGTGTGATATATCCCTCTGCATGACAACCTCGAAAGAAAATTCAGGTGGGGGCTTGGGATTCTAATTTTGGTTAGTTTGCTACAAAGTCTTCTACATATCTTGTTTCAGGATCATGACAAGTTTATCGATGGACATCGCTAAATCTGTGCCGACCAATACAAAACATGCATTCAAATACATCTTGTTGTTATGGACCCATCCATCATGTGAGTTGCTTATTCTCTTCCTTATTGCCATGGTTGGCTGCCCTACAATCATGGCTTCAACAACATCCACATTTTACTGGACCCAGCTTATCGTGTGGAATTCTTACAATCACTGTTATGACATGCCGTAGCCAGGGCATCTGCTGCTCTGTTGAGATGTATTTGCACTGTTTCGTGAGGGATACTCCAAAAAGTTGGGTACGCTGGCTCGCCTAGGTGGAGTTTTTTTTATAATACATCTTAACACACTGCACTTGGCACTAAACCCTTCAAGGTAGTTTATGGGCGAGACCCCCTTCGTCTCTTGTCTTACGAGCTAGGCTCATCTCGGGTGGCGGTGCTTGACCAGGCTTTGGGGGAACGGGATACTATGCTCGCATAGGTCAAAACTCACTTGTAGAAAGCTCAAGACACTATGAAGAGCCCATATGACAAGGGTTTAGATGTAATTTCCTTCAAATTAGTGGCCCATTGTTTGGCTTAGCTGGTGTGCGTCAACCCTAGTCCTCTTATATGGATGACGGGTTCTGAAATGAAGGTTAAATATTGATCATTAGTCTAAAGTGTGAGATCAGATTCTCTCTCTAACGAGGTCCAAGGTGCAAGCTTCATTCAAAGCTTGATCTCTCTCCCTCAAATCATAGGCCGTTCGAAAAACCCAAAACCCTCAAAATGAATTACAATCTGGAAGCCAGAGGAGATTGTCGAGTGACTCGATACATGGCTAGGGAGCTTAAAACTTACAAGAGTCTCAAAATTGGAGGTCCCACAAATGAGTTTTATTGAAAGGTGTTTAACTTATCTTAATATCCTATTGAGGTTTTGTTGTTTAATTCTTTTAAGCATTTTTTTTGCATGTTTGACTTTGGGTATAAATGATACAGGGGTAGTTTGTTTCTAATATAATTTTACTTGTTTCTTCAGTCATAAATGAAGGCTCATTCTATTCTGATATAATCAACTCAATAAATTATTTTTCTTTCCAAATATTCAACATGGCATCAGAGCATGTTTTGTGAGTTGAATTGGTCTACCCATAGAGGCCATGCCTTCCTCCATTCTTTACTCCTATATTTTTCCTTCCTTTTTCCTTTTCCCTAAAATTTTTAGTTATTCTACCTTCTGTTTTATCTTCCTTATGTTTCTCCTAGCAGTTATTTATTGCTTTCCTCCCACATAGTCTCATTGAAATTTTAGTCTCCCGGGTCACTTTATCCTTGTTATCCAATCTATTTCTAGATTAATGGGTGGTGGTACAAGATGGCAGCCATAGAAGAGAAAATTTTAGCAAGTATGATCCCAATGTTACTAGCCTCATATGTTTCAGTGGTTAAACCTGAATCTCGAAAACCAAATCGAAAAACATGTTGAGAAAAGGTCTACGAGAAGAAGAGGACAGGATAGTGCTCGTCTTGTGAATTTTCATCCAGTACCAGTGCTCGCTTGAGGATCTCTTTCAATGACATTTGAAGCACGCTGGAGTTGTAGAAGTATTACATGATGCATGTAGAAGAGTCAGTATGGAATAGTCAAAAGTTAAGATTTCGATGTCAATTTAGTTATCGAACTAAAGATCTTTGAGTCTAGTTTCTTCAGTTACAAACTGTTTGTAATTATGCGCAATGTTACTTGAGATATATATATCATAAGTATTAAAGGTCAGTTCTATCGAAAATCACTTTTTTCCTATTTTCCCTTCTATTGACCCTCCATGCATTAACGTGAATTAAGTTTACTTTTCTCTCAGTCTCTTAGTTTTTTAGAAAAAAATTTCTTGTAATCTAATATTTTTAATCAATCTTAATCATTCCATGATGTGCTCGATCAAAGTATTGGTATCCTGCCTTAAATTTTTTTTTTTTTTGGTTAGTTGATTGTGTTTCTTCCTCATTGTCATGTTCAAAAAATTGTGGTCACCAAACAAAAGTCATACTTTGTAGAAAATTTTAAGTTATTTTGTTTCTACCATTATAGTCTTGTCCATTCATCTCAAAACAACTCGCAAATTACACAACGTTAGTGATGTTGAGTCCCATATGGTTAGTTTTAAAAGACTAGGAATGGGCAAAAAAATCAATTTTGTGGGGGCAGAGCAAAATCAAGTAACATACAAGTGTTCAAGATAAAAACTCAAGTGCAGCTAAAAGATCAAAAGATGACAATAGTCATTTTGAGGTCTATACCACTGACAAAAAGCGTTTTATTGTTCCATTGACCTGTGTCAATAATGCAATCTTCCAATAACTACTACCAAACCAATCACTTCAATGTTTTGCTAACTTACCTATTCCAAGGGTATGCATCTGGAATGGCCATCTTTATTCTGGTGATTGAACCCGGATTTTTATGTGACCAAGTTGAGTCCCCAATCAAAGTCTTGTCTCCATTTGGTTGAGAAGTTACAAGAATAGCGTATAATATGATTTATATTATATATTCCTTACATTTTACTGTATTCATTTAGTGTGATCAATCCCTTTGCATGACAACCTCGAAATAAAATTCAGGTGGGGGCTTGGGATTCTAATTTTGGTTAGTCCACTACAAAGTCTTGTTCATATCATGTTTCAGGATCATGACAAGTGTATTGATGGACATCGCTAAATCTGAAACCGGACTTTTATGTGACCAAGTTGAGTCCCCAATCAAAGTCTTGTCTCCATTTGGTTGGGAAGTTACAAGAATAGCGTATAATATGATTTATATTATATATTCCTTACATTTTACTGTATTCCTTTAGTGTGATAAAAAAATCTGAATTAGCTTTCCTCGATTATTGCCTGATTCATTTACCTGACGTGATTCAAAAAAATTCCCCAAACATTTTGAAACACAGGAATTTAGTTTAAAATTTTTATATTAAAAAATCAGAAAAAATATCTCATAAATTAAATAATTTTATTACAATCTACATATTTTTTATTTTTTATTCTCTTGACTACAACATTGCTTTTTAGAGTTCTTCGGCATGCTTCTAGCTTCATAGTATTGATTCACACTTCATTTATTATGCAACTTGAGTAACTATGATGCTTGATGGTGCCAAAACCAAGGGTATAAATATCGCAATGTCTATCAAGACATCATTGCTATACTAATGTCTTGAGGTGCATTGGAAAAACAAATATAATCAGCTACAATCACAACGATCATAGACAAGAATGCTATCATTTATTTTTATTACACTAGGATTAGTATATAACTAGCCTACATTTTCAACCATTCGAGAAATAGTGCCTTGTGTTCTCTATCAACGTCTGTCAGTCCCTCGTGAGAAGAAAACACTCTATGTTCATTAGTCATCATATGTGTTGTAACGATAAATACACATTATGTATTAAACCCTCGACATATGTATAAGTTCATGGATTGAGGTAAATTGCTTACAATAGATTTTTTTTTTTATCTCTTCTCAATTAGACAATACAACCCAAATAATCTCTTGTATTTGGGTTATGCCATCTTCAATTCTCTACTGCCACTAAACTCCCACCCTATATGTGAAAAAACTGACATTTTATCCTCACACACTTAGGATCCCCGTCATAATTTCGATCGGGATAATTAAATATGATTTCCACCCCATCCATGTAAATGGAGCCTTCATGTTGAGCTTGGTTATGAACTCTTGTATCAATATTATGTGTTGAAGAAGTTGTATGGGAGAATCTTACATGACTCTCATAGCAAGAAGTCTCATAGAGCCTAAATTAATATAGTGGAGTCTTACAAGAGTCTCAAAATTGGAGGTCACACAAATGAGTTTTATTGAAAGGTGTTTAAGTTATGTTATTATCCTATTGATGTTCTGTTATTTAATTCTTTTGAGCATTTTTTTTTTTTCGCATGTTTGACTTTGGGTATAAATGGGACATGGGTAGTTTGTTTCTAATATAATTTTACTTGTTTCTTTAGTTATAGATTAAGCCTCACTCTATTCTGATGTAATCAAGTCAATAAATTATTTCTCTTTCCAAATATTCAACATGACATCAGAGCATGTTTTGTGAGTTGGGGTGGTCTTCCCACAGAGAAAATGCCTTCCTCCATTCTTTACTCCGATATTTCTCCTTCCTTTTTCTTTTTCCCTAAAATGTTTAGTTATTCTACCTTCTGTTTTATCTTCCTTATGTTTCTGCTAGCAGTTATTTATCGCTTTCCACCCACATAGTCTCATTGAAATTTTAGTATCCCGAGTCACTTTATCCTTGTCATCCAATCTATTTCTAGATTAATGGGTGGTTCTACAAGATGGCAGCCATAGAAGAGAAAATTTTAGCAAGTATGATCCCAATGTTACTAGCCTCATATGTTTCAGTGCTTAAACCTGAATCACGAAAAACAAATCCAAAAACATGTTGAGAAAAGGTCTACGAGAAGAAGAGGACAGGATAGTGCTCATCTTCTGGATTTTCATCCGGAACCAGTGCTCTCTGGAGGATCTCTTTCAATGACCTTTGAAGCACGTTGGAGTTGTAGAAGTATTACACGATGCATGTAGAAGAGCCAGTATGAAAGACTCTTACATGACTCTCATAACAATAAGTCTCACTGAGCCAGAATTAATATGGTGGAGACTAAGATGATTCTCATGGAAAGATATCTCACCGAAGAATTTCAGTTAAAGGTGTTTTAGCTATGTTAGTATTTTATGTATGTTTAGTTGCTCCGTTGTTCTATGACTCTTCTTGTAGTGTTTGACTTTGGGTGTAACTGGGACATGGATAGTTTAACTGTAATTTGATTCTTCTTATTTTCTTTATTATAAATAGAAGCTCATTGTACACAATTTACAATCAAGTCAGTGAAGTATTTCTCTTTTCCCAAAAATCAACAAGGTGTCAGAGTGGGTTCAGTGCGTTGACTCGAAATACCCAAGAGATAACGTAATTCTTTTCCTTTCCGGTTTAGTGTCTCTAGCAGTTTAGATTCATATTCTACCTTTTTCTTTCTTCCCAATTCGAGTACAAGTTGTTTGTTTGGAGTCTTCTCTTCCATAATGAATTTTACTTATATCAAATTATATATCATTGGAAATATTTGTTAGTCTATTTTCCAAATCAAATCTAATTTTGGCAATCATATTTTTCGACAAAGCGAATCGATATTGGAAACAACAATGATTAGATATCGAGAGAGAGATACATGCAATAGTAAAAAATCTTCAATTTTTGAGGCGTTTTATGCCATCTAGAGTTAGACTTCAGATAGAGAGTTATATGTCAAAAAAAGTATTTTTAAGTCTATTTTGTAACCTATCAAGCCAATTCTGAATCCGAAATTTCTGAAGGGAGATATATATATTAGAAGAGTCAAAGGTCATTATCGCCAAAGAAGAAAGAGTACTCAGTTTGATAAAATTGCCGAGTTTTAAATCTATCAGATTCTTCCATTCAAATGTAGAATATTTCATTGAAGGAAAATTATTCTTGAATGAAAGGTACTAAAGTATAGATAACGAAGGAGTAACTTTAATTTCAGTCAGATCTATATGTAAGGTGATATGCTCATTGGAGTCAATAAGGGTCATGCGGCATAATGAAGAATATCGAGTGGTCATAATAAATAAAGATTGAAGATTTCGATGTCAATTTAGGTATCAAACTAAAGATCTTTGAGTCTAGTTTCTTTAGTAACAAACTGTTTGTAATTATGCGCTATGTTACTTGAGATATCAATATCATAAGTATTAAAGGTTAATTCTACCGGAAGTCACTTTTTTTCCTATTTTATCTCCTATTGACCCTCCATGCATTAACGCGAATTAAGTTTCCTTTCCTCCTAGTCTCTTAGTTTTTTAGAAAACAATTTCTGGTAATCAAATGTTTTTGGTCAATCTTAATCATTGCAGGATGTGCTAGATCAAAGTATCGGTGTCCTGCTTTGATTTTGTTTTTAATTTTTTTTTTTGTTTATTTTCGTTACTTGATTGTGTTTCTTCCTCATTGTCATGTTCAAAAAATTGTGGTCACCCAACAAAAGTCATACTTTGTAGAAAATTTTATGTTATTTTATTTCTACCATTACATTCTCCCCAAGTACTTTTAAAGTTCACATTCTAGGTCCTTTTTGAAGTATGAGTGTTGCATAGAAGCTTCATTTTGTTTAAAGTTGTTTTACACTAGTATTTCTTCAGTTTTCTTTTTTTGTCTTTTTCTAACTTTAGAGCAACACCTAGCCCTGCTACATAAAAAATATAGGAGTGTGCGCAATATCCAACACTGGTTAAGTCTTTTAATTCTTCACCCAAGAAGTGATTTGTGTTTGACCTGCCCGTAAAAACTCAACAGTCTCTTTGTTGTTCCCTAATTTGGGCCATTTTTCCACCTTTAAAATTGATCAGAGCGCGTTTTAGACTATGGCCATTTTTATTGGTATATGGAGGTGTTGACTTTCTAGAAAAAAATAAATACTTCACTAATTTGTTGTAATTTGAGTACAACGTGCCGCTATTTATAATAGACGAAACAAGTAGAACTCAATTACATTTAAACTACTCTTGTCCCTCTTATACCCAATAATAAACTCTAAAAGATAAGGGCTAGAACAGTTGAACAAATGAACATAAATAAAAGAGTAACTGAACTAAAACACTTTTAACTCAGACTCTTCTGTGAGATCTCCTCTTGTGAGACTCCTATAAGACTCCACCATAATAATTCTGGCTCTATGAGACTTCTTGTTGTGTGAGTCATGTGAGACTCGTTCTTACCTACTCTTCGACACTCCCACTCCATCTGCAATTCATAACTTCAGCCTGCAGGAAAATAGATTTTTGGTCTTCAATCTTATTTTGCTGAAAATAATTTTCATAGATGCAAAATTCTTCCTCTTTTATTCTCCCCTTTTCATGAATATTTTGGTCACATAAAAATGACCACAACATGTGGAATAAAGTATCTCTTTCTTGTGTTTGTTGTTCTTCTTCTCCTCTTTAAGTTGAGGATAAAAATGACATAGACACTTTGCAAGGAAAAAACACTATATGGAAAGAGAAAATCACTCTAGCCGCACGCAAGAGCTCCAAATACCAGCTAAAACGGTCGTAGTGTGAAACACACTCCGATCAAATTTTAAGGCGGAAAAACGGCCCAACTTTAGGTCACAACAAAGAGACTACACAGTTTTTAACGGTAGCTCAAACGCAAATCACCTCTCCGGTAAAGAATAAAAGACTTGACTCGAGATGGTTATTGGGCACACTCCTATACTTTTTAGGTAGTGGGTCTAGGCATTGCTTTGAAGTGATGAAAATACAAGATCAAAATTGAAGAAATACCAGAGAAAATCAACTTTAACCGGAAGTTGGAGAGTATGCAATGGTCATAAATCGAAAGTGACCTTATTTAAAAAGTTAACTATGTGTAAGATACACGACCTAGTAACAAAAACACAAAACTTGAAAGATAACCCAAGCAAGATATTGTATACCTTTAATGAACACATCATGGAGTGATTAAGCCTTGTCCATTCATCTCAAAGCAACGCGCAAATTACCCAGCGTTGTGATGTTGAGTCCCATATGGTTAGTTTGAAAAGACTAGGAATGGGCAAAAGAATCAATTTTGTGCGGGCAGAGCAAAATCTAGTAACATACGAGTGTTTAAGATACAAACTCAAGTGCAGCTAAAAGATCAAAAGGTGACAATAGTCAGTTTGAGGTCTATGCCGCTAACAAAAAGCGTTTTATGGTTCCATTGACTTGTGTCAATAATGCAATCTTCCAAGAACTACAACCAAACCGATCACTTCAACGTTTTGTTAATTTACCAATTCCAAGGGTATGCATCTTGAATGGCCATCTTTATTCTGGCGATTGAACCCGGATTTTAATGTGACGATGTTGAATCCCCAATCAAAGTCTTGTCTCCATTTGTTCGAGAAGTTACAAGAATAGCATATAGTATGATTTATATTATATATTCCTTACATTTTAGAGTATTCCGTCAGTGTGATATATCCCTCTGCATGACAACCTCGAAAGAAAATTCAGGTGGGGGCTTGGGATTCTAATTTTGGTTAGTCTGCTACAAAGTCTTCTACATATCTTGTTTCAGGATCATGACAAGTTTATCGATGGACATCGCTAAATCTGTGCCGACCAATACAAAACATGCATTCAAATACATCTTGTTGTTATGGACCCATCCATCATGTGAGTTGCTTATTCTCTTCCTTATTGCCATGGTTAGCTGCCCTACAATCATGGCTTCAACAACATCCACATTTTACTGGACCCAGCTTATCGTGTGGAATTCTTACAATCACTGTTATGGCATGCCGTAGCCAGTCAAAATCTTGCTTTCTCTTCCATTACTTTCACTAGACACTCTGAAATCTAAGGGGACAGAAGCATGAGAGCCTGCTACCTCTGTTTTCAGCACTCTCACTGGGTACGGCATACTGTACCCTACCAGCACATGGTTGCGCATTCTCAACCGCCCAACATAGGAAAATTACAGAATTGATACTCGCCACTTTCCTTTCCATGTATAAAAGTCTTCGACTGCATCGGGAATCAGCACAACCACTGGCCTCTTGCTATCCAAGATCAGCCTTCAGCTTTCCCCTCCATCCAGCAACCAAAATCCCTCATCAGCAGCCATGTTTAGTCCCAAGCGTTTTGTATCAAAGGCGAGGAATGGTGAGAGGGCAATCTCAGGAAAAGGTCATTTTGTGGTGTACACTGCAGATCAAAACCGCTTTGAGGTTCCATTGGCATATCTCAACAATGCGATCTTCCAAGAGTTGCTGAAAGTGGCTGAAGATGAATTTGGTCTCTCAGGAAATGGGCGCATCACTGTGCCATGCAACGCGGACTTCCTGGATTATGTCCTCTCATTTATTAGAAGGCGTCCTTCCAAAGACACAGAGAAGGCTTTACTGTTGACAATTTTCAGTAGTAGGTGCTCAATATCATCCTTACATCAGTCAGAGCACCGCGCTCATCAAATACCTCTCCACAGTTACTAAAAGAATGACCAGGGATGTAATTTTTTTATCGTCAGTTGTACATGATCGACACAATTTTGATACACACAGAAGTTCATTTTTCAGATCTGTCTTTAGTCTTCATGTCTCAAATACCTCTCTAGCTTTCTTTTTCATTACTTTTACTAGATACTCTGAAATCTAAGGGGACAGAAGCATGAATGCCTGCTACCCTACCAGCACATGGATATGCCCAAACTGTTTTCTAGAGCTATGCCCAACGTTTCCATAATCTGGTAGACTTACCCAACTGTCATCAATCCACTAAGGGACTTACCAGCACATGGATGTGTCTCCTAAATGAGTCGACATGAGGAAAGTTACAGCTGAATGAATTCTGTGTCTCTTAGGGACTATATATGTACATTGCCTCGACTGCTTTCAAGTCATCACCACAGCGTACTCTGAAGTTCATCTTGCTTTCTCCTTCCTCACGCAACTATTCAGTATGTTGAGCCCAAAGAAGATCGTTCATTTGTCTATCAAGCCAATAGCCGACAAGGGTCATTTTGCTGTGGGAATTTTACCAAAATACCGGTTTAAAACAATTGATTTATAAAAATAACGAAGATTATAAATTATTTACAAAATTACCGAACTTTGACTGGTCCATTGTATATGTGGACAGTCAAAGGCGACACGTAAGATTTGACTATTTACGCATCGCCCCGTCTTCAGAGCGGCACTGTAGATGAACACAGAGGCTGCCACATCATTATTATTAACACATCATAATTTTTTTTTGTCCATTTTTCCTTGACCGATCGAGAAAATGAAATTACTCGAAGATATCGTGCTTGGATAGGACAGTCGAGATTGTACAGCTTTCGATTTCTCGTGACACGTCAGCAGAATATGCAGTGACGTGATACAACCTTCTCTGTACTCAACTCTCTTGGTAGAGTTAAAAGTTTAAACCCGTTAAACTCACTGGACTCGTTCAACATGGCCCACTTCTTTGCACGATTCGCATCAACTTTCTTACGACCGTTTTGGCCCGTTTAGATTCTTTTTTGCCCGCAAAATACCTAATGTCACCAACGGATACTCGTGACGCGAGCGCGTGTCTACGCTGGACTCAAACTAGAGAGAGCAGGGATGTTTAACTGGCGGGCAACATTGGCGCGAGGGAGCCGCCGTCTCCGGTCTAAAAATCATTTAAACTTTAATGTTGCCTTTTAAAAAAGTGTGGCTCAGTAGGAAGACGGAGCGTTTTGCGCCGGCAAAAGCTGGGTCATGTCGGAGGGGAGTCAGAGGCTTGCAGCCGAGGACAGAACGGCTAAGCTCCAGTCAACGAAGAAACAAGATAAAGGATTGTCTCGGGCTAATAGATTTTCTTAGAAAATAATACGTAACCACCGAGCCAATACCGAAAGACATTAGACGTGCGTCAGATTCTTATCCGCTCCTTTTATCCAAAAGCAACATCAGCTAATCCGCGTCGGCGCGAGTGCGGCACTGACTAGCAGTCACGGCGGTCTCCACTCACGGCCCAGTCGATCTATCAGCTTGCTCCTAGTAAGGGTGGTTTCGAATCCAGCCGGCTCGTTGGCTCGCGAGCCGACTCGTTAATATAACGAGCGATTCGGGGATCGAGAGACCTCTCTTCGATTCGGGAAATCTCTCTGTGAAACCCATACCTCCATCTGCCATTTCCATGCCGTTTCAGCGTGATTTCTTGCGAAAATCGCTGTTCGTCGGCAGGTATTCAGGGGAAATGGGGGATTTGGTCTTCAAATCCCTCGTTCTCCCTTTCCCTCTTCGATTCCTCGATTTATTCCTCTACGATTTCTGTCTCATCTTCCTCAAAGATTTCTTTCTCTTCTTCCTCTTCGATTTCTTCATCCAAGTTTTTCCTCGTCGACGAGACAAAATCGACGGTCCGACGGAAGGAGGTAAGATTTTTATTTAATCTTTCTGTTTTTTTTCGTCGTCGAGCTAACCTAAAAAATCTCTAACTCTTGCTTCGTTTCTCAGTTTCATTTCTCAGCTTCATTTCTCAGCAGTGCTCCTTCATTATTGGAAAGTCTTTTTGATATCCGAACGACACACTCTGTTTCTATAAGCAAACTCAGCTCTGTTTTTTTTTCCTGATATTTCCAGCTGACAGTTCAAAGTACACTCGGGAACAAATCATTGGAAGAAAACTGGTATGAATTTTATTTCATGATTTTGAGTGTTGATGCTGTTTGATTTTTTGAAACGGTGAGTTTTTGATTTAAGGGTAGAATGTAAGAAGATCATTTTATACAGATTGTATAAGGTTGACCTATTTTATTCTCTTAATTTTTTTTTTTTTTTTGCTTGAGTGTACCATCAATTGCATTCTAGCTGGCTGAGAGCTAGGAAACTTCATACTGAGCTAACATTCAAGAAGGAAAGGAAGGGTGGGGGAGAAAAATCCCCCACCTTGTCATTTGTTATGTTTTTGTATATCTCAGAATGACTTACTAAACTCAATTGCTATAATGTTTGGAAAATAGTTGGTTGGTTGTCAATGATTTTTTTGCTCAAATTCCATTGTTCTTCATAAATGAAGTTATTATTCTAGACTTTCAAATATTTTTATGTTGTGGGATCTTGTTTCTTTTTTGCCTTCTTATTTTTAGGTGTCTGGCCTCTTATAAAATTTTGTACATTTATCATACATTTCAGCAATAAACAACAATGGTATTCAAATTGTTATTTGATATATTTTAGCAATGGAATTTTATTTCATGATTTTGAGTGTTAATAACATATTCTGTTCAATAATACCCTATTATAGTTAATGGAATCAGAAGCTTTCTTAATTGCATCCAACTTCTCTTTATTATAAAAAAGGATAAAAAAGTTAGTTTTTGTCCTTCTTTCTTAATTCTCATTGAACTTATATTTACTGTTGTTCTTGGTATAGTGGGGTATTGAGGTTGAATTTCATATTTTTTTCATTTTTATCATTAATTTCTTGGTATTGAGGTTGAATTTAATCAAAATATTAGAAGAGAATGTTAGTGTGCTTATTTCCTTATCTTATAAGTTTTTAAATTTATATATAAAAAAAGGATCGGTATATTGGACTGGAAACTATTGGGTGCAGGGCTACTGGCTCAAAGAGACCCCGCTGCATTGAAAGACAAGGGTCGTTCCCGATTGTCACAATGTCACGTACCTTCCTCCAAGAATAAACAAGTATCTTAAATTATGTGTAGGATCTTTGTTGTTTGGATAACTTTCTTTTCTTTATGTTTTTAATTTGTAATTTTTTTTTTGTAGAAGTAAGAATGTCAATACCTCCTCAATTGACATCAATAATTAACACTAGTTCTAGTGTGACTATAAATAATGACTCAACTCCACTAGAGTCACTACCCTCTGTCATAGAAGTGGGCCCAGATGAAATTACCATAAATGAGGATGAAGGTGATTCTACTCATACTTCAAAAAGACAAAAAAAGTCTCATGTGTGGTTGGAATTCAAAGAAGTATCACTTAATGGTACAAAAAAGGCTCAGTGTGTTCATTGTAAAATCAATTTGAGTGTTATTAGTAGTGGAGTGACCATACATATGAGTCGACATTTGAAACGTTGCACTAGTAGAAAAGTGGCAATGAGAAAACAAAAAACCTTAAACTTTCAACCAATGGGAGCGGGGTCTAATGTTGATCAGAGTCCATCTGGACTTCCTTTTATGGATTTTGGAGGAAATTATGATCAAGCTAAAATGAGAGTACTCATTGCTCATTGGATTCTTATGCATGAGCATCCATTCATGATAGTAGAAGAGGAGGGATTTAATTTTGTAATGAAGATGGAAAATATGAATTATGAGAAAATATCCCGGAAGACTATTAAGAAGGAGTGTATGGAGGTGTATCAGGCAGAGAAAAAGAAATTGAAAATTTTGTTAAAAGAGATTAACAAGATTAGTCTTACCACGGATCTTTGGAAGTCTCAAAATCAAAAAATTGAATAGATGGTTATTACTGGGCATTTTATTGACAGTAATTGGAAGCTACAAAAATGAGTCTTGAGTTTTGTGTATGTTCCTCCTCCTCGTCATGGCGTTGATATAGCAGATGCTATTTACAAGTGTTTGAAAGAGTGGAAGATTGAAAATAAAGTTTTTAGTATTTCAGTTGATAATGCTGCATATAATTATGTTTGTATCAGAGTTTTGAAATAAGATTTTTCAAGGAAAAAAAATTTGGTGTGTGGTGGAAAGTTGTTTCATGTGCATTGTTGTGCTCATATTTTGAACTTATTAGTCCAAGATGGTCTTGTTCAGATTAAAGATATCATTGATAATGTGCGTGAAAGTGTCAAATTCATAAATCTGTCTGAGGCTAGACTTCGCATTTTTTCTGAAATTGTACAACAATTAGAACTTGGTGAAAAGAGGTTGGTTATTGATTGTCCAACTCGTTGGAACTCCACTTATGACATGTTGTCTTCTGCATTAAAATTCAAAGATGCATTCTCTAGATTTAAAGTTAGAGAACCAACATATGATTGTTTGCCAAGTTTTGATGAATGGGAAAAAGTTGACATGGTGTGTGAGATTTTAGAAGTTTTTAATGCAGTTACTAATATAATTTCTGGGAGTGACTACCCTACTTCTAATTTGTATCTTAGTGAGGTATATAGGGTAAAAGAAGTTTTGGATTTTCATTCTACAAATGAAAATATTTTCATTAGGACAATGGTTAGTAGAATGAAAGAGAAATTTGAGAAATATTGGGGTGAATGCAATTTATTGATGGTTGTTTCTTCAGTTTTGGATCCAAGGGTCAAATTAAAGTTGATCGAAATGTGTTTTCCAGTGATATATTCTATGGAGGAAACTACAATGAATATAAATTTACTTCGACGCACCTTATATGAGATCTACGATGAATATGTATCCTTATATAATGTGGATATTAGAAATGAAGAGATTGTTTCAAGTACTAGTAGCTCTATGGGTGTTTCCACAAGTCGTAGGCCTTCATCAAGTTCAGGTTGATCAAAGTTGATGAGTTATATGAAACAAAAGGATGTAGTTAATTTACCAAGGTCAGAATTGGAAATTTATCTTGAAGAAGGTGTATATAGTTGTGAGGAAACTTCACAATATGATTTTGATGTTTTAGAATGGTGGAAAGTGAATCATATGAAATTTTGAGTATTATCTAAGATGGCATCAGACATCCTTGTAATTCCCATATCCACAGTAGCTTCAGAGTCTACATTTAGTGCTGGTGGTAGAGTAATCGACTCATATCGTTCTTCCTTGGCACCAAGTACAGTTCAAGCTTTGATTTGTGGCAGTGATTGGATTCGGGTTCTTCACGGTGTAAAGAAAAATCAAAAGGTGAATTTCTTTGATCAATTCTTTATTATGATATTTTTTAGTATATTTTTTAGTTTTATTTATTAAAATTTTGTTTTATGATTACAGCCTGAGAAGAAGAGTGTAGAGATAATGCTACCAGCTACATGATTTTTCATGTTTCTCTCATCATGGTAATTTTAATATTTTTGACGACATTAAGTAACTAGTAATGGAAGAGTATTTTTTTATCTGACAATAACTAATTTTTTTTTTTTTTTTTGTCGTAGGTGAAAATTTTGCTCATGTAGGGATGTATATTATTTTCTAGCATTAAGAGAAACAATTATAGTTTGTAATTTTGTAATGGATTTATAGTTTTTATTTGGGTGATTGTAAATTGATAGTGATATTTCATTTAATTTTGTTGTGCTTGATTATTGTATAAAGTTTATTTATAATATTATGCAGTGTATGAAGTGTTTAGACTATTTTATGGAGTGTTTAGGGAATGTATAGATAATTTATGGAGTGTTTATGGAGTATTTATGGAGTGTTTATGCAGGTATTATGTATATTGATTATGTCCAATTTTAAGTAGGGGTTATGCCGAATTTTATACAGGTATTATATACATAGATTATACTCAATTTTAAGAAGAGGTTATGCCTCAATCTTATACATATATTATATATATATATAAGTTATGCTTAATTTTTTGTAGAGGTCATGTCCAATTTTATGTAAAATGTATGTATAATTTTATATATAATTAATTTGATATATATTTTTTGAAATTTTTTAAATGTATGTTGAGGCTCGAGTTCGACTCGAAGCTCGGCTCGAGCTCGATAACAATTTTAGGCTCGAGACGAGGCTCGGCTCGAAGCTCGGCTCAAAGCTCAGCTCGAAATATTTAAATTAAGCTCGGCTCGAACATAGGCAGGTTCGGGCTCGGCTCGGCTCGATGCCACCCCTACTCCTAAGCTAACACCACCAATAAAAAGAAAAAAGAGAATAAATCTCAATTTCTTACTTAATATTACCAGTTTAAATATTTATTTATTTATTTATTTTAACACTTCGATACTCGCTTCCTCCTGCAGCGACTCACATCCCGTTGATACGACCATGACTCGCTGCCTTTCGAGCTCGCACTTTCGCTGACGTGGTAGGAACTGAAAGCGATCGGGTCTCAGTTGGTCTCACTCCTCCATTCCGTAACCGCAGACCGCTAATTATTTTAGAGTTTAAAAATACAATTTATTTGTATACTTTTTATCACCTTATTCAAAAAATAATAATATTTACAAATTTAAATATTTATAAATAGAAAAAATCTAGCTCTTACCCATTTATTATGAATTTAAAATATTTATAAATTTAAAAATATAAAAAAAGTTATTTTAGAGTTTAAAAATACAATTTATTTGTGTACTTTTTATCACCTTATTTAAAAAATAATAATATTTAAATATTTAAATATTTATAAATAGAAAAAATCTAGCTCTTATCCATTTATTATGAATTTAAAATATTTATAAATTTAAAAAATCTTACTCTTAAGTTTTACCCATATATTATCGATTTAAAATATTTATAAACTAAAAAAATATACAAAAAAATTTTAGAGTTTAAAAATACAATTTATTTGTATACTTTTATTACCTTATTTAAAAAATCATAATATTTATAAATTAAAATATTTATAAATAGAAAAAATCTACCTCTTACCCATTTATTATGGATTTAAAATATTTATAAATTTAAAAAATCTTACTCTTAAGTTTTACCCATATATTATCGATTTTAAATATTTATAAACTAAAAAAATATACAAATTTTTTTTAGAGTTAAAAATACAATTTATTTGTATAATTTCATCACCTTATTTAAAAATAATAATATTTAGAAATTTAAAATATTTATAAATAGAAAAAATCTAACTCTTACCCATTTACTATGGATTTAAAATATTTAAAAATAAAAAACATACAAAAAATATATTTTAGAGTTTAAAAATGCAATTAATTTGTATAATTTTTATGACCTTATTTACTAAATAATAAATTATTAAAAAATAAATTGGTTAATTAAAAATCTTACAAAACCTTTTATTATTAATTTAAAATATTTATTAACTAAAAAATATGAATATTTAACAATATGATAGAAACATTGAAGCAAAAAATGTTAAATTGTGGTCAAGGTACAAGAGATTGTTAATGGGAGCCATGGCGTCCCAACATATTTGACATAGTTTCAAAAGACTCAAATTTCATTTCTTGAACCAAGTTATAACACCCCCAATTTTTCTAACAAACTTCATAGAGGACAAATCAAATAGACTCAAGCTGTAAAGCAAACCCAACATAAAATTTATTTAGCAAGATAAAATTACACATTCAACAAGTTTAAAAGTTATCTCAAGTCTCAACAGCCAAAGGTACACCTAGCTCATTCATCATCATAATGCTGCTTTTCCTCATCATCAGAGTCATCCTTCTGCCAAGTAGTTTTATCAATAAGAGAAAAATTAAAATCTCCCTGTAACTCTCATCTGATATCATTGCATGACTCTGTGCATAATCTACAAAGCCATTCTAGTCTGTCTCTGAGTCTATCCACCCATTACCAATCTGCACACAGTTTTAAATCTTTTTTTCTTAATTTGAAAGCTCTAAATATGATTAATGGAAAGTCGTATATTAATAAATAATTTTACATCAAAATATCAAAGAATATTAAAATTCTCATTCCACTCTTTTTTCTGATTATAACAAAGGGCCTTGCCTAAAATTTCTTCATTTAGATAAACATATCGGTCTTTGTCGAAACAACTCTTCCTTCTCTGTTCTGAAAAAGGAAAAGCACATTGAGGCATGAAAGTGAGGGACCATGAAACTAGCGCGACTTTCATTACAAAAAAAGTTAAAGAGGGAGAGAGAGTACTCACCTTTTACAGTGTTATCGCAATGAAACTCATCGGCTCTAGTTCTGATGTTTAGCCATTCTCTCAAGACAGTTTGCATCCATGATGACTGAAAAGGATCAAATTCAAGAGAACATATTTATATTTCCTACCAAACAAACAAAGTTGTGGAGTTTCTGAAATTCATTAAACTGAAAACATAGACAATTACCTTCTGGTATCCACTTTGATTTGTTCTCATTTGTAACGCTCAAAAAACACTAGCCAACATTTCCTGAAACAAGACAAACCTTACAAGCATTAAGACCACATTTCTTTATAAGAATTTCAAGAAGCAGTTTGACCTGATTTGAAAAGACATTGAATGTAGCTGTTTAAAAGTGAATTATCTCAAAAGTTGACAAGTTCTTACCTACTGAATAAGTTCTACAAACAAATCCGGAGGACCCATCTAAGTTTTTGATTGATTATTTCTATATGGGGAGATCAAATCTTGAACCTACATGAAACGAGGAAAAATAAACCTTAATGCATTCAACTAAGTACTCTATATATTGAAATGAAACAAAAAATACAATTGAAATGATAAAATTATTACCATTTTTTACACGAATGGTGAATCATCAGGAAAGTCAACCACTGACATGCCCTCATCTTCAAACAAGGGTTACCAAATGGGCACTAACTACAACTTCCACCCAATAAGAATGGCTACAAAATATAAAATTTTAAAATGACTGATTAATACATATAGAATACCACAATATAAATGGCAGTTATCAATAGTAATACTTAAATTTCATGAGTAATGTAAATGGTCACCTTGGATTGCTACTTCCTGGAGTGTTTATCGGGGCAGGCGTTAACTGGCGGGTTTCGACATTTTCTAGACTTATGCCCCGATTGTTTACTTGTACCACAAAAATAGGTACCACATTCTCCTTTATCCATTTCTGTACGTATACGAACTGAACTTGGACGACCTGGTTGCTTCCTTGCAATTGGTGGAATAACTCGAACACCCGTATTAGGCCAATAAAGTTTATCTTTATGAGGATAAAATCCAATTGCATATGTTCCTCTATATGTCTCTGTTGTATACCAACGACCACACAATTGATTGAAATCATAATTGATTTTTGCACACACTGCAATGGCATGGGTACAAGGAATTTGTTCCATTTGAAAATGGTTGCACGTACATGTCATATTCACCAAATCAACCTGATACAACCTTTCATCATCCATAGAAATTTCGTACGTATTATTTGTATACTGATGTACATGACATGTCTTGCTTTATCCCTCTTATTTTTTAGAGAAACATCAACAGAGGGAGTACAAAACGATGTCATCTTTCTTGCAAATTATGTCTTTCCACAAAATATTTATTTAATCTATGAAAAGTTACTGCCACCAATGCTTGAATTGGAAGCCTTCTAGCACTTCTTAGAACATTATTAAAGCTCTCAGACATATTGGTGGTCAACACACCAAAGCGAACATTGCCATCGTGTGCCAATGACAAAAATTCAGGTCTCAATTGTCCTTCTGTCAATAATTGTTTTGCTCTCTCACTTTATTGCTCAATCAACTCCATCATACGATCAAATTCAATAATATTTGTCTTCCTTGCTGCAGACCATATGAGAGCATTCAATGTATCATTTTTGAGTGTCTTCTTGAAATTGGCAACTAAATGATGCACACAAAAACGATGAAAACATTCTAAAGGTAGAAATTTTCTCTGGACCGCCCTTAATAAACCCTTTTGACGATCTGAAATCAGAGTAAATGGTTTTTTTCCTTTAATAACAAAACGATCTAGACAAGCTAAAAACCATTCCCAACTGTCTTCATTTTCTGATTCAACAATAGCAAAAGCTAGAGGAAAAATACCATTGTTCCCATCAAGAGTAGTAGCAATCAACAGACAATGAGGATACTTCCCATATAAATGTATTCCATCAACACTAATAAGGGGTCTACAGTATTGGAATCTAGCAATGGATGGCCCAAATGCCCAAAAAACACACTTAAACATCCTTTCATGGCCAAATTCTTCACAACACAGTATAAATTCATTAGCTGGATTCGCCTATTTTAGTGCATCTAAAAACCGTGGCAAAAGATTATATGATTCATCCCAATCACCATAAATTGCTTTTATAGTCTTGCATTTTGCTCTCCAAGCTTTTGCATACTGGACAGAGATATGATACTTATCTTTCATGATCTGTTGTATATCATTAGGACTCAAAGTAAAATTCGTCCTCACTGTTGGCATAATGACTTTACAAATGAAAGATGATGTACACATTGGATTATCTTCACGAATAATACTATTAACACAAGTGTGATCTCCACCATACTTTCTTATCTTAAATTGACGAATCCTTTGATCACATGATGCAGAAACACTCCAAGGACATCCATCTTCACCACATTCAATTTTATAATCACAACTGCTAGACCTTAATGTCTTATACTTAACATGACTTTCAATCGAGTATTTTTTCAAAAAATCTACCATTTGGGACTTATCCTCAAATATTTGACCCACGTTGATATTATTTGATGTTGAGTCTAAAACATTTATTATTCTAGAATCATCTTTGATACATCTAGTATTAACGTTTCGGGCATCTTCATATATATCCGGGTACCCAATTGAATCTGTTGTTTCAACTCTATTTCTATGAACCCCGGCTTCGAATATCTCTTCCCCATCCCCTTCACTATCTTCTGAACCAATATCATAATCACTAAAACTATCACTATCATCATCATTAACAACCCTGAATAAACACAACAATAAACATAAAAATCCGAGTAGGGATAACATAAATATCACACATTTAATAACGAAAGGGTAAAAAACTTACAAGGGAGAAGACGTTCCACACTCAGACAGTGATGCAATAGACGAGGGGTTCAAAAACCCCACTTCACGCCCTGTGTATTAAACTTATATAGATAATAGTTTGTACTTAAAAACAAGTCATGTAAACTTAACTATTCATATCATAAATATACGAACATAAATACTTATTCCTGTGTACGTGGTAATTCTTGTTCTTGGGGACAAGATGTTTCACCAACAAAGTTTTGATTCCTCGTACCTTCCCTTCCATGGGTCCTTTGTCTTAGGACCTTTTCTAAGAAAATCTCAACCATAGATCAATTACTTGAAGCCATCTCAAATAATTCAATCAAATCATTATCATTTTCCACCTTTGAGATAACAAAAACCCCATCAGAAAATGGAATTTTGGCCTTAATAAACATTTGATGAGTATCACCATCCCACCCCATGAATTTGTACATCATTACTAACAATTCGCTAAACTTAGTCGAAACTGCAATCCTTTTCATTTGTGATTCACCTCCATCATAACTATCAAAATATCCAGACCTCTCCTTCAATTTTCCATTGTATCGACAGAAGAACCCAACAACTGACTCCATATTATCTATAAGAACTACATACATTTGTAAGAGTTTATTTATGCAAAAAATTATCTAAGTTTAAATTTTTATGATTAGTCCTAACAATGCAAAAACACACCTAAGTCCAAATTCACCGAACACCCCTGGTAGAGCCCCATATGACTTCACAGTTACTACGAACCGTACCTCATCAGTGATGGGGTCAGGCTTCATTGGCTAATGGATGCCCATGCAGGCAACTCAACCTAGTTTGAACTGGACCCAACCTACTCTTAATCAGATTCTCTACCCATCCCTAGGGACATATGGAAACTCAATAAAACATAGACAAAAAAAATACCATGTGGTGGTTATGTATAACACCCGAATCTCCTCACCACATGGCAAAATCATTCCATAACACTTCAAAATTATTCAACAACATTCTACAACATTTAAAAATTAATCAAACTAATTCTATAATAGATGACTAGTCCTAACAATGCAAAAACACACCTAAGTCCAAATTCACCGAACACCCCTGGTAGAGCCCTATATGACTTCACAGTCACTATGAACCGTACCTCGTCAGTGATGGGGGTCGGGCTTCATTGGCTAATGGATGCCCATGCAGGCAACTCAGCCTAGTTTGAACTGGACCCAATCTACTCTTGATCAGATTCTCTACCCATCCCTAGGGACACATGGAAACTCAATAAAACATAGACAAAAAAAATACCATGTGGTTGTTATGTATAACACCCGAATCTCCTCACCACATGGCAAAATCATTCCATAACACTTCAAAATTATTCAACAACTTTCTACAACATTTAAAAATTAATCGAACTAATTCTATAACAGATGACTAGTCCTAACAATGCAAAAACACACCTAAGTCCAAATTCACCGAACACCCCTGGTAGAGCCCCATATGACTTCGCAGTCACTACAAACCGTACCTCGTCAGTGATGGGGGTCGGGCTTCATTGGCTAATGGACGCCCGTGCAGGCAACTCAGCCTAGTTTGAATTGGACTCAACCTACTCTTAATCAGATTCTCTACCCATCCCTAGGGACACATGGAAACTCAATAAAACATAGACAAAAAAATACCATGTGGTGGTTATGTATAACACCCGAATCTCCTCACCACATGGCAAAATCATTCCATAACACTTCAAAATTATTCAACAACATTCTACAACAATTAAAAATTAATCAAACTAATTCTATAACAGATGACTAGTCCTAACAATGCAAAAACACACCTAAGTCCAAATTCACCGAACACCCCTGGTAGAGGCCCATATGACTTCGCAGTCACTACAAACCGTACCTCGTTAGTGATGGGGATCGGGCTTCGTTGGCTAATGGACGTCTGTGCAGGCAACTAAGCTTAGTTTGAATTGGACCCAACCTACTCTTAATCAGATTCTCTACCCATCCCTAGGGACACATGGAAACTCAATAAAACATAGATAAAAAAAATACCATGTGGTTGTTATGTATAACACCCGAATCTCCTTACCACATGGCAAAATCATTCCATAACACTTCAAAATTATTCAACAACATTCTACAACATTTAAAAATTAATCGAACTAATTCTATAATAGATGACTAGTCCTAACAAAGAAAAAACAAACCTAAGTCCAAATTCACTGAACACCCCTGGTAGAGCCCCATATGACTTCACAGTCACTACGAACTGTACCTCGTCAGTGATGGGGGTCGGGCTTCGTTGGCTAATGGACGCCCGTGCAGGCAACTCAGCTAGTTTGAACTAGACCCAACCTACTCTTACTCAGATTCTCTGCCCATCCCTAGGAACACATGAAAACTCAATAAAACATAGACAACCTAGTTTTCATTACCCAACCTACTATTAATCAGAATTTGTACCCATCCTAGTAACTAGCGCAAACATAATAAAACAAAAAAAAAATAAAAAAACCCATGTGATGGATATTTATAACACCCAAAACTCCTCACCACATGGTATGATCATTCCATGACACTTCAAATTTATTTAACAACAACTAGCAACTAAAAATCCTGCAAATCTTATCTCAATAGAGTAAAATGCAACTTCATAAATCAGAAAATTAAATGAAATTAACTAAAATTAAACTAGCAACTTCAAACAATACAAAAAATTATATTTAAAATCCATAAACTAAAATTAAACTTTACAATAATTTTAATTTATCTGCAATTGACAGAAATTTCATTAATATAAAATAAAAAATTAAACAATAAATCACAAAAAATAAATACAATAATTAAACACCTAAATTCAAATCAACATTATAATTAAACACAGTAATTAGATTCAATTAACAAACGCCCTAAAAAATCACCCTGCTAAATCGGCTTCTGAAATTCAAATTGGGGTCTTCGGTTTCGAGAGAAGAGGCTGTGAGTGAGTGAAATAATAGGGTATTATGAGGGGGGGCGTAGAGAGGAAATTATAGGGTTCGGTTTTGAGAGAGGGGGCGACGAAGAGATGAAATGATAGTTTTCTGTTTTGAGAGAGGGGGTGACGAAGAGATGAAATGATAGTTTTCGGTTTTGAGAGAGGGGTGGCGAGAGGATGAATAGAGGGGAACAGAGAAGAAGAATGAGAGTCTGGGTTGAGGCGAAGAGAGAGCGATTGACAGGGAGGCGTCGTCGAGGCAGAGGCCGAGGCAAAGCAGCGGCAGCAGGGGAGCGGCCAAGGTCGAGCGGCGGCAGTAGGGGAGCGAGTGGCAACAGGGGAGCGAGCGGCAACAGGGGAGGCGGCAGCAGGGGAGCGACGAGAGGAGAGCAGCCGAGACGACAGGCGAGGAGACAGATCGTGGAAGAGTTTAGAATGAAAAATATGTGAGGGCTGACATGGCGCATGCTTATGTGGCCATTGATGACATGGGAAAAAGAAAGTAATAAAAATGACTTGGTAAGTGACGTAGTAGATGATGTGTCAATAATGATGATGTGGCAGACTCTGAGTTTTCACTCTGATGATGGGGTAACACGTAAGCAGTCAAAGCTTACGCGTCACCTTTGACTGTCCATATATACAGTGGACCGGTCAAAGTTCGGTAGTTTTGTAAGTAATTTGTGGTCTTCATTATTATTATAAATAAGTTGTTTTAAATTGGTACTTTGGTAAAATTCCCTTTTGCTGCCTACACTACAGATGGTGAACTGTTCATGGTTCCATTGGCATACCTCAGCAATACTCTTTTGAATGCATTGCTGGAAGTCTCAGAAGACAAATTCGGATTGCCAACAGATGGGCCAATCACGCTCCCATGTACTGCAGATTTCATGGAATACGTGCTTTTGTTGATGCAGAGGCGTCCAAACAGAGATGTGGAAAAGGCGGTGCTCACTTCCATCACTGCTGCTCGCTCCTCCACACCTTCAGTCATCCATTGGGGGTTGCTCCATAAAGAACCTATATACGGTTGTTGAACTGATTTATATACCCTCCAATGTACTCTCTCTTCTTTGACAACTGCAAATACTACAATTTTGACATGTTACAGAAGATTTCTTCATTCTTTCCAATTCAGTGTTGAATAATGATAGTTTGATTTTGTTTTGTTATAATTTCTTAAGGAAATTTGAACAATGAGATATTGCCCGACCATGGTAACAACAGAAGACCTGAAAGATGAGCCACTTTTGGCTTCTTTCACTCACATTTACATTAATGGCACATGGATGTCGTAGTCTGGTAACCCTAATTAGTCTAGGTACTTCCTCACTGGAGATGTCAGCTAAGCAACTTAGTTCCATGCTTAATACTTGTAGAGAATAAGCTGGATCATGACAGACACAAATGCAGTGAATTTATATAAGTACTCAAGCAAAATTAATGTCACCGGAGAATATTAAGCACACCGCCAATGATTTACCATTTCTAGCCCACCATTGCAGATTATGGCTACAACTTAACTTGGACTCACCTTTTTTTTTCTCAAAAGAGAAAAACTACCACGTAAAACCCATATTGGATCTAGTAAATCAAGTGGGAGACACGTTGATGCTATTACCATGTGACTACTGATAGATGTCAGATTGTGATAGATGTCAGATTCTGACATGAGAACTAGGTTAATTATGATTGAATTACCCTTATAATTGTGTTATAGGTGGTTATTTATCGCTTTTCACTTGAAACGTGCATTTATTGAATTTGGCATTAATCATTGCTTATATTGCATATTTTTCTCTCCTGAATTATATTTCATTGTTTTTAAGGTTTATTTCTTCCTGAAATGATTTTTATGGATTTAATTATGGAATTTCAGGAGAATTTTGTGTGGAGAAGAAGATATTTATAGAAATGCCATTAGTGGGGGAGGTGATTTTTTAGGGCAAAAATCGTATTGAAAGCAGGGGGGCATAGACCAAAAATAGGGGAGAAATAGAGGAGCCGCCGGCAAAAGGAGAGGAGAGCTCAAGAGAGCCTCCCTCCAGCCGCCGACTGTTCGAAGGGAAGACCCAAGAGGGCTCCCTTCGAACATCGTTCATCACCGACGTCCATCACCATCCGGCAACCGAGAACAGACCGAGGAGAACTCGAGAGAGTCTCCGTCACAGCGAGTTCGACGCTGCCATTTTCTGCTCGCCAGGCCGAGAGGTGACCCGAGAGGGCTCCTCCGGCGTCGATTACCCATTTTTGACCATTTTCGAAGCTATTCCGACTCCGACCGAGACTCGAGAGAGCCGGTTAGAGGATTTCGGCTCCATTTCGTCGTCCGCCGCACCACCTCCTTCCATGGGTTTCTATCCTTCTTTGCTGGTGTCGTCTCTACCTCCAGCCACTCGCTCTTGCAACCCGAAGCAATCAATTTCTGAAAATTGCAGCACCCGTGAGAACGAGCAATTTGCTGCCCGAGCAAGAGGAAGGAAAAGGGGAGTAATCTGGCATTTTGTAATTTAATTTTCCTATAGTTTGAACTTAGGTTTTGAATGTTTATTAAATTTGATTTGAGAATTAATGTTTATCGAATATTTGTTTTCCGGATATTTGATTAAATTAGCTAGTTAGGGTAGGATTGTAATTTAGGTTGGATTTTGGTATTTTAATCCAATTTCTGTCTTTCACTCTATGCGCCCGAGAGGGGCTAGACGCAAGGATTGAGAAATCGGATTCATGATTACTTGGCGCTCAAGAGAGGCATGAATCACGGTAAAATCCAGAGTTGATAATTTTAGCATCATCACAATAGGAAATCGATTCTTTGTATTCTATTGTAATCCGATCTCTGTCATTAACTCTAGGTGCCCAAGAGGGGCTAGATGCAAGGATTGAGAATCCGGATTCGTGGTTACGTGGCGCTCGAGAGGCACGAATCACGGTAAAATCCAGAGTTGACGTTTCCTGTTGTGCAAGTAGTTAATTAGATTATTGCTTGATAATTTAGGATATAATTAGTGTTTAGTTCAGATTAATTCATAAGATTTGGTTAGGCTAGTTGATTGAAGAATACACAAAATTCAGTCCTCCCTGTGGATTTGACCCTCACTTTCCGCAAGATTACATGAACGATTAGTACGCTTGCGAGGTATAAAAGCCGATCTAATTAAATTTCACATCAAGTACCATGTGGTACAACTACTAATGTGACAACCATACCAATGCTAAAGTGTCATCGTTGCACCACGTGGGAGACATGTTGATGCTAGTGAACCACTCATCCATCTTGGTGTCATGTCTTCAGTTACACTTACATCAAACCATTTACATTTGAGCACATACACAAGATTTTTGAGCAAATACTACAACTCTATTATCTTAGTCACCATCCCATCATAGTCAAGATCATTATCTTCATAGTACTCTTGACTACAACGTTGCTTTTTAGAGTTCTTCGGCATGCTTCTAGCTTCATAGTATTGATTCACACTTCATTTATTATGCAACTTGAGTAACTATGATGCTTGATGGTGCCAAAACCAAGGGTATAAATATCGCTATGTCTATCAAGACATCATTGCTATACTAATGTCTTGAGCTGCATTGGAAAAAAAAATATAATCAGCTACAATCACAATGATCATAGACAAGAATGCTATCATTTATTTTTATTACACTAGGATTAGCATATAACTAGCCTACATTTTCAACCATTCGAGAAATAGCACCTTGTGTTCTCTATCAACGTCTGTCACTCCCTCGTGAGAAGAAAACTCTCTATGTTCATTAGTCATCATATGTGTTGTAACGATAAATACACATTATGTATTAAACCCTCGACATATGCATAAGTTCATGGATTGAGGTAAATTGCTTACAATAGATTTTTTTTTTATCTCTTCGCAATTAGAAAAATACAACCCAAATAATCTCTTGTATTTGGGTTATGCCATCTTCAATTTTCTAGTGCCACTAAACTCCCACTCTATATGTGACAAAACTGACATTTGATCCTCACACACTTAGGATCCCTGTCATAATTTTGATCGAGATAATTAAATATGATTTCCACCCCATCCATGTAAATGGAGCCTTCATGTTGAGTTGGGTTATGTACTCTTCTATCAATATTATGTGTTGAAGAAGTTGTATGGGAGTATCTTACATGACTCTCATATCAAAAAGTCTCATAAAGCCTAAATTAATATGGTGGAGTCTTACAAGAGTCTCAAAATTGGAGGTTGTACAAATGCGTTTTATTGAAAGGTGTTTAAGTTATGTTAATATCATATTGATGTTCTGTTGTTTAATTCTTTTTAGCATTTTTTTTTTCGCATGTTTGACTTTGGGTATAAATGGGACATGGGTAGTTTGTTTCTAATATAATTTTACTTGTTTCTTTAGTCATAAATGAAGGCTCATTCTATTCAGATATAATCAAGTCAATAAATTATTTCTCTTTCCAAATATTCAACATGGCATCAGAGCATGTTTTGTGAGTTGTGGTGGTCTTCCCACAGAGACAATGCCTTCCTCCATTCTTTACTCCTATATTTCTACTTCCTTTTTCTTTTTCCCTAAAATGTTTAGTTATTCTACCTTCTGTTTTATCTTCCTGATGTTTCTCCTAGAAGTTATTTATTGCTTTCCTCCCACATAGTCTCATTAAAATTTTAGTCTCCCGAGTCACTTTATCCAATCTATTTCTAGATTAATGGGTGGTTCTACAAGATGGCAGCCATAGAAGAGAAAATTTTAGCAAGTATGATCCCAATGTTACTACCCTCATATGTTTCAGTGCTTAAACCTGACTCACGAAAAACAAATCCAAAAACATGTTGAGAAAAGGTCAACAAGATGAAGAGGACAGGATAGTGCTCGTCTTCTGGATTTTCATCCGGAACCAGTGCTCTCTGGAGGATCTCTTTCAATGACTTTTGAAGCACGCTGGAGTTGTAGAAGTATTACACGATGCATGTAGAAGAGCCAGTATGGAAGAGTCTTACATGACCCTCATAAAAATAAGTCTCACTGAGCCAAAATTAATATGGTGG
This sequence comes from Aristolochia californica, assembly GCF_029961685.1. NCBI lineage: Eukaryota > Viridiplantae > Streptophyta > Magnoliopsida > Piperales > Aristolochiaceae > Aristolochia > Aristolochia californica. The sequence continues at coordinate 28,431,465 of NW_027181782.1, read as the reverse complement.
AGACTAAGATGACTCTCATGGAAAGATATCTCACAGAAGAATATCAGTTAAAGGTGTTTTATCTATGTTAGTATTTTATGTTTGTTTAGTTTCTCCGTTGTTCTATGACTCTTCTTGTAGTGTTTGACTTTGGGTGTTACTAGGATATGGACAGTTTAACTGTAATTTGATTCTTCTTAGTTTCTCTATTATAAATAGAGGCTCATTGTACACAATTTACAATCAAGTCAGTGAAGTATTTCTCTTTTCCAAAAAATCAACAAGGTGTCAGAGCGGGTTTTGTCAGTTGACGCGATCTACCCAAGAGATAATGTAATCCTTTTTCTTTCCGGTTTATTGTCTCTAGCAGTTTAGATTCATATACTACCTTTTTTCTTTCTTCCCAATTTGAGTACAAGTTGTTTGTTTGGAATCTTCTCTTCCATAATGAATTTTACTTATATCAAATTATATATCATTGGAAATATTTGTTAGTCTACTTTCCAAATCAAATTTAATTTTGGCAATCATATTTTTCGACAAAGTGAATCGATATTTGAAACAACAATGATTAGATATCGAGAGAGCGATTCATGCAATAGTAAAAACATCTTCAATTTTGAGGCATTTTATGCCATCAAGAGTTAGACTTCAGATAGAGAGTTATATGTCAAAAAAAGTATTTTTAAGTCTATTTTGTAACCTATCAAGCCAATTCTGAATCCGAATTTTCTGGAGGGAGATATCAATATTGGAAGAGTCAAAGGTTATTATCGCCGAAGAAGAAAGAGTACTCAGTTTGATAAAATTGCCGATTTTTAAATCTATCAGATTCTTTCATTCAAAAGTAGAATATTTCATTGAAGGAAAACCTATATGTAAGGTGATATGCTCATTGGAGTGAGTAAGGGTCATGCGGCATAATGAAGAAAATCGAGTGGTCATAATAAATAAAGATTGAAGATTTCGATGTCAATTTAGGTATCAAACTAAAGATCTTTGAGTCTAGTTTCTTTAGTAACAAACTGTTTTTAATTATGCGTTATGTTACTTGAGATATCGATATCGTAAGTATTAAAGGTTAGTTCTACCGAAAGTCAATCTTTTTCCTATTTTCTCTCCTATTGACCCTCCATGCATTAACGCGAATTAAGTTTCCTTTCCTCCTAGTCTCTTAGTTTTTTAGAAAACAATTTCTTGTAATCAAATATTTTTGGTCAATCTTAATCATTCTAGGATAGGCTCGATCAAAGTATCGGTGTCCTGCTTTGATTTTGTTTTTAATTTTTTTTTATTTTGGTTACTCAACTGTGTTTCTTCCTCTTTGTCATGTTCAAAAAATTGTGGTCACCCAACTAAAGACATACTTCGTAGAAAATTTTAAGTTATTTTATTTCTACCATTATAGTCTCCCAAGTATTTTTTTAAAGTTGACATTCTAGGTCGTTTTGGAAGTATGAGTGTTGCATAAAAGCTTCATTTTGTTTAAAGTTGCTTTGCTCTAGTATTTCTTCAGTTTTTTTATCTTGTCTTTTTATAACATTAGAGCAATACCTAGCCCTGCTACATAAAAAATATAGGAGTGTGCCCAATATCCAACACTGTTTAAGTCTTTTAATTCTTCACCCAAGAAGTGATTTGTGTCTGACCTGCCCGTAAAAACTCAACAGTCTCTTTGTTGTGCCCTAATTTGGGCCATTTTTCCACCTTTAAAATTGAGCAGAGTGCGTTTCAGACTATGGCCACTTTCATTGGTATATGGAGTTGTTGACTTTCTAGAAAAAATAAATACTTCACTAATTTGTTGTAATTTGAGTACAATGTGCCGCTATTTATAATAGATGAAACAAGTAGAAACCAATTTCATTCAAACTACCCTTGTCCCTCTTATACCCAATAATAAACTCTAAAAGATAAGGGCTATACTAATGTCTTGAGCTGCATTGGAAAAAAAAAATATAATCAGCTACAATCACAACGATCATAAACAATAATGCAATCATTTATTTTTATTACACTAGGATTAGTATGTAACTAGCCAACATTTTCAACCATTCGAGAAATAGCGCCTTGTGTTCTCTATCAATGTTTGTCACTCCCTAGTGAGAAGAAAACTCTCTATGTTCATTAGTCATCATATGTGTTGTAACGATAAATACGCATTATGCATTAAACCCTCGACATATGCATAAGTTCATGGATTGAGGTAAATTGCTTACAATAGATTTTTTTTTATCTCTTCGTAATTAGACAATACAACCCAAATAATTTGTTGTATTTTGGTTCCTACTCTATATGTGAGAAAACTGACATTTGATCCTCACACACTTAGGATCCCCGTCATAATTTTGATCGGGATAATTAAATATGGTTTCCACCCCATGCATGTAAATGGAGCCTTCAAGTTGAGCTTGGTTATGTACTCTTGTATCAATATTATGTGTTGAAGAAGTTGTATGGGAGAATCTTACATGACTCTCATAGCATACATGACTCTCATAGCAAGAAGTCTCATAGAGCCTAAATTAATATGGTGGAGTCTTACAAGAGTCTCAAAATTGGAGGTCGCACAAACGAGTTTTATTGAAAGGTGTTTAAGTTATGTTAATATCCTATTGATGTTCTGTTGTTTAATTCTTTTGAGCATTTTTTTTCGCATGTTTGACTTTGGGTATAAATGGGACATGGGTAGTTTGTTTCTAATATAATTTTACTTGTTCCTTTAGTTATAGATGAAGGCTCATTCTATTATGATGTAATAAGGTCAATAAATTATTTCTCTTTCCAAATATTCATCATGGCATCAGAGCATGTTTTGTGAGTTCGGGTGGTCTTCCCACAGAGACAATGCCTTCCTCCATTCTTTACTCCTATATTTCTCCTTCCTTTTTCTTTTTCCCTAAAATTTTTAGTTATTCTAGCTTCTGTTTTATCTTCCTTATGTTTCTCCTAGCAGTTATTTATTGCTTTCCTCCCACATAGTCTCATTGAAATTTTAGTATCCCGAGTCACTTTATCCTTGTCTTCCAATCTATTTCTAGATTAATGGGTGGTTCTACAAGATGGCAGCCATAGAAGAGAAAATTTTAGCAAGTATGATCCAATGTTACTAGCCTCATATGTTTCAGTGCTTAAACCTGAATCACGAAAAACAAATCCAAAAACATGTTGAGAAAAGGTCTACGAGAAGAAGAGGACAGGATAGTGCTCGTCTTCTGGATTTTCATCCGGAACCAGTGCTCTCTGGAGGATCTCTTTCAATGACCTTTGAAGCACGCTGGAGTTGTAGAAGTATTACACGATGCATGTAGAAGAGCCAGTATGGAAAAGTCTTACATGACTCTCATAAAAATAAGTCTCACTGAGCCAAAATTAATATGGTAGAGACTAAGATGACTCTCATGGAAAGATATCTCACAGAAGAATCTCAGTTAAAGGTGTTTTAGCTATGTTAGTGTTTTATGTATGTTTAGTTGCTCCGTTGTTCTATGACTCTTCTTGTAGTGTTAGACTTTGGGTGTAACTGGGACATGGACAGTTTAATTGTAATCAGATTCTTCTTATTTTCTTTTTTATAAATAGAAGCTCATCGTACACAATTTACAATCAAGTCAGTGAAGTATTTCTCTTTCCCCAAAAATCAACAAGGTGTCAGAGCGGGTTCTGTGCGTTGACTCGATCTACCCAAGAGATAACGTAATCCTTTTCCTTTCCGGTTTATTGTCTCTAGCTGTTTAGATTCATATTCTACCTTTTTCTTTCTTCCCAATTCGAGTACAAGTTGTTTGTTTGGAGTCTTCTCTTCCATAATGAATTTTACTTATATCAAATTATATATCTTTGGAAATATTTGTTAGTCTACTTTCCAAATCAAATCTAATTTTGGCAATCATATTTTTTGACAAAGCGAATCGATATTTGAAACAACAATGATTAGATATCGAGAGAGCGATACATGCAATAGTTTGGCAATCTTCAATTTTTGAGGCGTTTTATGCCATCAAGAGTTAGACTTCAGATAGTGAGTTATAAGTCAAAAAAAGTATTTTTAAGTCTATTTTGTAACCTATCAAGCCAATTCTGAATCCAAATTTTCTGAAGGGAGATATCAATATTGGAAGAGTCAAAGGTCATTATCGTCAAAGAAGAAAGAGTACTCAGTTTGATAAAATTGCCGAGTTTTAAATCTATCAGATTCTTTCATTCAAAAGTAGAATATTTCATTGAAGGAAAATTATTCTTGAATGAAAGGTACTAAAGTCTAGATAACGAAGGAATAACTTTGATTTCAGTCAGATCTATATGTAAGGTGATATGCTCATTGGAGTCAGTAAGGGTCATGCGGCATAATGAAGAATATCGAGTGGTCATAATAAATAAAGATTGAAGATTTCGATGTCAATTTAGGTATCAAACTAAAGATCTTTGAGTCTAGTTTCTTTAGTAACAAACTATTTGTAATTATGCGCTATGTTACTTGGGATATCAATATCATAAGTATTAAAGGTTAGTTCTACCGGAAGTCACTCTTTTTCCTATTTTCTCTCCTATTGACCCTCCATGCATTAACGCGAATTAAGTTTCCTTTCCTCCTAGTCTCTTAGTTTTTTAGAAAACAATATCTGGTAATCAAATGTTTTTGGTCAATCTTAATCATTCCAGGATGTGCTAGATCATAGTATCGGTGTCCTGCTTTGATTTTGTTTTTAATTTTTTTTGTTTATTTTGGTTACTTGATTGTGTTTCTTCCTCATTGTCATGTTCAAAAAATTGTGGTCACCCAACAAAAGTCATACTTTGCAGAAAATTTTAAGTTATTTTATTTCTACCATTACATTCTCCCCAAGTACTTTTAAAGTTCACATTCTAGGTCCTTTTTGAAGTATGAGTGTTGCATAGAAACTTCATTTTGTTTAAAGTTGTTTTGCTCAAGTATTTCTTCAGTTTTCTTTTCTTATCTTTTTCTAACTTTAGAGCAATACCTAGCCCTGCTACATCAAAAATATAGGAGTGTGCACAATATCCAACACTAGTTAAGTCTTTTAATTCTTCACCCAAGAAGTGATTTGTGTTTGACCTGCCCGTAAAAACTCAACAGTCTCTTTGTTGTTCCCTAATTTGGGCCATTTTTCCACCTTTAAAGTTGATCAAAGCGCATTTCAGACTATGGCCATTTTTATTGGTATATGGAGCTGTTGACTTTCTAGAAAAAAATAAATACTTCAATAATTTGTTGTAATTTGAGTACAATGTGCCGCTATTTATAATAGATGAAACAAGTAGAACTCAATTACATTTAAACTACCCTTGTCCCTCTTATACCCAATAATAAACTCTAAAAGATAAGGGCTAGAACAGTTGAACAAATGAGCATAAATAAAAGACTAACTAAACTAAAACACTTTTAACTCAGACTCTTCTGTGAGATCTCCTCTTGTGAGACTCCTATAAGACTCCACCATAATAATTTTGGCTCTATGAGACTTCTTGTTGTGTGAGTCATGTGAGACTCCTTCTTACCTACTCTTCGACACTCCCCCTCCATCTGCAATTCATAACTTGAGCCTGCAGGAAAATAAATTTTTGGTCTTCAATCTTATTTTGCTGAAAATAATTTTCATAGATGCGAAATTCTTCCTCCTTTATTCTCCCCTTTTAATGAATATTTTGGTCACATAAAAATTACCACAACATGTGGAATAAAGTATCTCTTTCTTGTGTTTGTTGTTCTTCTTCTCCTCTTTAAGTTGGGGATAAAAATGACATAGACACTTTGCAAGGAAAAAACACTATACAGAAGAAGAAAATCATCGTAGCCGCACGCAAGAGCTCCAAATACCAGCTAAAACGGTCGTAGTGTGAAACACACTCCCATCAAATTTTAAGGAGGAAAAACGACCCAACTTTAGGTCACAACAAAGAGACTACACAGTTTTTAAGGGTAGCTCAAACGCAAATCACCTCTCCTGTAATGAATAAAAGACTTGACTCGAGATGGTTATTGGGCACACTCCTATACTTTTTAGGTAGTGGGTCTAGGCATTGCTTTGAAGTGAGGAAAATACAAGATCAAAATTGAAGAAATACCAGAGAAAATCAACTTTAACCGGAAGTTGGAGAGTATGCAATGGTCATAAATCCAAAGTGACCTTATTTAAAAAGTTAACTATGTGTAAGATACACGACCTAGTAACAAAAACACAAAACTTGAAAGATAACCCAAGCAAGATATTGTATACCTTTAATGAACACATCATGGAGTGATTAAGCCTTGTCCTTTCATCTCAAAGCAACGTGCAAATTACCCAGCGTTAGTGATGTTGAGTCCTAGATGGTTAGTTTGAAAAGACTAGGAATGGGCAAAAGAATCAATTTTGTGGGGGCAGAGCAAAATCTAGTAACATACGAGTGTTCAAGATACAAACTCAAGTGCAGTTAAAAGATCAAAAGGTGACAATAGTCAGTTTGAGGTCTATGTCGCTAACAAAAAGCGTTTTATGGTTCCATTGACTTGTGACAATAATGCAATCTTCCTAGAACTACAACCAAACCGATCACTTCAACGTTTTGTTAATTTACCAATCTCAACCGCCCAACATAGGAAAATTACAGAATTGATACTCGCCACTTTCCTTTCCATGTATAAAAGTCTTCGACTGCATCGGCAATCAGCACAACCACTGGCCTCTTGCTATCCAAGATCAGCCTTCAGCTTTCCCCTCCATCCAGCAACCAAAATCCCTCATCAGCAGCCATGTTTAGTCCCAAGCGTTTTGTATCAAAGGCGAGGAATGGTGAGAGGGCAATCTCAGGAAAAGGTCATTTTGTGGTGTACACTGCAGATCAAAACCGCTTTGAGGTTCCATTGGCACATCTCAACAATGCGATCTTTCAAGAGTTGCTGAAAGTGGCAGAAGATGAATTTGGTCTCTCAGGAAATGGGCGCATCACTGTGCCATGCAACGCGGACTTCCTGGATTATGTCCTCTCATTTATTAGAAGGCGTCCATCCAAAGACACAGAGAAGGCTTTACTGTTGACAATTTTCAGTAGTAGGTGCTCAATATCATCCTTACATCAGTCAGAGCACCGCGCTCATCAAATACCTCTCCACAGTTACTAAAAGAATGACCAGGGATGTAATTTTTTTATCGTCAGTTGTACATGATCGACACAATTTTGATACACACAGAAGTTCATTTTTCATATCTGTCTTTAGTCTTCATGTCTCAAATACCTCTCTAGCTTTCTTTTTCATTACTTTTACTAGACACTCTGAAATCTAAGGGGACAGAAGCATGAATGCCTGCTACCCTACCAGCACATGGATATGCCCAAACTGTTTTCTAGAGCTATGCCCAACGTTTCCATAATCTGGTAGACTTACCCAACTGTCATGAATCCACTAAGGGACTTACCAGCACATGGATGTGTCTCCTAAATGAGTCGACATGAGGAAAGTTACAGCTGAATGAATTCTGTGTCTCTTAGGGATTATATATGTACATTGCCTCGACTGCTTTCAAGTCATCACCACAGCGTACTCTGAAGTTCATCTTGCTTTCTCCTTCCTCACGCAACTATTCAGTAAGTTGAGCCCAAAGAAGATCGTTCATTTGGCCAGAAATAGGCAGAAGGCGTCTATGAAGCCAATAGCCGACAAGGGTCATTTTGCTGCCTACACTACAGATGGTGAACGGTTCATGGTTCCATTGGCATACCTCAGCAATACTCTTTTGAATGCATTGCTGGAAGTCTCAGAAGACGAATTCAGATTGCCAGCAGATGGGCCAATCACGCTCCCATGTACTGCAGATTTCATGGAATACGTGCTTTTGTTGATGCAGAGGCGTCCAAACAGAGATATGGAAAAGGCGGTGCTCACTTCCATCACTGCTGCTCGCTCCTCCACACCTTCAGTCATCCATTGGGGGTTGCTCCATAAAGAACCTGTATACGGTTGTTGAACTGATTTATACCCTCCAATGTACTCTCTCTTCTTTGACAACTGTAAATACTACAATTTTGACGTGTTATAGAAGATTTCTTCATTCTTTCCAATTCTGGGTTGAATAACGACAGTTTGATTTTGGTTTGTTATAATTTCTTAAGGAAATTTGAACAACGCGATATTGCCCGGCCATGGTAACAACAGAAGACCTGAAAGATGAGCCACTTTTGGCTTCTTTCACTCACATTTACATTAATGGCACATGGATGTCGTAGTCCGGTAACCCTAATTAGTCTAGGTACTTCCTCACTGGAGATGTCAGCTAAGCAAATTAGTTCCATGCTTATACTTGTAGAGAATAAGCTGGATCACGACATACACAAATGCAGTGAATTTATATAAGTACTCAAGCAAAATTAATGTCACCGGAGAGCATTAAGCACACCGCCAATGATTTACCATTTCTAGCCCACCATTGCAGATTTTGGCTACAACTTAACTTGGACTCACCTTTTTTTTTCTCAAAGGAGAAAAACTACCACGTAAAACCAATATTGGATCTGGTAAATCACGTGGGAGACACGTTGATGCTATTACCATGTGAGTACCATGTGGTACAACTACTAATGTGACAACCATACCAATGTAGAGGGTCATCGTTGCACCACGTGGGAGACATGTTGATGCTAGTGAACCACGCATCCATCTTGGTGTCATGTCTTCAGTTACACGTACATCAAACCATTTATATTTGAGCACATACACAAGATTTTTGAGCAAATACCACAACTCTATTATCTTTGTCACCATCCCATCATAGTCAAGATCATTATCTTCATAGTACTCTTGACTACAACATTGCTTTTTAGAGTTCTTCGGCATGCTTCTAACTTCATAGTATTGATTCACACTTCATTTATTATGCAACTTGAGTAACTATGATGCTTGATGTTGCCAAAACCAAGGGTATAAATATCGCTATGTCTATCAAGACATCATTGCTATACTAATGTCTTGAGCTGCATTGGAAAAACAAATATAATCAGCTACAATCACAACGATCATAGACAAGAATGCTATCATTTATTTTTATGACACTAGGATTAGTATATAACTAGCCTACATTTTCAACCATTCAAGAAATAGCGCCTTGTGTTCTCTATCAACGTCCACTCCCTCGTGAGAAAAAAACTCTCTATGTTCATTAGTCATCATATGTGTTGTAACGATAAATACGCATTATGTAGTAAATCCTCGACATATGTATAAGTTCATGGATTGAGGTAAATTGCTTACAATATATTTTTTTTATCTCTTCGCAATTAGACAATACAACCCAAATAATCTCTTGTATTTGGGTTATGCCATCTTCAATTCTCTAGTGATACTAAACTCCCACTCTATATGTGAGAAAACTGACATTTGATCCTCACACACTTAGGATCCCCGTCATAATTTCGATCGGGGTAATTAAATATGATTTCCACCCCATCCATGTAAATGGAGCCTTCATGTTGAGCTTGGTTATGTACTCTTGTATGAATATTATGTGTTGAAGAAGTTGTATGGGAGAATCTTACACGACTCTCGTAGCAAGAATTCTCATAGAGCCTAAATTAATATGGTGGTGTCTTACAAGAGTCTCAAAATTGGAGGTCGCACAAATGAGTTTTATTGAAAGGTGTTTAAGTTATTTTAATATCCTATTGATGTTCTGTTGTTTAATTCTTTTTAGCATTTTTTTTCGCATGTTTGACTTCGGGTATAAATGGGACATGGGTAGTTTGTTTCTAATATAATTTTACTTATTTCTTTAGTCATAAATGAAGGCTCATTCTATTCTGATATAATCAAGTCAATAAATTATTTCTCTTTCCAAATATTCAACATGGCATCAGAGCATGTTTTGTGAGTTGGGGTGGTCTTCCCACAGAGACAATGCCTTCCTCCATTCTTTACTCCTATATTTCTCCTTCCTTTTTCTTTTTCCCTAAAATGTTTAGTTATTCTACCTTCTGTTTTATCTTCCTTATGTTTCTCCTAGCAGTTATTTATTGCTTTCCTTCCACAAAGTCTCATTGAAATTTTAGTCTCCCGAGTCACTTTATCCTTGTCATCCAATCTATTTCTAGATTAATGGGTGGTTCTATAAGATGGCACCCATAGAAGAGAAAATTTTAGCAAGTATGATCCCAATGTTACTAGCCTCATATGTTTCAGTGCTTAAACCTGAATCATGAAAAAAAAAAAAAAAATCCAAAAACATGTTGAGAAAAGGTCTACGAGAAGAAGAGGATAGGATAGTGCTCGTCTTCTGGATTTTCATCCGTAACCAGTGCTCTCTGGAGGATCTCTTTCAATGTCTTTTGAAGCACGCTGGAGTTGTAGAAGTATTACATGATACATGTAGAAGAGCCAGTATAGAAGAGTCTTACATGACTCTCATAATAATAAGTCTCACTGAGCCAAAATTAATATGGTGGAGACTAAGATGACTCTCATGGAAAGATATGTCACAGAAGAATCTCAGTTAAAGCTGTTTTATCTATGTTAGTATTTTGTGTATGTTTAGTTGCTCCGTTGTTCTATGACTCTTCTTGAAGTGTTTGACTTCGGGTGTAACTGGGACATGGACAGTTTAACTGTAATGTGATTCTTCTTATTTTCTCTATTATAAATAGAAGCTCTTTGTACACAATTGACAATCAAGTCGGTCAAGTATTTCTCTTTTCCAAAAATTCAACAAGCTGTCAGAGCGGGTTCTGTGAGTTGACTCGATCTACCCAAGAGATAACGTAATCCTTTTCCTTTCCGGTTTATTGTCTCTAGCAGTTTAGATTCATATTCTACCTTTTTCTTTCTTCCCAGTTCAAGTACAAGTTGTTTGTTTGGAGTCTTCTCTTCCATAATGAATTTTACTTATATCAAATTATATATCATTGGAAATATTTGTTAGTCTACTTTCCAAATCAAATCTAATTTTGGCAATCATATTTTTCGACAAAGCGAATCGATATTTGAAACAACAATGATTAGATATCGAGAGAGCGATACATGCAATAGTAAAAAATCTTCAATTTTTGAGGCGTTTTATGCCATCAAGAGTTAGACTTCAGATAGAGAGTTATATGTCAAAAAAAGTATTTTTAAGTCTATTTTGTAACCTATCAAGCCAATTCTGAATCCGAATTTTCTAGAGGGTGATATTAATATTGGAAGAGTCAAAGGTCATTATCGCCAAAGAAGAAAGAGTACTTAGTTTGATAAAATTGCCGAGTTTTAAATCTATCAAATTCTTTCATTCAAAAGTAGAATATTTCATTGAAGAAAAATTATTCTTGAATGAAAGATACTAAAGTCTAAATAACGAAGGAGTAACTTTGATTTTAGTCAGATCTATCTGTAAGGTGATATGCTTATTGGAGTCAGTAAGGGTCATGCGGCATAATGAAGAAAATCGATTGGTCATAATAAATAAAGATTGAAGATTTCGATGTCAATTTAGGTATCAAACTAAAGATCTTTGAGTCTAGTTTCTTTAGTGACAAACTGTTTGTAATTATGCGCTATGTTACTTGAGATATCGATATCATAAGTATTAAAGGTTAGTTCTACCGAAAATCACTCTCATAGCAGTTGAAACACGCCTTAGCCTCTGCGCCTATTCTCCAACTCCCCAATTTTGAAGAATCATTTGTTATTGAATGTGATGCTTTCGGAGGGGGCATTGGCGCGGTCTTGCAACAGCAGGGCCATCCCATTGAATATTTCAGCTGGCACCTCGCCTCGCACCATCAAAAATTAGCTGCTTATGAAAGGGAACTTATCGGATTGGCCAAAACCATTTAGCATTGGCGGCCCTCTCTTTGGGGTCGACACTTCGTTATCCGGACAGACCACTACAGTTTGAAATATTTATTGGAGCAACGTATCACAACCTCACTGCAACAACATTGGCTGAGTAAATTGATGGGTTTTTATTTTAAAGTGGAGTATAAACCAGGCCACCTTAACCTTGGGGCTAATGCCTTGTCTCGCCGGGACATATTGGAACCAAAGCTACTTGCAAACAGTCAAACACAGTTTCTTTCAGTCGATTCAATTGGGGATGAAATTCAGCAACATCCTGAGCTGATTGCCTTGTATCACAGCATTGAGCAAAACACCATGGACAACAATTGCGCACTTCTGGACCGTCTCATTTTTTATAAGAATCAGATTTATCTTCATCCTCATTAAGCCCTCCTCAACGGCATCCTATCTACATTTCATGACAACACTCGTGAAAGCCAGCAAAAGACATATTTCCGGCTCAGTCGTGACTTCTATTGGAGGGGCATGAAACAATTGGTGGCTGACTATGTTTCTGTGTGCCAAGTTTGCCAATGAAACAAGGCGGAGACGTTAAACCCAGCATGCCTGTTGAAACCTCTTCAAATCCCTTCACTGGTATGGGCCGATATATCCATGGACTTTATAGATGGTCTCCCAATATCTTCAAGCAAATCTATTATTTTCGTCGTGGTGGATTGGTTCTCTAAATATGGGCACTTCTTGCCCCTGGCTCATCCTTATACGGCGACACATGTGGCTCAGATCTTCATGGACCAGCTTGTCCGCCTTCATGGTTTACCGGAGTCCATCACTAGTGACCGAGATGCAGTCTTCAGAAGCACCTTTTGGAAAGAGCTATTCAAATTACAGAGCACAAAATTGGGTTTCTCATCAGCCTACCACCCTCAGACCGATGGGCAAACGGAAGTAGTCAACCGCACTATTGAGATGTATTTGCACTGTTTCGTGAGGGATACTCCCAAAAGTTGGGTACGCTGGCTCGCCTAGGTGGAGTTTTTTTTATAATACATCTTAACACACTGCACTTGGCACTACACCCTTCAAGGTAGTTTATGGGCGAGACCCCCTTCGTCTCTTGTCTTACGAGCTAGGCTCATCTCGGGTGGCGGTGCTTGACCAGGCTTTGGGGGAACGGGATACTATGCTCGCATAGGTCAAAACTCACTTGCAGAAAGCTCAAGACACTATGAAGAGCACATATGACAAGGGTTTAGATGTAATTTCCTTCAAATTAGTGGCCCATTGTTTGGCTTAGCTGGTGTGCGTCAACCCTAGTCCTCTTATATGGATGACGGGTTCTGAAATGAAGGTTAAATATTGATCATTAGTCTAAAGTGTGAGATCAGATTCTCTCTCTAACGAGGTCCAAGGTGCAAGCTTCCTTCAAAGCTTGATCTCTCTCCCTCAAATCATAGGCAGTTCGAAAAAACCCAAAACCCTCAAAATGAATTACAATCTGGAAGCCAGAGGATATTGTCGAGTGACTCGATACATGGCTAGGGAGCTTAAAACTTACAAGAGTCTCAAAATTGGAGGTCCCACAAATGAGTTTTATTGAAAGGTGTTTAAGTTATGTTAATATCCTATTGAGGTTTTGTTGTTTAATTCTTTAAAGCATTTTTTTTGCATGTTTGACTTTGGGTATAAATGGGACAGGGGTAGTTTGTTTCTAATATAATTTTACTTGTTTCTTCAGTCATAAATGAAGGCTCATTCTATTCTGATATAATCAACTCAATAAATTATTTTTCTTTCCAAATATTCAACATGGCATCAGAGCATGTTTTGTGAGTTGAATTGGTCTACCCATAGAGGCCATGCCTTCCTCCATTCTTTACTCCTATATTTTTCCTTCCTTTTTCCTTTTCCCTAAAATTTTTAGTTATTCTACCTTCTGTTTTATCTTCCTTATGTTTCTCCTAGCAGTTATTTATTGCTTTCCTCCCACATAGTCTCATTGACATTTTGGTCTCCCGGGTCACTTTATCCTTGTTATCCAATCTATTTCTAGATTAATGGGTGGTGGTACAAGATGGCAGCCATAGGAGAGAAAATTTTAGCAAGTATGATCCCAATGTTACTAGCCTCATATGTTTCAGTGGTTAAACCTGAATCTCGAAAACCAAATCGAAAAACATGTTGAGAAAAGGTCTACGAGAGGAAGAGGACAGGATAGTGCTCGTCTTCTGAATTTTCATCCAGAACCAGTGCTCGCTTGAGGATCTCTTTCAATGACATTTGAAGCACGCTGGAGTTGTAGAAGTATTACATGATGCATTTAGAAGAGTCAGTATGGAAGAGTCTTACATGGCTCTCTTAAAAATAAGTCTCACTAAGGCAGAATTAATATGGTGGAGACTAAGATGACACTCATGGAAAGATATCTCACAAAAGAATCTCAGTTAAAGGTGTTTTAGTTATGTTAGTATTTTATGTATGTTTAGTTGCTCAGTGTTTCTTTGACTCTTCTTTTAGTGTTTGACTTTGGGTGTAATTGGGACATGGATAGTTTAATTGTAACCTGATTCTACTTATTCGCTCTATTATAAATAGAAGCTCATTGTACTCAATTTACAATCAAGTCAGTGAAGTATTTCTCTTTTCCAAAAATTGACAAGGTATCAGAGCGGGTTCTATTAGTTGACTTGATATACCCAAGAGATAACATAATCCTTTTCCGGTTTAGTGTCTCTACTAGTTTAGATTCATATTCTAGTTTTTTCTTTCTTCCGAATTCAAGTACATGTAGTTTGTTTGGTGTCTTCTCTTCCATAATGAATTTTACATATATCAAATTATATATCGTTGGAAATATTTTTTAGTCTACTTTTCAAATTAAATCCAATTTTGACAATCATATTTTTTTACAAAAAGAATCGATATTTTGAACAACAATGATTAGATATTGAGAGAGATAGATGCAGTAGTAAAAAATCTTCAATTTTTTAGGCGTTTTATGCCATCAAAAGTTAAAACTTTATATAGAGAGTTATATGTCATAAAAGTATTTTTAAGTCTATTTTTTAACCTATCAAGCCAATTCTCAATCCGAATTTTATAGAAGGAGATATCAATAATGGAAGAGTCAAAGGTCATTATCACCAAAGAGGAAAAAGTATTCAGTTTGATAAAATTGCCGAGTTTTACATCTATCTGATTCTTTCATTTAAAAGATGAATATTTCATTGAAGGAAAATTATAGTTGAATGAAAGATACCAAAGTCTAGTTAAAGAAGGAGTAACTTTGATTTCAATCAAATCTATATGTAAGGTGATATGCTCTTTGGAGTCAGTAAGGGTCATGCGGCATAATGAAGAAAATTGTGTGGTCATAATAAATCAAAAGTTAAGATTTTGATGTCAATTTAGTTATCGAACTAAAGATCTTTGAGTCTAGTTTCTTCAGTTACAAACTGTTTGTAATTATGCGCAATGTTACTTGAGATATAGATATCATAAGTATTAAAGGTCAGTTCTATCGAAAATCACTTTTTTCCTATTTTCCCTTCTATTGACCCTCCATGCATTAACGCGAATTAAGTTTACTTTTCTCTCAGTCTCTTAGTTTTTTAGAAAAAAATTTCTTGTAATCAAATATTTTTAATCAATCTTAATCATTCCATGATGTGCTCGATCAAAGTATCGGTATCCTGCTTTAAATTTTTTTTTTTTTTTTGGTTAGTTGATTGTGTTTCTTCCTCATTGTCATGTTCAAAAAATTGTGGTCACCAAACAAAAGTCATACTTTG
The DNA here is from genome assembly GCF_029961685.1 of Aristolochia californica. Lineage (NCBI taxonomy): Eukaryota > Viridiplantae > Streptophyta > Magnoliopsida > Piperales > Aristolochiaceae > Aristolochia > Aristolochia californica. The sequence goes on along the minus strand of NW_027181782.1, from coordinate 28,415,931 downwards.
TAGAAAATTTTAAGTTATTTTGTTTCTACCATTATATTCTTGTCCATTCATCTCAAAGCAACTCGCAAATTACACAACGTTAGTGATGTTGAGTCCCATATGGTTAGTTTTAAAAGACTAGGAACAGGCAAAAAAATCAATTTTGTGGGGGCAGAGCAAAATCAAGTAACATACAAGTGTTCAAGATAAAAACTCAAGTGCAGCTAAAAGATCAAAAGATGACAATAGTCATTTTGACGTCTATACCACTGACAAAAAGCGTTTTATTGTTCCATTGACCTGTGTCAATAATGCAATCTTCCAATAACTACTACCAAACCAATCACTTCAATGTTTTGCTAACTTACCTATTCCAAGGGTATGCATCTGGAATGGCCATCTTTATTCTGGTGATTGAACCCGGATTTTTATGTGACCAAGTTGAGTCCCCAATCAAAGTCTTGTCTCCATTTGGTTGAGAAGTTACAAGAATAGCATATAATATGATTTATATTATATATTCCTTACATTTTACTGTATTCATTTAGTGTGATCAATCCCTTTGCATGACAAGCTCGAAATAAAATTCAGGTGGGGGCTTGGGATTCTAATTTTGGTTAGTCCACTACAAAGTCTTGTTCATATCATGTTTAAGGATCATGACAAGTGTATTGATGGACATCACTAAATCTGAACCTGGACTTTTATGTGACCAAGTTGAGTCCCCAATCAAAGTCTCGTCTCCATTTGGTTGAGAAGTTACAAGAATAGCGTATATTATGATTTATATTATATATTCCTTACATTTTACTGTATTCCTTTAATGTGATAAAAAAATCTGAATTAGCTTTCCTCCATTATTGCCTGATTCATTTACCTGACGTGATTCAAAAAAATTCCCCAAACATTTTGAAACACACGAATTTAGTTTAAAATTTTTATATTAAAAAAATCAGAAAAAATATCTCATAAATTAAATAATTTTATTACAATCTACATATTTTTTATTTTTTATTCGCATGGAGACTTAAAAAACCTCAAAAAAAGTTTTTCATCTAATGGTCAAATTTGACGTTTTATCCTCAAATATTTTGTATTTGAAAGCTTATTTTTAAAAAGCTTTGTTGCATTTATATCTCTTGATTTATTTTTTTATCTTTTTTAGTTTGAATAATAAAAAAACTCATTTTCTTATCAAGTTTTAGTTTGTTTGAAACAAATGGCTTAAACAGGTACAAATGTTAGTGAAAATAAAACAATCAATGGAATAAATTTCACTTGTATTTTTTTTTATACAAATATTATTTATTATTTTAGTTTATTTTGTATATAAATATAAATGATAAATGATAAAAAATTATTTAGTTATTAAAAATAGCGAATTAAGTTATGATTTTAGTAAAACTAATTTAAAATAGGAGGGAGTTAGTTAAACCCAATATGGTTGAGATAAAGTGAACAAAATTGGTAACAAATGAAACATAGGTGGTCATTGGATGGGAGGGCCAAACTTTATCCCCTCTCATTGTGTTTTAGACTAACAAAATGATAAATAACCCTTCCCAATCACTATGAGGAAATAGGGGAGGGGGGCCTTGAACTAAGGATCAAGTTTTATGAGCCAAACCTTAAGGCTTAGGATTTGAATAATTGTTCCACGTTCTAATCGTGCCAGCTTCAAAACACGGAATCGTGATTACAAAAAACAAGAAACCCTCATATGTGATTTTTGCTTGGTTTTTCACCTTCTATCATTTCTGTGGTAGTTTAAAATTCTGATGACAAATTTTAAATTTGTGATCACAGTTATAAAATTGTGGTCACCCAACCAAAGTCATACTTTGTAGAAAATTTTTAAGTTATTTTATTTCTACCATTATAGTCTCCCCAAGTATTTTTTAAAGTTCACATTCTAGGTTCGTTTGGAAGTATGAGTGTTGCATAGAAGCTTCATTTTGTTTAAAGTTACTTTGCTCTAGTATTTCTTCAGTTTTTTTTATCTTGTCTTTTTATAACATTAGAGCAATACCTAGCCCTGCTAAATAAAAAATATAGGAGTGTGCCCAATATCCAGCACTGGTTAAGTCTTTTAATTCTTCACCCAAGAAGTGATTTGTGTTTGAGCTAGCCGTAAAAACTCAACAGCCTCGTTGTTGTGCCCTAATTTGGGCCGTTTTTCCACCTTTAAAATTGAGCAGAGAGCGTTACAAACTATCGCCATTTTTATTGGTATATGGAGGTGTTGACTTTCTAGAAAAAATAAATACTTCACTAATTTGTTGTAATTCGAGTACAATGTGTCGTTATTTATAATAGATGAAACAAGTAGAACCCAATTACATTTAAACTACCCTTGTCCCTCTTATACCCAATAATAAACTCTAAAAGTTAAGGGCTAGAACAGTTAAACAAATGAGCATAAATAAAAGACGAACAGAACTAAAATACTTTTAACTCAGACTCTTCTGTGAGATCTTCTCTTGTAAGACTCCTATAAAACTCCACCATAATAATTCTGGCTCTATGAGACTTCTTGTTGTGTGAGTCATGTGAGCCTCGTTCTTACCTACTCTTCGACACTCCCCCTCGATCTGCAATTCATAACGTCAGCCTGCAGGAAAATAGATTTTTGGTCTTCAATCTTCTTTTGCTGGAAATAATTTTCATATATGCAAAATTCTTCCTCTTTTATTCTCCCCTTTTCATGAATATTCTTGTCACATAAAAATTACCACAACATGTGGAATAAAGTACCTATTTCTTGTGTTTGTTGTTCTTCTTCTCCTCTTTAAGTTGGGGATAAAAATGACATAGACACTTTGCAAGGAAAAAACACTATATGGAAGAAGAAAATCACCACATCGTACTCTGAAGTTCATCTTGCTTTCTCCTTCCTCACACAACTATTCAGTATGTTGAGCCCAAAGAAGATCGTTCATTTGGCCAGAAATAGGCAGAAGGGGTCTATCAAGCCAAAAGCCGACAAGGGTCATTTTGCTGCCTACACTACAGATGGTGAACGGTTCATGGTTCCATTGGCATACCTCAGCAATACTCTTTTGAATGCATTGCTGGAAGTCTCAGAAGACGAATTCGGATTGCCAGGAGATGGGCCAATCACGCTCCCATGCACTGCAGATTTCATGGAATACGTGCTTTTGTTGATGCAGAGGCATCCAAACAGAGATGTGGAAAAAGCGGTGCTCACTTCCATCACTGCTGCTCGCTCCTCCACACCTTCAGTCATCCTTTGGGGGTTGCTCCATAAAGAACCTGTATACGGTTGTTGAACTGATTTATACCCTCCAATGTACTCTCTCTTTTTTGACAACCGTAAATACAACAATTTTGACATGTTACAGAAGATTTCTTCTTTCTTTCCAATTCTGTGTTGAATAACGACAATTTGATTTTGTTTTGTTATAATTTCTTAAGGAAATTTGAACAACGCGATATTGCCCGGCCATGGTAACAACAGAAGACCTGAAAGATGAGCAGACACAGATGCAGTGAGTTTATATAAGTACTCAAACAAAATTAATGTCACCGGAGAACATTAAGCACACCGCCAATGATTTACCATTTCAAGCCCACTATTGCAGATTATGGGTACAACTTAACTTGGACTCACATTTTTTTTTCTCAAAAGAGAAAAACTACCACGTAAAACCAATATTGAATCTGGTCAATCGTGGGAGACACGTTGATGCTATTACCATGTGAGTACCATGTGGTACAACCACTATTGTGACAACCATTCCAAAGCTAAAGGGTCATCGTTGCACCACGTGGGAGACATATTGACGCTAGTGAACCACTCGTCCATCTTGGTGTCATGTCTTCAGTTACACGTACATCAAACCATTTACTTTTGTGCACATACACAAGATTTTTGAGCAAATACCACAACTCTATTATCTTAGTCACCATCCCATCGTAGTCCAGATCATTATCTTCATAGTACACTTGACTACAACATTGCTTTTTAGAGTTCTTCGGCATGCTTCTAGCTTCATAGTATTGATTCACACTTAATTTATTATGCAACTTGAGTAACTATGATGCTTGATGGTGCCAAAACCAAGGGTATAAATATCGCAATGTCTATCAAGACATCATTGCTATACTAATGTCTTGAGGTGCATTGGAAAAACAAATATAATCAGCTACAATCACAACGATCATAGACAAGAATGCTATCATTTATTTTTATTAAACTAGGATTAGTATATAACTAGCCTACATTTTCAACCACTTGAGAAATAGTGCCTTGTGTTCTCTATCAACGTCTGTCACTCCCTCGTGAGAAGAAAACTCTCTATGTTCATTAGTCATCATATGTGTTGTAACGATAAATACACATTATGTATTAAACCCTCGACATATGTATAAGTTCATGGATTGAGGTAAATTGCTTACAATAGATTTTTTTTTTTTTATCTCTTCTCAATTAAACAATACAACCCAAATAATCTCTTGTATTTGGGTTATGCCATCTTCAATTCTCTACTGCCACTAAACTCCCACTCTATATGTGACAAAACTGACATTTTATCCTCACACACTTAGGATCCCCGTCATAATTTTGATCGGGATAATTAAATATGATTTCCACCCCTTCCATGTAAATGGAGCCTTCATGTTGAGCTTGGTTATGTACTCTTGTATCAATATTATGTGTTGAAGAAGTTGTATGGGAGAATCTTACATGACTCTCATAGCAAGAAGTCTCATAGAGCCTAAATTAATATAGTGGAGTCTTACAAGAGTCTCAAAATTGGAGGTCGCACAAATGAGTTTTATTGAAAGGTGTTTAAGTTATGTTATTATCCTATTGATGTTCTGTTATTTAATTCTTTTGAGCATTTTTTTTTCGCATGTTTGACTTTGGGTATAAATGGGACATGGGTAGTTTGTTTCTAATATAATTTTACTTGTTTCTTTAGTTATAGATGAAGCCTCACTCTATTCAGTTAAAGGCGTTTTAGCTATGTTAGTATTTTATGTATGTTTAGTTGCTCCGTTGTTCTATGACTCTTCTTGTAGTGTTTGACTTTGGGTGTAACTGGGACATGGATAGTTTAACTGTAATTTTATTCTTCTTATTTTCTTTATTATAAATAGAAGCTCATTGTACACAATTTACAATCAAGTCAGTGAAGTATTTCTCTTTTCCCAAAAATCAACAAGGTGTCAGAGTTGGTTCAATGCGTTGACTCGAAATACCCAAGAGATAACGTAATTCTTTTCCTTTCCGGTTTAGTTTCTCTAGCAATTTAGATTCATATTCTACCTTTTTCTTTCTTCCCAATTCGAGTACAAGTTTTTTGTTTGGAGTCTTCTCTTCCATAATGAATTTTACTTATATCAAATTATATATCATTGGAAATATTTGTTAGTCTACTTTCCAAATCAAATCTAATTTTGGCAATCATATTTTTCGACAAAGCGAATCGATATTGGATACAACAATGATTAGATATCGAGAGAGAGATACATGCAATAGTAAAAAATCTTCAATTTTTGAGGCGTTTTATGCCATCTAGAGTTAGACTTCAGACAGAGAGTTATATGTCAAAAAAAGTATTTTTAAGTCTATTTTGTAACCTATCAAGCCAATTCTGAATCCGAAATTTTTGAAGGGAGATATATATATTGGAAGAGTCAAAGGTCATTATCGCCAAAGAAGAAAGAGTACTCAGTTTGATAAAATTGCCGAGTTTTAAATCTATCAGATTCTTCCATTCAAAAGTAGAATATTTCATTGAAGGAAAATTATTCTTGAATGAAAGGTACTAAAGTCTAGATAACGAAGGAGTAACTTTGATTTCAGTCAGATCTATATGTAAGGTGATATGCTCATTGGAGTCAGTAAGGGTCATGCGGCATAATGAAGAATATCGAGTGGTCATAATAAATAAAGATTGAAGATTTCAATGTCAATTTAGGTATCAAACTAAAGATCTTTGAGTCTAGTTTCTTTAGTAACAAATTGTTTCTAATTATGCGCTATGTTACTTGAGATATCGATATCATAAGTATTAAAGGTTAGTTCTACCGAAAGTCACTCTTTTTCCTATTTTCTCTCCTATTGACCCTCCATGCATTAACACGAATTAAGTTTCCTTTCCTCCTAGTCTCTTAGTTTTTTAGAAAATAATTTCTGGTAATCAAATGTTTTTGGTCAATCTTAATCATTCCAGGATGTGCTAGATCAAAGTATCGGTGTCCTGCTTTGATTTTGTTTTTAATTTTTTTTGTTTATTTTGGTTACTTAATTGTGTTTCTTCCTCATTGTCATGTTCAAAAAATTGTGGTCACCCAACAAAAGTCATACTTCGTAGAAAATTTTAAGTTATTTTATTTCTACCATTACATTCTCCCCAAGTACTTTTAAAGTTCATATTCTAGGTCCTTTTTGAAGTATGAGTGTTGCATAGAAACTTCATTTTGTTTAAAGTTGTTTTGCTCTAGTATTTTTTCAGTTTTCTTTTCTTGTCTTTTTCTAACTTTAGAGCAATACCTAGCCCTGCTACATCAAAAATATAGGAGTGTACGCAATATCCAACACTGGTTAAGTCTTTTAATTCTTCGCTCAAGAAGTGATTTGTGTTTGACCTGCCCGTAAAAACTCAACAGTCTCTTTGTTGTGCCCTAATTTGGGCCATTTTTCCACCTTTAAAATTGATCAGAGCGCGTTTCAGACTATAGCCATTTTTATTGGTATATGGAGCTGTTTACTTTCTAGAAAAAAATAAATACTTCACTAATTTGTTGTAATTTGAGTACAATGTGCCGCTATTTATAATAGATGAAACAAGTAGAACTCAATTACATTTAAACTACCCTTGTCCCTCTTATACCCAATAATAAACTCTAAAAGATAAGGGCTAGAACAGTTGAACAAATGAACATAAATAAAAGACTAACTAAACTAAAACACTTTTAACTCAGACTCTTTTGTGAGATCTCCTCTTGTGAGACTCCTATAAGACTCCACCATAATAATTATGGCTCTATGAGACTTCTTGTTGTGTGAGTCATGTGAGACTCGTTCTTACCTACTCTTCGACACTCCCCCTCCATTTGCAATTCATAACTTCAGCCTGCAGGAAAATAAATTTTTGGTCTTCAATCTTATTTTGCTGAGAATAATTTTCATAGATGCAAAATTCTTCCTCCTTTATTCTCCCCTTTTAATGAATATTTTGGTCACATAAAAATTACCACAACATGTGGAATAAAGTATCTCTTTCTTGTGTTTGTTGTTCTTCTTCTCCTCTTTAAGTTGGGGATAAAAATGACATAGACACTTTGCAAGGAAAAAACACTATATGGAAGAAGAAAATCACTCTAGCCGCACGCAAGAGCTCCAAATACCAGCTAAAACGGTCGTAGTCTGAAACACACTCCGATCAAATTTTAAGGAAGAAAAACGGCCCAACTTTAGGTCACAACAAAGAGACTACACACTTTTTACGGGTAGCTCAAACGCAAATCACCTCTCCGATAATGAATAAAAGACTTGACTCGAGATGGTTATTGGGCACACTCCTATACTTTTTAGGTAGTGGGTCTAGGCATTGCTTTGAAGTGAGGAAAATACAAGATCAAAATTGAAGAAATACCAGAGAAAATCAACTTTAACCGGAAGTTGGAGAGTATGCAATGGTCATAAATCCAAAGTGACCTTATTTAAAAAGTTAACTATGTGTAAGATACACGACCTAGTAACAAAAACACAAAACTTGAAAGACAACCCAAACAAGATATTGTATACCTTTAATGAACACATCATGGAGTGATTAAGCCTTGTCCATTCATCTCAAAGCAACGCGCAAATTACCCAGCGTTAGTGATGTTGAGTCCTAGATGGTTAGTTTGAAAAGACTAGGAATGGGCAAAAGAATCAATTTTGTGGGGGCAGAGCAAAATCTAGTAACATACGAGTGTTCAAGATACAAACTCAAGTGCAGCTAAAAGATCAAAAGGTGACAATAGTCAGTTTGAGGTCTATGCCGCTAACAAAATGCGTTTTATGGTTCCATTGACTTGTGTCAATAATGCAATCTTCCAAGAACTACAACCAAACCGATCACTTCAACGTTTTGTTAATTTACCAATTCCAAGGGTATGCATCTTGAATGGCCATCTTTATTCTGGCGATTGAACCCGGATTTTAATGTGACGATGTTGAGTCCCCAATCAAAGTCTTGTCTCCATTTGTTTGAGAAGTTACAAGAATAGCATATAGTACGATTTATATTATATATTCCTTACATTTTAGAGTATTCCGTCAGTGTGATATATCCCTCTGCATGACAACCTCGAAAGAAAATTCAGGTGGGGGCTTGGGATTCTAATTTTGGTTAGTCTGCTACAAAGTCTTCTACATATCATGTTTCAGGATCATGACAAGTTTATTGATGGACATCGCTAAATCTGTGCCGACCAATACAAAACATGCATTCAAATACATCTTGTTGTTATGGACCCATCCATCATGTGAGTTGCTTATTCTCTTCCTTATTGCCATGGTTGGCTGCCCTACAATCATGGCTTCAACAACATCCACATTTTACTGGACCCAGCTTATCGTGTGGAATTCTTACAATCACTGTTATGACATGCCGTAGCCAGTCAAAATCTTGCTTTCTCTTCCATTACTTTCACTAGACACTCTGAAATCTAAGGGGACAGAAGCATGAGAGCCTGCTACCTCTGTTTTCAGCACTCTCACTGGGTGCGGCATACTGTACCCTACCAGCACATGGTTGTGCATTCTCAACCTCCCAACATAGGAAAATTACAGAATTGATACTCGCCACTTTCCTTTCCATGTATAAAAGTCTTCGACTGCATCGGCAATCAGCACAACCACTGGCCTCTTGCTATCCAAGATCAGCCTTCAGCTTTCCCCTCCATCCAGCAACCAAAATCCCTCATCAGCAGCCATGTTTAGTCCCAAGCGTTTTGTATCAAAGGCGAGGAATGGTGAGAGGGCAATCTCAGGAAAAGGTCATTTTGTGGTGTACACTGCAGATCAAAACCGCTTTGAGGTTCCATTGGCATATCTCAACAATGCGATCTTCCAAGAGTTGCTGAAAGTGGCTGAAGATGAATTTGGTCTCTCAGGAAATGGGCGCATTACTGTGCCATGCAACGCGGACTTCCTGGATTATGTCCTCTCATTTATTAGAAGGCGTCCATCCAAAGACACAGAGAAGGCTTTACAGTTGACAATTTTCAGTAGTAGGTGCTCAATATCGTCCTTACATCAGTCAGAGCACCGCGCTCATCAAATACCTCTCCACAGTTACTAAAAGAATGACCAGGGATGTAATTTTTTTATCGTCAGTTGTACATGATCGACACAATTTTGATACACACAGAAGTTCATTTTTCATATCTGTCTTTAGTCTTCATGTCTCAAATACCTCTCTAGCTTTCTTTTTCATTACTTTTACTGGACACTCTGAAATCTAAGGGGACAGAAGCATGAATACCTGCTACCCTACCAGCACATGGATATGCCCAAACTGTTTTCTAGAGCTATGCCCAACGTTTCCATAATCTGGTAGACTTACCCAACTGTCATCAATCCACTAAGGGACTTACCAGCACATGGATGTGTCTCCTAAATGAGTCGACATGAGGAAAGTTACAGCTGAATGAATTCTGTGTCTCTTAGGGACTATATATGTACGTTGCCTCGACTGCTTTCAAGTCATCACCACAGCGTACTCTGAAGTTCATCTTGTTTTCTCCTTCCTCACGCAACTATTCAGTATGTTGAGCCCAAAGAAGATCGTTCATTTGGCCAGAAATAGGCAGAAGGCGTCTATCAAGCCAATAGCCGACAAGGGTCATTTTGCTGCCTACACTACAGATGGTGAACGGTTCATGGTTCCATTGGCATACCACAGCAATACTCTTTTGAATGCATTGCTGGAAGTCTCAGAAGACGAATTCGGATTGCCAGGAGATGGGCCAATCACGCTCCCATGTACTGCAGATTTCATGGAATACGGGCTTTTGTTGATGCAGAGGCGTCCAAACAGAGATGTGGAAAAGGCGGTGCTCACTTCCATCACTGCTGCTCGCTCCTCCACACCTTCAGTCATCCATTGGGGGTTGCTCCATAAAGAACCTGTATACGGTTGTTGAACTGATTTATACCCTCCAATGTACTCTCTCTTCTTTGACAACTGTAAATACTACAATTTTGACATGTTACAGAAGATTTCTTCATTCTTTCCAATTCTGTGTTGAATAACGACAGTTTGATTTTGTTTTGTTATAATTTCTTAAGGAAATTTGAACAACGCGATATTGCCCGGCCATGATAACAACAGAAAACCTGAAAGATGAGCCACTTTTGGCTTCTTTCACTCACATTTACATTAATGGCACATGGATGTCGTAGTCCGGTAACCCTAATTAGTCTAGGTACTTCCTCACTGGAGATGTCAGCTAAGCAAATTAGTTCCATGCTTAATACTTGTAGAGAATAAGCTGGATCACGACATACACAAATGCAGTGAATTTATATAAGTACTGAAGCAAAATTAATGTCACCGGAGAGCATTAAGCACACCGCCAATGATTTACCATTTCTAGCCCACCATTGCAGATTATGGCTACAACTTAACTTGGACTCACCTTTTTTTTTTCTCAAAAGAGAAAAACTACCACGTAAAACCAATATTGGATCTGGTAAATCACGTGGGAGACACGTTGATGCTATTACCATGTGAGTACCATGTGGTACAACTACTAATGTGACAACCATACCAATGCTAGAGCGTCATCGTTGCACCACGTGGGAGACATGTTGATGCTAGTGAACCCCTCATCCATCTTGGTATCATGTCTTCAGTTACACGTACATCAAACCATTTACATTTGAGCACATACACAAGATTTTTGAGCAAATACCACAACTCTATTATCTTAGTCACCATCCCATCATAGTCAAGATCATTATCTTCATAGTACTCTTGACTACAACATTGCTTTTTAGAGTTCTTCGGCATGCTTCTAGCTTCATAGTATTGATTCACACTTCATTTATTATGCAACTTGAGTAACTATGATGTTTGATGGTGCCAAAACCAAGGGTATAAATATCGCTATGTCTATCAAGACATCATTGCTATACTAATGTCTTGAGCTGCATTGGAAAAACAAATATAATCAGCTACAATCACAACAATCATAGACAAGAATGCTATCATTTATTTTTATTACACTAGGATTAGTATATAACTAGCCTACATTTTTAACCATTCGAGAAGTAGCGCCTTGTGTTCTCTATCAACGTCTGTCACTCCCTCGTGAGAAGAAAACTCTCTATGTTCATTAGTCATCATATGTGTTGTAACGATAAATACGCATTATGTAGTAAATCCTCGACATATGTATAAGTTCGTGGATTGAGGTAAATTGCTTACAATATATATATATATATTTTATCTCTTCGCAATTAGACAATACAACCCAAATAATCTCTTGTATTTGGGTTATGCCATCTTCAATTCTCTAGTGATACTAAACTCCCACTCTATATGTGAGAAAACTGACATTTGATCCTCACACACTTAGGATCCCCGTCATAATTTCAATCGGGATAATTAAATATGATTTCCACCCCATCCATGTAAATGGAGCCTTCATGTTGAGCTTGGTTATGTACTCTTGTATCAATATTATGTGTTGAAGAAGGTTTATGGGAGAATCTTACACGACTCTCGTAGCAAGAAGTCTCATAGAGCCTAAATTAATATGGTGGAGTCTTACAAGAGTCTCAAAATTGGAGGTCGCACAAATGAGTTTTATTGAAAGGTGTTTAAGTTATGTTAATATCCTATTGATGTTCTGTTGTTCAATTCTTTTTAGCATTTTTTTCGCATGTTTGACTTTGGGTATAAATGGGACATGGGTAGTTTGTTTCTAATATAATTTTACTTGTTTCTTTAGTCATAAATGAAGGCTCATTCTATTCTGATATAATCAAGTCAATAAATTATTTCTCTTTCCAAATATTCAACATGGCATCAGAGCATGTTTTGTGAGTTGGGGTGGTCTTCCCACAGAGAGAATGCCTTCCTCCATTCTTTACTCCTATATTTGTCCTTCCTTTTTCCTTTTCCCTAAAATTTTTCGTTATTCTACCTTGTGTTTTATCTTCCTTATGTTTCTCCTAGCAGTTATTTATTGCTTTCCTCCCACATAGTCTCATTGAAATTTTAGTCTCCCGGGTCACTTTATCCTTGTTATCCAATCTATTTTTAGATTAATGGGTGGTGGTACAAGATGGCAGCCATAGAAGAGAAAATTTTAGCAAGTATGATCCCAATGTTACTAGCCTCATATGTTTCAGTGGTTAAACCTGAATCTCGAAAACCAAATCCAAAAACATGTTGAGAAAAGGTCTACAAGAAGAAGAGGACATGATAGTGCTAGTCTTCTGGATTTTCATCCGTAACCAGTGCTCTCTGGAGGGTCTCTTTCAATGTCCTTTGAAGCACGCTGGAGTTGTAGAAGGATTAATATGGTGGAGACTAAGATGACTCTCATGGAAAGATATGTCACTGAAGAATCTCAGTTAAAGGTGTTTTAGCTATGTTAGTATTTTGGGTATGTTTAGTTGCTCCGTTGTTCTATGACTCTTCTTGTAGTGTTTGACTTCGGGTGTAACTGGGACATGGACAATTTAACTGTAATGTGATTCTTCTGATTTTCTCTATTATAAATAGAAGCTCTTTCTACACAATTGACAATCAAGTCGGTGAAGTATTTCTCTTTTCCAAAAATTCAACAAGGTATCAGAGCGGGTTCTGTGAGTTGACTCGATCTACCCAAGAGATAACGTAATCCTTTTCCTTTCCGGTTTATTGTCTCTAGCAGTTTAGATTCATATTCTACCTTTTTCTTTCTTCCCAATTCAAGTACAAGTTGTTTGTTTGGAGTCTTCTCTTCCATAATGAATTTTACTTATATCAAATTATATATCATTGGAAATATTTGTTAGTCTACTTTCCAAATCAAATCTAATTTTGGCAATCATATTTTTCGACAAAGTGAATCGATATTTGAAACAACAATGATTAGATATCGAGAGAGCGATATCTAAATTTTTGAGGCGTTTTATGCCCTCTAGTAAAAAATCTTCAATTTTTGAGGCGTTTTATGCCATCTAGAGTTAGACTTCAGATAGAGAGTTATATGTCAAAAAAAGTATTTTTAAGTCTATTTTGTAACCTATCAAGCCAATTCTGAATCCGAATTTTCTAGAAGGAGATATTAATATTGGAAGAGTCAAAGGTCATTATCGCCAAAGAAGAAAGAGTACTCAGTTTGATAATATTGCCGAGTTTTAAATCTATCAGATTCTTTCATTCAAAAGTAGAATATTTCATTGAAGAAAAATTATTCTTGAATGAAAGATACTAAAGTCTAGATAACGAAGGAGTAACTTTGATTTTAGTCAGATCTATATGTAAGGTGATATGCTCATTGGAGTTAGTAAGGGTCATGCGGCATAATGAAGAATATCGAGTGGTCATAATAAATAAAGATTGAAGATTTCGATGTCAATTTAGGTATCAAACTAAAGATCTTTGAGTCTAGTTTCTTAAGTAACAAATTGTTTGTAATTATGCGCTATGTTACTTGAGATATCGATATCATAAGTATTAAAGGTTAGTTCTACCGAAAATCACTCTCATAGCAGTTGAAACACGCCTTAGCCTCTGCGCCTGTTGTCCAACTCTCCAATTTTGAAGAACCATTTGTTATTGAATGTGATGCTTTCGGAGGGGGCATTGGCACGGTCTTGCAACAGTAGGGCCATCCCATTGCGTATTTCAACTGGCACCTCGCCCCGCACCATCACAAATTAGCTGCTTATGAAAGGGAACTTATCGGATTGGCCAAAACCATTCAGCATTGGCGGCCCTCTCTTTGGGGTCGACACTTCGTGATCCGGACAGACCACTACAGTTTGAAATATTTATTGGAGCAACGTATCACAACCTCACTGCAACAACATTGGGTGAGTAAATTGATGGGTTTTTATTTTAAAGTGGAGTATAAACCAGGCCACCTTAACCTTGGGGCTAATGCCATGTCTCGCCGGGACATATCGGAACCAAAGCTACTCGCAAACAGTCAAACACAGTTTCTTTCGGTCGATTCAATTCGGGATGAAATTCAGAAACATCCTGAGCTGATTGCCTTGTATCACAGCATTGAGCAAAACACCATGGACAACAAATGGGCACTTCTGGACCGTCTCATTTTGTATAAAAATCATATTTATCTTCATCCTCATTAAGCCCTCCTCAACAGCATCCTATCTACATTTCATGACAACACTCGTGAAAGCCAGCAAAAGACATATTTCCGGCTCAATCGTGACTTCTATTGGAGGGTCATGAAACAATTGGTGGCTGACTATGTTTCTGTGTGCCAAGTTTGCCAATGAAACAAGGCGGAGACGTTAAACCCAGCATGCCTGTTGAAACCTCTTCAGATCCCTTCACAGGTATGGGCCGATATATCCATGGACTTTATAGATGGTCTCCCAACATCTTCAAGCAAATCTATTATTTTCGTCGTGGTGGATTGGTTCTCTAAATATGGGCACTTCTTGCCCCTGGCTCATCCTTATACGGTGACACATGTGGCTTAGATCTTCATGGACCAGCTTGTCCGCCTTCATGGTTTACCGGAGTCCATCACTAGTGACCGAGATGCAGTCTTCACAAGCACCTTTTGGAAAGAGCTATTCAAATTACAGAGCACAAAATTGGCTTTCTCATCAGCCTACCACCCTCAGACCGATGGGCAAATGGAAGTAGTCAACCGCACTATTGAGATGTATTTGCACTGTTTCGTGAGGTATACTCCCAAAAGTTGGGTACGCTGGCTCGCCTAGGTGGAGTTTTTTTATAATACATCTTACCACACTGCACTTGGCACTACACCCTTCAAGGTATTTTATGGGTGAGACCCCGTTCGTCTCTTATCTTACGAGCTAGGCTCGTCTCGGGTGGCGGCGCTTGACCAGGCTTTGGGGGAACGGGATACTATGCTCGCATAGGTCAAAACTCACTTGCAGAAAGCTCGGGACACTATGAAGAGCACATATGACAAGGGTCATTGTGATCTTTCCTTTGCTCCGGGAGATTATGTATGGCTTCGACTTCAACATTACCGTCAACTTTCCCTTGCGGCCTCCAAATGTCACAAACTGTCATCGAAGTTCTATGGGCCATTTCAGGTGTTGCAATGTATTGGCAGAGTGATTTATCGGCTGCAACTCCCACCTGACGCCAAGATCCATGATGTTTTCTGTGTCTCCCTATTGAATCCGTTCAAAGGTGACTCGCCTATGCTCCACACACCGTTGCAACAAGTTCAAGATGGTCATGTTATTCAGACTCCACAGAATGTGTTTCAAGCTCGCCGGGTCCAAGGGTCATGGGAGATTTTAGTCTAGTGGGCCGATACAGATCCAATTGACGCTTCCTGGGAACCATTAGAGGCTTTCTGTGCACTCTACCCCACCTTTGAGCTTGAGGACATGCTCTTTCTCAGGGAGGGGGTGATGTTATGGACTCCATAGCATCTGGAGTAACTAGTAGACACAGGGGTTAAATTATGTAATTTCTGGGTTTTTGCAGTTAGAAGGTTTAGATGTAATTTCCTTCAAATTAGTGGCCCATTGTTTTGCCTTAGCTGGTGTGCGTCAACCCGAGTCCTCTTATATGGATGACGGGTTCTGAAATGAAGGTTAAATATTGATCATTAGTCTAAAGTGTGAGATCAGATTCTGTCTCTAAGGAGGTCCAAGGTGCAAGCTTCCTTCAAAGCTTGATCTCTCTCTCTCAAATCACAGGCCGTTCGAAAAATCCCAAAACCCTCAAAATGAATTACAATCTGGAAGCCAGAGGAGATTGTCGAGTGACTCAATACATGGCTAGGGAGCTTAAAACATACAAGAGTCTCAAAATTGGAGGTCCCACAAATGAGTTTTATTGAAAGGTGTTTAAGTTATGTTAATATCCTATTGAGGTTTTGTTGTTTAATTCTTTTAAGCATTTTTTTTGCATGTTTGACTTTGGGTATAAATGGGACAGGGGTAGTTTGTTTCTAATATAATTTTACTTGTTTCTTCAGTCATAAATGAAGGCTCATTTTATTCTGATATAATCAGCTCAATAAATTATTTTTCTTTCCAAATATTCAACATGGCATCAGAGCATGTTTTGTGAGTTGGGGTGGTCTACCCACAGAGGCCATGCCTTCCTCCATTCTTTACTCCTATATTTGTCCTTCCTTTTTCCTTTTCCCTAAAATTTTTAGTTATTCTACCTTTTGTTTTATCTTCCTTATGTTTCTCCTAGCAGTTATTTATTGCTTTCCTCCCACATAGTCTCATTGAAATTTTAGTCTCCCGGGTCACTTTATCCTTGTTATCCAATCTATTTTTAGATTAATGGGTGGTGGTACAAGATGGCAGCCATAGAAGAGAAAATTTTAGCAAGTATGATCCCAATGTTACTAGCCTCATATGTTTCAGTGGTTAAACCTGAATCTCGAAAACCAAATCGAAAAACATGTTGAGAAAAGGTCTACGAGAAGAAGAGGACAGGATAGTGCTTGTCTTCTGAATTTTCATCCAGAAGCAGTGCTCGCTTGAGGATCTCTTTCAATGACATTTGAAGCACGTTGGAGTTGTAGAAGTATTACATGATGCATGTAGAAGAGTCAGTATAGAATAGTCTTACATGACTCTCTTAAAAATAAGTCTCACTAAGCCAGAATTAATATGGTGGAGACTAAGATGACACTCATGGAAAGATATCTCACAAAAGAATCTCAGTTAAAGGTGTTTTAGTTATGTTAGTATTTTATGTATGTTTAGTTGCTCAGTTGTTCTTTGACTCTTCTTTTAGTGTTTGACTTTGGGTGTA
Organism: Aristolochia californica; assembly: GCF_029961685.1. NCBI lineage: Eukaryota > Viridiplantae > Streptophyta > Magnoliopsida > Piperales > Aristolochiaceae > Aristolochia > Aristolochia californica. The sequence continues at coordinate 28,398,970 of NW_027181782.1, read as the reverse complement.
ATTGGGACATGGATAGTTTAATTGTAACCTGATTCTACTTATTCGCTCTATTATAAATAGAAGCTCATTGTACTCAATTTATAATCAAGTCAGTGAAGCATTTCTCTTGTCCAAAAATCGACAAGGTATCAGAGCGGGTTCTATTAGTTGACTCGATCTACCCAAGAGATAACATAATCCTTTTCCGGTTTAGTATCTCTAGTAGTTTAGATTCATATTCTAGCTTTTTCTTTCTTCCCAATTCAAGTACATGTAGTTTGTTTGGTGTCTTCTCTTCCATAATGAATTTTACATATATCAAATTATATCTCGTTGGAAATATTTTTTAGTCTACTTTTCAAATCAAATCCAATTTTGACAATCATATTTTTTACAAAAAGAATCTATATTTGGAACAACAATGATTAGATATCGAGAGAGATAGATGCAGTAGTAAAAAATCTTCAATTTTTTAGGCGTTTTATGCCATCAAGAGTTAAAACTTCATATAGAGAGTTATATGTCAAAAAATTATTTTTAAGTCTATTTTTTAACCCATCAAGCCAATTCTCAATCCGAATTTTCTAGAAGGAGATATCAATATTGGAAGAGTCAAAGGTCATTATCGCCAAAGAGGAAAAAGTACTCAGTTTGATAAAATTGCCGAGTTTTACATCTATCTGATTGTTTCATTTACAAGAAGAATATTTCATTGAAGGAAAATTATAGTTGAATGAAAGATACCAAAGTCTAGTTAAAGAAGGAGTAACTTTGATTTCAATCAGATCTATATGTAAGGTGATATGCTCTTTGGAGTCAGTAAGGGTCATGCGGCATAATGAAGAAAATTGTGTGGTCATAATAAATCAAAAGTTAAGATTTCGATGTCAATTTAGTTATCGAACTAAAGATCTTTGAGTCTACTTTCTTCAGTTACAAACTGTTTGTAATTATGCGCTATGTTACTTGAGATATAGATATCATAAGTATTAAAGGTCAGTTCTATCGAAAATCACTTTTTTCTTATTTTCCCTTCTATTGACCCTCCATGCATTAACGTGAATTAAGTTTACTTTTCTCTCAGTCTCTTAGTTTTTTAGAAAAAAAATTCTTGTAATCAAATATTTTTAATCAATCTTAATCATTCCATGATTAAGATTGATTAACTTTTTTTTCTTTTTTTTTTGGTTAGTTGATTGTGTTTCTTCCTCATTGTCATGTACAAAAAATTGTGGTCACCAAACAAAAGTCATACTTTGTAGAAAATTTTAAGTTATTTTGTTTCTACCATTATAGTCTTGTCCATTCATCTCAAAGCAACTCGCAAATTACACAGCGTTAGTGATGTTGAGTCCCATATGGTTAGTTTTAAAAGACTATGAATGGGCAAAAAAATCAATTTTGTGGGGGCAGAGCAAAATCAAGTAACATACAAGTGTTCAAGATAAAAACTCAAGTGCAGCTAAAAGATCAAAAGGTGACAATAGTCATTTTGAGGTCTATACCACTGACAAAAAGCGTTTTATTGTTCCATTGACTTGTGTCAATAATGCAATCTTCCAATAACTACTACCAAACCAATCACTTCAATGTTTTGCTAACTTACCTATTCCAAAGGTATGCATCTGGAATGGCCATCTTTATTTTGGTGATTGAACCCGGATTTTTATGTGACCAAGTTGAGTCCCCAATCAAAGTCTTGTCTCCATTTGGTTGAGAAGTTACAAGAATAGCATATAATATGATTTATATTATATATTCCTTTCATTTTACTGTATTCATTTAGTGTGATCAATCCCTTTACATGACAACCTCGAAATAAAATTCAGGTGGGGGCTTGGGATTCTAATTTTGGTTAGTCCACTACAAAGTCTTGTTCATATCATGTTTCAGGATCATGACAAGTGTATTGATGGACATCGCTAAATCTGAACCCGGACTTTTATGTGACCAAGTTGAGTCCCCAATCAAAGTCTTGTCTCCATTTGGTTGAGAAGTTACAAGAATAGCATATAATATGATTTATATTATATATTCCTTACATTTTACTGTATTCCTTTAGTGTGATAAAAAAATCTGAATTAGCTTTCCTCGATTATTGCCTGATTCAATTACCTGACGTGATTCAAAAAAATTCCCCTAACATTTTGAAACACAGGAATTTGGTTTAAAATTTTATATTAAAAAAATCAGAAAAATGTATCATAAATTAAATAATTTTATTACAATCTACATATTTTTTATTTTTTATTAGCATGGAGACTTAAAATAACTCAAAAAAAAATTTTCATTGAATGGTCAAATTTGACGTTTTATCCTCAAATATTTTGTATTTGAAAGCTTATTTTTAAAAAGCTTTGTTGCATTTATATCTCTTAATTTATTTTTTTATCTTTTTCAGTTTGAATAATAAAAAAACTCATTTTCTTATCAAGTTTTAGTTTGTTTGAAACAAATGGCTAAAACAGGTACAAATGTTAGTGAAAATAAAACAATCAATGGAATAAATTTCACTTGTATTTTTTTATACAAATATTATTTATTATTTTAGTTTATTTTGTATATAAATATAAATGATAAATGATAAAAAATTATTTAATTATTAAAAATAGCGAATTAAGTTATGATTTTAGTAAAACTAATTTAAAATAGGAGGGAGTTAGTTAAACCCAATATGGTTGAGATAAAGTGAACAAAATTGGTAACAAATGAAACGTAGGTGGTCATTGGATGGGAGGGCCAAACTTTATCCCCTCTCTCATTGTGTTTTAGACTAACAAAATGATAAATAACCCTTCCCCATCACTATGAGGAAATAGGGTAGGGGGGCCTTGAACTAAGGATCAAGTTTTATGAGCCAAACCTTAAGGCTTATGATTTGAATGACATTAATTAGGGGGGTTAGTCAACTTGAAGTCCGAGATGATCTTCAACCACATGACACCCTTCAACACTTGAAGTCATAGTGGAGCGCAAATGAGATTTCATCTTGATGCAGGGGATGAAGCGGTCCTTCATCTCCACGAGTTAAAATCCTTCATCTCAAAGAAGGCCATATTTTATTTTCTTTGAGATGAAGGACGCGCGACGCTTCCTTTTCCCCTCTTCTCCCCTCGCACCCCCCTCTCTTGCTCGTCCTCATTTCCCTTTTTTTCTTCCTCTCTACCGCACTCCCTCTCTCGTCTCCTTGAGCCCCCGACGTCGCTGCTACCTCTCTTCCTCAGATTCTCATCTCTGTCCTCCGTCTCTCCTCCCTCTCGTCTCCGGCCTCCGTCTCTCAGTCTTCTCTCGGACTCGCCCTCTCTCTCGCACCCCCTCTTTTGTCTCCGTGCCTCCCTCTCTTCTCTCGGACTCTGTCTCGCTTCTCTCTCTCTTATTTTTCTCTCTCTCTTATCCCTCTCGACCTCCCTTTCTTCTCTCTTTTCTCCCTTTTGACATCTCACTCCCTTCTCCCTCTCGCTATTCTCTTTTTCCCCAAAATACCTTTCGATTTCTTATGATTTCCCCTATTTCGGTTTCAATTTTCTTCGATTTTGACATTTAGGCTTCGATTTCTTAATTTCTACTTCACTTATGCATCGATTTCCCCATTCGGCATCAATTTAACCCTTCGGCTTCGGTTTTCCCCAAATTTCAGAAGGTATGACTAAACCCTAATTTTTTTCCTTAAATTAGTGTTTTATTTGATTTAATTTTATTGTTAGTGCCTAATTGGGGGTTAGTGTGCTTAATTGTGGGATTTAGGGTCTAAATTCTTGATTCGTGTTAGGGATTATTTTTAGGGTTTGGTACTCGGTATTTAAGGGTCATGTAATTAGGGTTTAGGGTTTATGGTTAAGGATTTAGGGTATTTTAGGGATTAGGGTTTTTAAGGTTTTGGGGGGGGGGGGGGGGGGGGTTTGTTTTTAAGTTCTATGGTTTTTTGGGTTTAGGGTCTGGAATTAGGGTGTAGGGTTTAGGGCTTTTACGGTATTAAGTTATGGAATTAGTGTTTAGGGTTTAGAGTTTAGTAGGTGATAGGGTTTAGGGTTATTAAATTTTTGGGGGTTTTTGTGTTTTTAAACTCTTGGGTTTTTTGGGTTTAGGGTTTAGGGCTTCTAAGGTTTAGGGGGGTCTAGGGTTTATGGTATTATGTTATGGAATTAGTGTTTAGGGTTTAGAATTTAGTAGGTGATAGGGTTTGACTTTAGGGTTGATGGTTTATGGTTTAGGGTTTAGGGTTTAGGGTTTAGGGTTATTAGGGGGTTTTAGGGGTTTTTTAGTCCTGTTCAAACAAGGCCGAGTTGCCTACACGGGCGTCCATTAGCCAACGATACCCGACCCTCATCACTGACGAGTTACAGTTCGAAGTGTCTGCGAAGTTATATGGGGCTCTACCAGGGGTGTTCGGTGAATTTGGACTTGATGTGTGTGTTTTCTCATTGTTTAGTGCATATGCAGTAGTGAAAATAGTTTAATTAATTTGGAAATGTTTGAGAATGTTGTTGAGAATTTTTGAAGTGCTATGGAATATTTTTGCCATGTGGTGAGGAGATTCCGGTGTTATACATATCCACCACATGGTATTCTATTTTTATGGTTTATGTTTCCGTGACGTGATTCTTTTTAATGTTCCCTTCGTATGTGCTTTTTGCATGTTTTACTCAATCAATACAAGCTATGTTCGATGTGAATCATTGTTCCACGTTCTAATCGTGCCAGCTTCTAAACACTGAATCGTGATTACTAAAAACAAGAAACCCTCATATGTGATTTTTGCTTGGTTTTTCACCTTCTATCATTTCTGTGGTAGTTTAAAATTTTGATGACAAATTTTAATTTTGTGATCACAGTTATAAAATTGTGGTCACCCAACCAAAGTTAAACTTTGTAGAAAATTTTAAGTTATTATATTTCTACCATTATAGTCTCCCCAAGTATTTTTTTTAAGTTCAAATTCTAGGTTCGTTTGGAAGTATGAGTGTTGCATAGAAGCTTCATTTTGTTTAAAGTTACTTTGCTCTAGTATTTCTTCAGTTTTTTTTATCTTGTCTTTTTATAACATTAGAGTAATACCTAGCCCTGCTACATAAAAAATATAGGAGTGTGCCCAATATCCAGTACTGGTTAAGTCTTTTAATTCTTCACCCAAGAAGTGATTTGTGTTTGACCTAGCCGTAAAAACTCAACAGCCACTTTGTTGTGCCCTAATTTGGGCCATTTTTCCACCTTTAAAATTGAGCAGCGCGCGTTTCAAACTATGGCCATTTTTATTGGTATAAGGAGCTGTTGACTTTCTAGAAAAAATAAATACTTCACTAATTTGTTGTAATTTGAGTACAATGTGCCGCTATTTATAATAGATGAAACAATTAGAACCCAATTACATTTAAACTATCCTTGTCCCTCTTATACCAAATAATAAACTCTAAAAGTTAAGGGCTAGAACAGTTGAAAAAATGAACATAAATAAAATACGAACAGAACTAAAACACTTTTAACTCAGACTCTTCTGTGAGATCTTCTCTTGTAAAACTCCTATAAAACTCCACCATAATAATTCTGGCTCTATGAGACTTCTTGTTGTGTGAGTCATGTGAGACTCGTTCTTACCTACTCTTCGACACTCCCACTCGATCTGCAATTCATAACTTCAGCCTGTAGGAAAATAGATTTTTGGTCTTCAATCTTCTTTTGCTGGAAATAATTTTCATAGATGCAAAATTCTTCCTCTTTTATTCTCCCCTTTTCATGAATATTCTTGTCGCATAAAAATTACCACAACATGTGGAATAAAGTACCTCTTTCTTATGTTTGTTGTTCTTCTTCTCCTCTTTAAGTTGGGGATAAAAATGACAAAGACACTTTGCAAGGAAAAAACACTATCTGGAAAAAGAAAATCACCACAGCGTACTCTGAAGTTCATCTTGCTTTCTACTTCCTCACACAACTATTCAGTATGTTGAGCCCAAAGAAGATCGTTCATTTGGCCAGAAATAGGCAGAAGGGGTCTATCAAGCCAAAAGCCGACAAGGGTCATTTTGCTGCCTACACTACAGATGGTGAACGGTTCATGGTTCCATTGGCATACCTCAGCAATACTCTTTTGAATGCATTGCTGGAAGTCTCAGAAGACGAATTCGGATTGCCAGGAGATGGGCCAATCACGCTCCAATGCTCTGCAGATTTCATGGAATACGTGCTTTTGTTGATGCAGAGGCGTCCAAACAGAGATGTGGAAAAGGCGGTGCTCACTTCCATCACTGCTGCTCGCTCCTCCACACCTTCAGTCATCCATTGGGGGTTGCTCCATAAAGAACCTGTATACGGTTGTTAAACTGATTTATACCCTCCAATGTAGTCTCTCTTCTTTGACAACTGTAAATACAACAATTTTGACATGTTATCGATGATTTGTTCATTCTTTCCAATCTGTGTTAAATAATGACAGTTTGATTTTGTTTTGTTATAATTTCTTAAGGAAATTTGAACAACGCGATATTGCCCGGCCATGGTAACAACAGAAGACCTGAAAGATGAGCCACTTTTGGCTTCTTTCACTCACATTTACATTAATGGCACATGGATGTCGTAGTCCGGTAACCCTAATTAGTCTAGGTACTTCCTCACTGGAGATGTCAGCTAAGCAAATTAGTTCCATACTTAATACTTGTAGAGAATAAGCTGGATCATGACAGACACAGATGCAATGAGTTTATATAAGTACTCAAGCAAAATTAATGTCGCCGGAGAACATTCAGCACACCGCCAATGATTTACCATTTCTAGCCCACCATTGCAGATAATAGGTACAACTTAACTTGGACTCACCTTTTTTTTTCTCAAAAGAGAAAAACTACCACGTAAAACCAATATTGAATCTGGTAAATCACGTGGAAGACATATTGACGCTACTGAAACACTCATCCATCTTGGTGTCATGTCTTCAGTTACACGTACATCAAACCATTTACTTTTGAGCACATACACTAGAGTTTTGAGCAAATACCACAACTCTATTATCTTCGTCACCATCCCATCATAGTCAAGATCATTATCTTCATAGTACTCTTGACTACAACATTGCTTTTTAGAGTTCTTCGGCATGCTTCTAGCTTCATAGTATTGATTCACACTTCATTTATTATGCAACTTGAGTAACTATGATGCTTGATGGTGCAAAAACCAAGGGTATAAATATCACAATGTCTACCAAGACATCATTGCAATACTAATGTCTTGAGCAGCATTGGAAAAACAAATATAATCAGCTACAATCACAACGATCATAGACAAGAACGCTATCATTTATTTTTATTACACTAGGATTAGTATATAACTAGCCTACATTTTCAACCATTTGAGAAATAGTGCCTTGTGTTCTCTATCAACGTCTGTCACTCCCTCGTGAGAAGAAAATTCTCTATGTTCATTAGTCATCATATGTGTTGTAAAGATAAATACGCATTATGTATTAAACCCTCGACATATGTATAAGTTCATGGATTGAGGTAAATTGCTTAGAATAGATTTTTTTTTTTTTATCTCTTCGCAATTAGACATTACAACCCAAATAATCTCTTGTATTTGGGTTATGCCATCTTCAATTCTCTACTGCCACTAAACTCCCACTCTATATGTGACAAAACTGACATTTTATCCTCACACACTTAGGATCCCCGTCATAATTTCGATCGGGATAATTAAATATGATTTCCACCCCATCCTTGTAAATGGAACCTTCATGTTGAGCTTGGTTATGTACTCTTGTATCAATATTATGTGTTGAAGAAGTTGTATGGGAGAGTCTTACATGACTCTCATAGCAAGAAGTCTCATAGAGCCTAAATTAATATAGTGGAGTCTTACAAGAGTCTCAAAATTGGAGATCGCACAAATGAGTTTTATTGAAAGGTGTTTAAGTTATGTTAATATCCTATTGATGTTGTGTTGTTTAATTCTTTTGAGCATTTTTTTTCGCATGTTTGACTTTGGGTATAAATGGGACATGGGGAGTTTGTTTCTAATATAATTTTACTTGTTTCTTTAGTTATAGATGAAGGGTCATTCTATTCTGATGTAATCTAGTCAATAAATTATTTCTCTTTCCAAATATTCAACATGGCATCAGATCATGTTTTGTGAGTTGGGGTGGTCATCCCATAGAGAAAATGCCTTCCTCCATTCTTTACTCCTATATTTGTCCTTCCTTTTTCTTTTTCCCTAAAATGTTTAGTTCTTCTTCCTTCTGTTTTATCTTCCTTATGTTTCTGCTAGCAGTTATTTATTTCTTTCCACCCACATAGTCTCATTGAAATTTTAGTATCCCGAGTCACTTTATCCTTGTCATCCAATCTATTTCTAGATTAATGGGTGGTTCTACAAGATGGCAGCCATAGAAGAGAAAATTTTAGCAAGTATGATCCCAATGTTACTAGCCTCATATGTTTCAGTGCTTAAACCTGAATCACAAAAAACAAATCCAAAAACATGTTGAGAAAAGGTCTACGAGAAGAAGAGGACAGGATAGTGCTCGTCTTCTGGATTTTCATCTGGAACCAGTGCTCTTTGGAGGATCTCTTTCAATGACCTTGGAAGCATGCTGGAGTTGTAGAAGTATTACACGATGCATGTAGAAGGGCCAGTATGGAAGAGTCTTACATGACTCTCATAACAATAAGTCTCACTGAGCCAGAATTAATATGATGGAGACTAAGATGACTCTCATGGAAAGATATCTCACCGAAGAATCTCAGTTAAAGGTGTTTTAGCAATGTTAGTATTTTGTGTATGTTTAGTTGCTCCGTTGTTCTATGACTCTTCTTGTAGTGTTTGACTTTGGGTGTAACTGGGACATGGACAGTTTAACTGTAATTTGATTCTTCTTATTTTCATTATTATAAATAGAAGTTCATTGTACACAATTTACAATCAAGTCAGTGAAGTATTTCTCTTTTCCCCAAAATCAACAAGGTGTCAGAGCAGGTTCAGTGCATTGACTTGATCTACCCAAGAGATAACGTAATTCTTTTCCTTTCCGGTTTATTGTCTCTAGCAGTTTAGATTCATATTCTACTTTTTTCTTTCTTCCCAATTCGAGTACAACTTGTTTGTTTGGAGTCTTCTCTTCCATAATGAATTTTACTTATATCAAATTATATATCATTGGAAATATTTGTTAGTCTACTTTCCAAATCAAATCTAATTTTGGCAATCATATTTTTCGACAAAGCGAATCGATATTTGAAACAACAATGATTAGATATCGAGAGAGCGATACATGCAATAGTAAAAAATCTTCAATTTTTGAGGCGTTTTATGCCATCTAGAGTTAGACTTCAGATAGAGAGTTATATGTCAAAAAAAGTATTTTTAAGTCTATTTTGTAACCTATCAAGCCAATTCTGAATCCGAATTTTCTGAAGGGAGATATCAATATTGGAAGAGTCAAAGGTCATTATCGCCAAAGAAGAAAGAGAATTGAGTTTGATAAAATTGCCGAGTTTTAAATCTATCAGATTCTTCCATTCAAAAGTAGACTATTTCATTGAAGGAAAATTATTCTTGAATGAAAGGTACTAAAGTCTAGATAACGAAGGAGTAACTTTGATTTCAGTCAGATCTATATGTAAGGTGATATGCTCATTGGAGTCAGTAAGGGTCATGCGGCATAATGAAGAATATCGAGTGGTCATAATAAATAACGATTGAAGATTTTGATGTCAATTTAGGTATCAAACTAAAGATCTTTGAGTCTAGTTTCTTTACTAACAAACTGTTTGTAATTATGCGCTATGTTACTTGAGATATCAATATCATAAGTATTAAAGGTTAGTTCTACCGGAAGTCACTCTTTTTCCTATTTTCTCTCCTATTGACCCTCCATGCATTAATGCGAATTAAGTTTCCTTTCCTCCTAGTCTCTTAGTTTTTTAGAAAACAATTTCTGGTAATCAAATGTTTTTGGTCAATCTTAATCATTCCAGGATGTGCTCGATCAAAGTATCGGTGTCCTGCTTTGATTTTGTTTAAAATTTTTTTTTGTTTATTTTGGTTACTTGATTGTGTTTCTTCCTCATTGTCATGTTCAAAAAATTGTGGTCACCCAACAAAAGTCATACTTTGTAGAAAATTTTAAGTTATTTTATTTCTACCATTACATTCTCCCCAAGTACTTTTAAAGTTCACATTCTAGGTCCTTTTTGAAGTATGAGTGTTGCATAGAAGCTTCATTTTGTTTAAAGTTGTTTTGCTCTAGTATTTCTTTAGTTTTCTTTTCTTGTCTTTTTCTAACTTTAGAGAAATACCTAGCCCTGCTACATAAAAAATATAGGAGTGTGCCCAATATCCAACACAAGTTAAGTCTTTTAATTCTTCACCCGAGAAGTGATTTGTGTTTGACCTACCCGTAAAAACTCAACAGTCTCTTTGTTGTGCCCTAATTTGGGCCATTTTTCCACCATTAAAATTGACCAGAGCGCGTTTCAAACTATGGCCATTTTTATTGGTATATGGAGCTGTTGACTTTCTAGAAAAAAATAAATACTTCACTAATTTGTTGTAATTTGAGTACAATGTGCCGCTATTTACAATAGATGAAACAAGTAGAACTCAGTTACATTTAAACTACCCTTGTCCCTCTTATACCCAATAATTAGGGCTAGAACAGTTGAACAAATGAACATAAATAAAAGACTAACTGAAGTAAAACACTTTTAACTCAGACTCTTCTGTGAGATCTCCTCTTGTGAGACTCCTATAAGACTCCACCATAATAATTTTGGCTCTATGATACTTCTTGTTCTGTGAATCATGTGAGACTCGTTCTTACCTACTCTTCGACACTCCCCCTCGATCTGCAATTCATAACTTCAGCCTGCAGGAAAATATATTTTTGGTCTTCAATCTTCTTTTGCTGAAAATAATTTTCATAGATGCAAAATTCTTTCTCTTTTATTCTCCCCTTTTCATGAATATTCTGGTCACATAAAAATTACCACAACATGTGGAATAAAGTACCTCTTTCTTGTGTTTGTTGTTCTTCTTCTCCTCCTTAAGTTGGGGATAAAAAAGACATAGACACTTTGCAAGAAAAAAACATAATATGGAAGAAGAAAATCACTCTAGTTGCATGCTAGAGCTCCAAATACCAGCTAAAATGGTCGTAGTGTGAAACACACTCCGGTCAAATTTTAAGGCGGAAAAACGGCCTAACTTTAGGTCACAACAAAGAGACTACACACTTTTTAAGGGTAGCTCAAATGTAAATCACCTCTTCGGTAAAGAATAAAAGACTTGACTCGAGATGGTTATTGGGCACACTCCTATACTTTTTAGGCAGTGGGTCTAGGCATTGCTTTGAAGTGATGAAAATACAAGATCAAAATTGAAGAAATACCAGAGAAATCAGATTTAACCGGAAGTTGTCGAGAGTATGCAACGGTCATAAATCCAAAGTGACCTTATCTAAAAAGTTAACTATGTGTAAGATACATGACCTAGTAACAAAAACACAATACTTGGAAGATAACCCAAGCCAGATATTGTATACCTTATATGAACACATCATTGAGTGATTAAGCCTTGTCCATTCATCTCAAAGCAACTCGTAAATTACCCAGCGTTAGTGATGTTGAGTCCCATATGGTTAGTTTGAAAAGACTAGGAATGGGCAAAAGAATCAATTTTGTGGGGGCAGAGCAAAATCTAGTAACATACGAGTGTTCAAGATACAAACTCAAGTGCAGCTAAAAGATCAAAAGGTGACAATAGTCATTTTGAGGTCTATGCCTGACAAAAAGCGTTTTATGGTTCCATTGACTTGTGTCAATAATGCAATCTTCCAAGAACTACTACCAAACCGATCACTACAACGTTTTGTTAATTTACCAATTCCAAGGGTATGCATCTTGAATGGCCATCTTTATTCTGGCGATTGAACCCGGATTTTAATGTGACCATGTTGAGTCCCCAATCAAAGTCTTGTCTCCATTTGTTTGAGAAGTTACAAGAATAGCAAATAGTATGATTTATATTATATATTCCTTACATTTTAGAGTATTCCATCAGTGTGATATATCCCTCTGCATGACAACCTCGAAAGAAAATTCAGGTGGGGGCTTGGGATTCTAATTTTGGTTAGTCTGCTACAAAGTCTTCTACATATCATGTTTCAGAATCATGACAAGTTTATCGATGGACATCACTAAATCTGTGCGGACCAATACAAAACATGCATTCAAATACATCTTGTTGTTATGGACTCATCCATCATGTGAGTTGCATATTCTCTTCCTTATTGCCATGGTTGGCTGCCCTACAATCATGGCTTCAACAACATCCACATTTTACTGGACCCAGCTTATCGTGTGGAATTCTTACAATCACTGTTATGGCATGCCGTAGCCAGTCAAAATCTTTCTTTCTCTTCCGTTGCTTTCACTAGACACTCTGAAATCTAAGGGGACAGAAGCATGAGAGCCTGCTACCTCTGTTTTCAGCACTCTCACTGGGTACGGCATACTGCACCCTACCAGCACATGGTTGTGCATTCTCAACCGCCCAACATAGGAAAATTACAGAATTGAAACTCTTCACTTTCCTTTCCATGTATAAAAGTCTTCGACTGCATCGGGAATCAGCACAACCACTGGCCTCTTGCTATCCAAGATCAGCCTTCAGCTTTCCCCTCCATCCAGCAACCAAAATCCCTCATCAGCAGCCATGTTTAGTCCCAAGCGTTTTGTATCAAAGGCGAGGAATGGTGAGAGGGCAATCTCAGGAAAAGGTCATTTTGTGGTGTACACTGCAGATCAAAACCGCTTTGAGGTTCCATTGGCATATCTCAACAATGCGATCTTCCAAGAGTTGCTGAAAGTGGCTGAAGATGAATTTGGTCTCTCAGGAAATGGGCGCATCACTGTGCCATGCAACGCGGACTTCCTGGATTATGTCCTCTCATTTATTAGAAGGCGTCCATCCAAAGACACAGAGAAGGCTTTACTGTTGACAATTTTCAGTAGTAGGTGCTCAATATCATCCTTACATCAGTCAGAGCACCGCGCTCATCAAATACCTCTCCACAGTTACTAAAAGAATGACCAGGGATGTAATTTTTTTATCGTCAGTTGTACATGATCGACACAATTTTGATACACACAGAAGTTCATTTTTCATATCTGTCTTTAGTCTTCATGTCTCAAATACCTCTCTAGCTTTCTTTTTCATTACTTTTACTAGACACTCTGAAATCTAAGGGGACAGAAGCATGAATGCCTGCCACCCTACCCGCACATGGATATGCCCAAACTGTTTTCTAGAGCTATGCCCAACGTTTCCATAATCTGGTAGACTTACCCAACTGTCATCAATCCACTAAGGGACTTACCAGCACATGGATGTGTCTCCTAAATGAGTCGACATGAGGAAAGTTACAGCTGCATGAATTCTGTGTCTCTTAGGGACTATATATGTACATTGCCTCGACTTCTTTCAAGTCATCACCACAGCGTACTCTGAAGTTCATATTGAGCCCCAAGAAGATCGTTCATTTGGCCAGAAATAGGCAGAAGGCGTCTATCAAGCCAATAGCCGACAAGGGTCATTTTGCTGCCTACACTACAGATGGTGAACGGTTCATGGTTCCATTGGCATACCTCAGCAATACTCTTTTGAATGCATTGCTGGAAGTCTCAGAAGACGAATTCGGATTGCCAGGAGATGGGCCAATCACGCTCCCATATACTGCGGATTTCATGGAATACGTGTTTTTGTTGATGCAGAGACGTCCAAACAGAGATGTGGAAAAGGCGGTGCTCACTTCCATCACTGCTGCTCGCTCTTCCACACCTTCAGTCATCCATTGGGGGTTGCTCCATAAAGAACCTGTATACGGTTGTTGAACTGATTTATACCCTCCAATGTACTCTCTCTTCTTTGACAACTGTAAATACTACAATTTTGACATGATACAGAAGATTTCTTCATTCTTTCCAATTCTGTGTTGAATAACGACAGTTTGATTTTGTTTTGTTATAATTTCTTAAGGAAATTTGAACAACGCGATATTGCCCGGCCATGGTAACAACAGAAGACCTGAGAGATGAGCCACTTTTGGCTTCTTTCACTCACATTTACATTAATGGCACATGGATGTCGTAGTCCGGTAACCCTAATTAGTCTAGGTACTTCCTCACTGGAGATGTCAGCTAAGCAAATTAGTTCCATGCTTAATACTTGTAGAGAATAAGCTGGATCACGACATACACAAATGCAGTGAATTTATATAAGTACTCAAGCAAAATTAATGTCACCGGAGAGCATTAACCACACCGCCAATGATTTATCATTTCTAGCCCACCATTGCAGATTATGGCTACAACTTAACTTGGACTCACCTTTTTTTTTCTCAAAAGAGAAAAACTACCACGTAAAACCAATATTAGATCTGGTAAATCACGTGGGAGATATGTTGATGCTATTACCATGTGAGTACCATGTGGTACAACTACTAATGTGACAACCATACCAATGCTAGAGGGTCATCGTTGCACCACGTGGGAGACATGTTGATGCTAGTGAACCACTCATCCATCTTGGTGTCATGTCTTCAGTTACACGTACATCAAACCATTTACATTTGAGCACATACATAAGATTTTTGAGCAAATACCACAACTCTATTATCTTAGTCACCATCCCATCATAGTCAAGATCATTATCTTCATAGTACTCTTGACTACAACATTGCTTTTTAGAGTTCTTCAGCATGCTTCTAGCTTCATAGTATTGATTCACACTTCATTTATTATGCAACTTGAGTAACTATGATGCTTGATGGTGCCAAAACCAAGGGTATAAATATCGCTATGTCTATCAAGACATCTTTGCTATACTAATGTCTTGAGCTGCATTGGAAAAACAAATACAATCAGCTACAATCACAACGATCATAGACAAGAATGCTATCATTTATTTTTATTACACTAGGATTAGTATATAACTACCCTACATTTTCAACCATTCGAGAAATAGCGCCTTGTGTTCTCTATCAACGTCTGTCACTCCCTCGTGAGAAGAAAACTCTCTATGTTTATTAGTCATCATATGTGTTGTAACGATAAATACGCATTATGTAGTAAACCCTCGACATATGTATAAGTTCATGGATTGAGGTAAATTGCTAACAATAGATTTTTTTTTTTTATCTCTTCGCAATTCGACCCAAATAATCTCTTGTATTTGGGTTATGCCATCTTCAATTCTCTAGTGATACTAAACTCCCACTCTATATGTGAGAAAACTGTCATTTGATCCTCACACACTTAGGATCCCCGTCATAATTTTGATCGGGATAATTAAATATGATTTCCACCCCATCCATGTAAATGGAGCCTTCATGTTGAGCTTGGTTATGTACTCTTGTATCAATATTATGTGTTGAAGAAGTTGTATGGGAGAATCTTACACGAAGCTCATAGCAAGAAGTCTCATAGAGCCTAAATTAATATGGTGGAGTCTTACAAGAGTCTCAAAATTGAAAGTCGCACAAGAATGACAGCCATAGAAGAGAAAATTTTAGCAAGTATGATCCCAATGTTACTAGCCTCATATGTTTCAGTGCTTAAACCTGAATCACAAAAAAAAAAAAATCCAAAAACATTTTGAGAAAAGGTCTACGAGAAGAAGAGGACAGGATAGTGCTCGTCTTCCGGATTTTCATCCGTAACCAGTGCTCTCTGGAGGATCTCTTTCAATGTCCTTTGAAGCATGCTGGAGTTGTAGAAGTATTACATGATGCATGTAGAAGAGCCAGTATAGAAGAGTCTTACATGACTCTCATAACAATAAGTCTCACTGAGCCAGAATTAATATGGTGGAGACTAAGATGACTCTCATGGAAAGATATGTCACAGAAGAATCTTAGTTAAAGGTGTTTTATCTATGTTAGTATTTTGTGTATGTTTAGTTGCTCCGTTGTTCTATGACTCTTCTCGTAGTGTTTGACTTCAGGTGTAACTGGGACATGGACAGTTTAACTGTAATGTGATTCTTCTTATTTTCTCTATTATAAATAGAAGCTCTTTGTACACAATTGACAATCAAGTCGGTGAAGTATTTCTCTTTTCCAAAAATTCAACAAGGTGTCAGAGCAGGTTCTGTGAGTTGACTCGATCTACCCAAGAGATAACGTAATCCTTTTCCTTTCCGGTTTATTGTCTCTAGCAGTTTAGATTCATATTTTACCTTTTTCTTTCTTCCCAATTCGAGTACAACTTGTTTGTTTGGAGTCTTCTCTTCCATAATGAATTTTACTTATATCAAATTATATATCATTGGAAATATTTGTTAGTCTACTTTCCAAATCAAATCTAATTTTGGCAATCATATTTTTCGACAAAGCGAATCAATATTTGAAACAACAATGATTAGATATCGAGAGAGCAATACATGCAATAGTAAAAAATCTTCAATTTTTGAGGCATTTTATGCCATCAAGAGTTAGACTTCAGATAGAGAGTTATATGTAAAAAAACGTATTTTTAAGTCTATTTTGTAACCTATCAAGCCAATTCTGAATCCGAATTTTCTAGAGGGAGATATTAATATTGGAAGAGTCAAAGGTCATTATCGCCAAAGAAGAAAGAGAATTGAGTTTGATAATATTGTCGAGTTTTAAATCTATCAGATTCTTTCATTCAAAAGTAGAATATTTCAATGAAGAAAAATTATTCTTGAATGAAAGATACTAAAGTCTAGATAATGAAGGAGTAACTTTGATTTTAGTCAGATCTATATGTAAGGTGATATGCTCATTGGAGTCAGTAAGGGTCATGCGGCATAATGAAGAAAATCGAGTGGTCATAATAAATAAAGATTGAAGATTTCGATGTCAATTTAGGTATCAAACTAAAGATTTTTGAGTCTAGTTTCTTTAGTAACAAACTGTTTGTAATTATGCACTATGTTACTTGAGATATCGATATCATAAGTATTAAAGGTTAGTTCTACCAAAAATCACTCTCATAGCAGTTGAAACACGCCTTAGCCTCTGCGCCTGTTCTCCAACTCCCCAATTTTGAAGAACCATTTGTTATTGAATGTGATGCTTTCGGAGGGGGCATTGGCGCGGTCTTGCAACAGCAGGGCCATCCCATTGCGTATTTCAGCTGGCACCTCGCCCCGCACCATCACAAATTAGCTGCTTATGAAAGGGAACTTATCGGATTGGCCAAAACCATTCAGCATTGGCGGCCCTCTCTCTGGGGTTGACACTTCGTGATCCGGACAGACCACTACAGTTTGAAATATTTATTGGAGCAACGTATCACAACCTCACTACAACCATTGGCTGAGTAAATTGATGGGTTTTTATTTTAAAGTGGAGTATAAACCAGGCCACCTTAACCTTGGGGCTAATGCCTTGTCTCACCGGGACATATCGGAACCAAAGCTACTCGCAAACAGTCAAACACAGTTTCTTTCGGTCGATTCAATTCGGGATGAAATTCAGCAACATCCTGAGCTGATTGCCTTGTATCACAGCATTGAGCAAAACACCATGGACAACAATTGGGCACTTCTGGACCGTCTCATTTTGTATAAGAATCAGATTTATCTTTATCCTCATTAAGCCCTCCTCAATAGCATCCTATCTACATTTCATGACAACACTCGTGAAAGCCAGCAAAAGACATATTTCTGGCTCAGTCGTGACTTCTATTGGAGGGGCATGAAACAATCGGTGGCTGACTATGTTTCTGTGTGCCAAGTTTGCCAATGAAACAAGGTGGAGACGTTAAACCCAACATTCCTGTTGAAACCTCTTCAGATCCCTTCACAGGTATGGGCCGATATATCCATGGACTTTATAGATGGTCTCCCAACATCTTCAAGCAAATCTATTATTTTCGTTGTGGTGGATTGGTTCTCTAAATATGGGCATTTCTTGCCCCTGGCTCATCCTTATACGGCAACACATGTGGCTCAGATCTTCATGGACCAGCTTGTCCGCCTTCATGGTTTACCGGAGTCCATCACTAGTGACCGAGATGCAGTCTTCACAAGCACCTTTTGGAAAGAGTTATTCAAATTACAGAGCACAAAATTGGCTTTCTCATCAGCCTACCACCCTCAAACCGATGGGCAAACGAAAGTAGTCAACTGCACTATTGAGATGTATTTGCACTGTTTTGTGAGGGATACTCCCAAAAGTTGGGTATGCTGGCTCGCCTAGGTGGAGTTGTTTTATAATACATCTTACCACACTGCACTTGGCACTACACCCTTCAAGGTAGTTTATGGGCGAGACCCCCTTCGTCTCTTATCTTACGAGCTAGGCTCGTCTCGGGTGGTGGCACTTGACCAGGCTTTGGGGGAACGGGATACTATGCTCGCATAGGTCAAAACTCACTTGCAGAAAGCTGAGGACACTATGAAGAGCACATATGACAAGGGTCATTGTGATCTTTCCTTTGCTTCGGGAGATTATGTATGGCTTCGACTTCAACATTACCGTAAGCTTTCCCTTGCGGCCTCCAAATGTCACAAATTGTCATCGAAGTTCTATGGGCCATTTCAGGTGTTGCAAGGTATTGGCAGAGTGATTTATCGGCTGCAACTCCCACCTGACGCCAAGATCCATGATGTCTTCCATGTCTCCCTATTGAATCCGTTCAAGGGCGACTCGCCTATGCTCCACACACCGTTGCCACAAGTTCAAGATGGTCATGTTATTCCGACTCCACAGAAGGTGTTTCAAGCTCGCCGGGTCCAAGGGTCATGGGAGATTTTAGTCCAGTGGGCCGATACAGATCCGATTGACGCTTCTTGGGAACCATTAGAGGCTTTCTGTGCACTCTACCCCACCTTTGAGCTCCAGGACAAGCTCTTTCTCAGGGAGGGGGTGATGTTATGGACTCCATAACATCTAGAGTAACTAGTAGACACAGGGGTTAAATTATGTAATTTCTGGGTTTTTTCAGTTAGAATGTTTAGATGTAATTTCCTTCAAATTAGTGGCCCATTGTTTGGCCTTAGCTGGTGTGCATCAACCCTAGTCCTCTTATATGGATGACGGGTTCTGAAATGAAGGTTAAATATTGATCATTAGTCTAAAGTGTGAGATCAGATTCTGTCTCTAACGAGGTCCAAGGTGCAAGCTTCCTTCAAAGCTTGATCTCTCTCTCTCAAATCATAGGCCGTTCGAAAAATCCCAAAACCCTCAAAATGAATTACAATCTGGAAGCCAGAGGAGATTGTCGAGTGACTCGATACATGGCTAGGGAGCTTAAAACTTACAAGAGTCTCAAAATTGGAGGTCCCACAAATGATTTTTATTGAAAGATGTTTAAGTTATGTTAATATCCTATTGAGGTTTTGTTGTTTAATTCTTTTAAGAATTTTTTTTGCATGTTTGACTTTGGGTATAAATGGGACAGGGGTAGTTTGTTTCTAATATAATTTTACTTGTTTCTTCAGTCATAAATGAAGGCTCATTCTATTCTGATATAATCAACTCAATAAATTATTTTTCTTTCCAAATATTCAACATGGCATCAGAGCATGTTTTGTGAGTTGGGGTGGTTCACCCACAGAGGCCATGCCTTCCTCCATTCTTTACTCCTATATTTTCCTTCCTTTTTCCTTTTCCCTAAAATTTTTAGTTATTCTACCTTCTGTTTTATCTTCCTTATGTTTCTCCTAGCAGTTATTTATTGCTTTCCTCCCACATAGTCTCATTGAAATTTTAGTCTCCCGGGTCACTTTATCCTTGTTATCCAATCTATTTCTAGATTAATGGGTGGTGGTACAAGATGGCGGCCATAGAAGAGAAAATTTTAGCAAGTATGATCCCAATGTTACTAACCTCATATGTTTCAATGGTTAAACCTGAATCTCGAAAACCAAATCGAAAAACATGTTGAGAAAAGGTCTACGAGAAGAAGAGAACAGGATAGTGCTCGTCTTCTGAATTTTCATCCAGAACCAGTGCTCGCTTGAGGATCTCTTTCAATGACATTTGAAGCACGCTGGAGTTGTAGAAGTATTACAAGATGCATGTACAAGAGTCAGTATGGAATAATCTTACATGACTCTCTTAAAAATAAGTCTCACTAAGCCAGAATTAATATGGTGGAGACTACGATGACACTCATGGAAAGATATCTCACAAAAGAATCTCAGTTAAAGGTGTTTTAGTTATGTTAGTATTTTATGTATGTTTAGTTGCTCAGTTGTTCTTTGACTCTTCTTTTAGTGTTTGACTTTGGGTGTAATTGGGACATGGATAGTTTAATTGTAACCTGATTCTACTTATTCGCTCTATTATAAATAGAAGCTCATTGTACTCAATTTACAATCAAGCCAGTGAAGTATTTCTCTTTTCCAAAAATCGACAAGGTATCAGAGCAAGTTCTATTAGGTGACTCGATCTACCCAAGAGATAACATAATCCTTTTCCGGTTTAGTGTATTCTAGCTTTTTCTTTCTTCCCAATTCAAGTACATGTAGTTTGTTTGGTGTCTTCTCTTCCATAATGAATTTTACATATATCAAATTATATATCGTTGGAAATATTTTTTAGTCTACTTTTCAAATCAAATCCAATTTTGACAATCATATTTTTTTACAAAAAGAATCGATATTTGGAACAACAATGATTACATATCGAGAGAGATAGATGCAGTAGTAAAAAATCTTCAATTTTTTAGGCATTTTAGGCCATCAAGAGTTAAAACTTCATATAGAGAGTTATATGTCAAAAAATTATTTTTAAGTCTATTTTTTAACCTATCAAGCCAATTCTCAATCCGAATTTTCTAGAAGGAGATATCAATATTGGAAGAGTCAAAGGTCATTATCGCCAAAGAGGAAAAAGTACTCAGTTTGATAAAATTGCCGAGTTTTACATCTATCTGATTCTTTCATTTAAAAGAAGAATATTTCGTTGAAGGAAAAATTATTGTTGAATGAAAGATACCAAAGTCTAGTTAAAGAAGGAGTAACTTTGATTTCAATCAGATCTATATGTAAGGTGATATGCTCTTTGGAGTCAGTAAGGGTCATGCGGCATAATGAAGAAAATTGTGTGGTCATAATAAATCAAAATTTAAGATTTCGATGTCAATTTGTTATCAAAATAAAGATCTTTCAGTCTAGTTTCTTCAGTTACAAACTGTTTGTAATTATGCGCTATGTTACTTGAGATATATATATCATAAGTATTAAAGGTCAGTTCTATCGAAAATCACTTTTTTCCTATTTTTCCTTCTATTGACCCTCCATGCATTAACGCGAATTAAGTTTACTTTTCTCTCAGTCTCTTAGTTTTTTAGAAAAAAATTTCTTGTGATCAAATATTTTTAATCAATCTTAATCATTCCATGATGTGCTCGATCAAAGTATCGATATCCTGCTTTAACTTTTTTTTTTTTTTTGGTTAGTTGATTGTGTTTCTTCCTCATTGTCATGTTCAAAACATTGTGGTCACCAAACAAAAGTCATACTTTGTAGAAAATTTTAAGTTATTTTGTTTCTACCATTATAGTCTTGTCCATTCATCTCAAAGCAACTCGCAAATTACACAGCGTTAGTGATGTTGAGTCCCATATGGTTAGTTTTAAAAGACTAGGAATGGGCAAAAAAATCAATTTTGTGGGGGCAGAGCAAAATCAAGTAACATACAAGTGTTCAAGATAAAAACTCAAGTGCAGCTAAAAGATCAAAAGGTGACAATAGTCATTTTGAGGTCTATACCACTGACAAAAAGCGTTTTATTGTTCCATTGACTTGTGTCAATAATGCAATCTTCCAATAACTACTACCAAACCAATCACTTCAATGTTTTGCTAACTTACCTATTCCAAAGGTATGCATCTGGAATGGCCATCTTTATTCTGGTGATTGAACCCGGATTTTTATGTGACCAAGTTGAGTCCCCAATCAAAGTCTTGTCTCCATTTGGTTGAGAAGTTACAAGAATAGCATATAATATGATTTATATTATATATTCCTTACATTTTACTGTATTCATTTAGTGTGATCAATCCCTTTGCATGACAACCTCGAAATAGAATTCAGGTGGGGGCTTGGGATTCTAATTTTGGTTAGTCCACTACAAAGTCTTGTTCATATCATGTTTCAAGATCATGACAAGTGTATTGATGGACATCGCTAAATCTGAACCCGGACTTTTATGTGACCAAGTTGAGTCCCCAATCAAAGTCTTGTCTCCATTTGGTTGAGAAGTTTCAAGAATAGCATATAATTTGATTTATATTATATATTTCTTACATTTTACTGTATTCCTTTAGTGTGATAAAAAAAATCTGAATTAGCTTTCCTCGATTATTGCCTGATTCAATTACCTGACGTGATTCAAAAAAATTCCCCAAAAATTTTGAAACACAGGAATTTGGTTTAAAATTTTTATATTAAAAAAATCAGAAAAAATATCTCATAAATTAAATAATTTTATTACAATCTACATATTTTTTATTTTTTATTAATGGAGACTTAAAATAACTCAAAAAAGTTTTTCATCGAATGGTCAAATTTGACGTTTTATCCTCAAATATTTTGTATTTGAAAGCTTATTTTTAAAAAGCTTTGTTGCATTTATATCTCTTGATTTATTTTTTTATCTTTTTCAGTTTGAATAATAAAAAAACTCATTTTCTTATCAAGTTTTAGTTTGTTTGAAACAAATGGCTAAAACAGGTACAAATGTTAGTGAAAATAAAACAATCAATGGAATAAATTTCACTTGTATTTTTTTTATACAAATATTATTTATTATTTTAGTTTATTTTGTATAAATATAAATGATAAATGATAAAAAAATTATTTAATTATTAAAAATAGCGAATTAAGTTATGATTTTAGTAAAACTAATTTAAAATAGGAGGGAGTTAGTTAAACCCAATATGGTTGAGATAAAGTGAACAAAATTGGTAACAAATGAAACATTGGTGGTCATTGGATGGGAGGGCCAAACTTTATCCCCTCTCTCATTGTGTTTTAGACTAACAAAATGATAAAAAAAACCTTCCCCATCACTATGAGGAAATAGGGGAGGGGGGCCTTGAACTAAGGATCAAGTTTTATGAGCCAAACCTTAAGGCTTATGATTTGAATGACATTATTTAGGGGGGTTAGTCAACTTGAAGTCCGAGATGATCTTCAACTGCATGACGCCCTTCAACACTTGAAGTCGTGGTGGAGCGCAAATGAGATTTCATCTAGATGTAGGGGATGAAGCGGTCCTTCATCTCCACGAGTTAAAATCCTTCATCTCAAAGAACGCCATATTTGATCTTCTTTGAGATGAAGGACGCGCGACGCTTCCTTTTCCCCTCTCTCCCCTCGCACCCCCCTCTCTTGCTCGTCCTCATTTTCCTTTTTTTCTTCCTCTCTACTACACTCCCTCTCTCGTCTCCTTGAGCCCCCGACGTCGCTGCTACCTCTCTTCCTCAGATTCTCGTCTCTGGCCTCTGTCTCTCCTCCCTCTCGTCTCCAGCCTCCATCTCTCAGTCTTCTCTCGGACTCGCCCTCTCTCTCGCACCACCTCTTTTGTCTCTGTGCCTCCCTCTCTTCTCTCGGACTCGGTCTCGCTTCTCTCTCTCTTGTTTTTCTCTCTCTCTTATCCCTCTTGACCTCCCTTTCTTCTCTCTTTTCTCCCTTTTGACATCTCACTCCCTTCTCCCTCTCGCTATTCTCTTTTTCCCCAAAATACCTGACCCTCATCACTGACGAGTTACAGTTCGTAGTGACTGCGAAGTTATATGGGGCTCTACCAGGGGTGTTCGATGAATTTGGACTTGACGTGTGTGTTTTCTCATTGTTTAGTGCATATGCAGTAGTGAAAATAGTTTAATTAATTTGGAAATGTTTGAGAATGTTGTTGAGAATTTTTGAAGTGCTATGGAATATTTTTGCCATGTGGTGAGGAGATTCCGGTGTTATACATATCCACCACATGGTACTCTATTTTTTATGGTTTCTGTTTTCGTGACGTGATTTTTTTTAATGTTCCCTTCGTATGTGCTTTTTGCATGTTTTACTCAATCAATACAAGCTATGTTCGATGTGAATCATTATTCCACGTTCTAATCGTGCCAGCTTCTAAACACTGAATCGTGATTACTAAAAACAAGAAACCCTCATAAGTGATTTTTGCTTGGTTTTTCACCTTCTATCATTTCTGTGGTAGTTTAAAATTCTGATGACAAATTTTAAATTTGTGATCACAGTTATAAAATTGTGGTCACCCAACCAAAGTCATACTTTGTAGAAAATTTTAAGTTATTTTATTTCTACCATTATAGTCTCCCCAAGTATTTTTTAAAGTTCACATTCTAGGTTCGTTTGGAAGTATGAGTGTTGCATAGAAGCTTCATTTTGTTTAAAGTTGCTTTGCTCTAGTATTTCTTCAATTTTTTTATCTTGTCTTTTTATAACATTAGAGCAATACCTAGCCCTGCTACATAAAAAATATAGGAGTGCGCCCAATATCCAGCACTGGTTAAGTCTTTTAATTCTTCACCCAAGAGTGATTTCTGTTTGACCTAGACATAAAAACTCAACAGCCTCTTTGTTGTGCCCAAATTTGGGCCATTTTTCCACCTTTAAAATTGAGCAGAGCGTGTTTCAAACTATGGCCATTTTTATTGGTATATGGAGGTGTTGACTTTCTAGAAAAAATAAATACTTCACTAATTTGTTGTAATTTGAGTACAATGTGCCGCTATTTATAATAGATGAAACAAGTAGAACCCAATTACATTTAAACTACCCTTGTCCCTCTTATACCCAATAATAAACTCTAAAAGTTAAGGGCTAGAACAGTTGAACAAATGAACTTAAATAAAAGACGAACAGAACTAAAACACTTTTAACTCAGACTCTTTTGTGAGATCTTCTCTTGTAAGACTCCTATAAAACTCCACCATAATAATTCTGGCTCTATGAGACTTCTTGTTGTGTGAGTCATGTGAGACTCGTTCTTACCTACTCTTCGACAGTCCCCCTCGATCTGCAATTCATAACTTCAGCCTGCAGGAAAATAGATTTTTGGTCTTCAATCTTCTTTTGCTGGAAATCATTTTCATAGATGCGAAATTCTACCTCTTTTATTCTCCCCTTTTCATGAATATTCTTGTCACATAAAAAATACCACAACATGTGGAATAAAGTACCTCTTTCTTGTGTATGTTGTTCGCGTTCACCTCTTTAAGTTGGGGATAAAAATGACATAGACACTTTGCAAGGAAAAAACACTATATGGAAGAAGAAAATCGCACAGCGTACTCTGAAGTTCATCTTGCTTTCTCCTTCCTCACACAACTATTCAGTATGTTGAGCCCAAAGAAGATCGTTCATTTTGCCAGAAATAGGCAGAAGGGGTCTATCAAGCCAATAGCCGACAAGGGTCATTTTGCTGCCTACACTATAGGTGGTGAACGGTTCATGGTTCCATTGGCATACCTCAGCAATACTCTTTTGAATGCATTGCTGGAAGTCTCAGAAGACGAATTCGGATTGCCAGGAGATGGGCCAATCACGCTCCCATGCATTGCAGATTTCATGGAATACGTGCTTTTGTTGATGCAGAGGCATCCAAACAGAGATGTGGAAAAGGCGGTGCTCACTTCCATCACTACTGCTCGCTCCTCCACACCTTCAGTCATCCATTGGGGGTTGCTCCATAAAGAACCTGTATACGGTTGTTGAACTGATTTATACCCTCCAATGTACTCTCTCTTCTTTGACAACTGTAAATACAACAATTTTGACATGTTACAGAAGATTTCTTCATTCTTTCCAATTCTGTGTTGAATAACGACAGTTTGATTTTGTTTTGTTATAATTTCTTAAGGAAATTTGAACAACGCGATATTGCCCGACCATGGTAACAACAGAAGACCTGAAAGATGAGCCACTTTTTGCTTCTTTCTCTCACATTTACATTAATGGCACATGGATATCGTAGTTCGGTAACCCTAATTAGTCTAGGTACTTCCTCTATTCCATGCTTAATACTTGTAGAGAATAAGCTACTTGTAGAGAATAAGTTGGATCATGATAGACACAGATGCAGTGAGTTTATATAAGTAATCAAGCAAAATTAATGTCACTGGAGAACATTAAGCACACCGCCAATGATTTACCATTTCTAGCCCACCATTGCAGATTATGGCTACAACTTAACTTGGACTCACCTTTTTTTTTCTCAAAAGAGAAAAACTACCACGTAAAACCAATATTGGATCTGGTAAATCACGTGGGAGACACGTTGATGCTATGATCATGTGAGTACCATATGGTACAACTACTAATGTGACAACCATACCAATGCTAAATGGTCATCATTGCACCATGTGGGAGACATGTTGATGCGAGTGAACCACTCATCCATCTTGGTGTCATGTCTTCAGTTACACGTACATCAAACCATTTACATTTGAGCATATACACAAGAATTTTTACCAAATACCACAATTCTATTACCTTAGTCACCATCCCATCATAGTCAAGCTCATTATCGTCATAGTACTCTTGACTACAACATTGCTTTTTAGAGTTCTTCGGCATGCTTCTAGCTTCATAGTATTGATTCACACTTCATTTGTTATGCAACTTGAGTAACTATGATGCTTGATGGTGCCAAAACCAAGGGTATAAATATCGCTATGTCTATCAAGACATCATTGCTATACTAATGTCTTGAGCTGCATTGGAAAAGCAAATATAATCAGCTACAATCACAACGATCATAGACAAGAATGCTATCATTTATTTTTATTACACTAGGATTAGTAGATAACTAGCCTACATTTTCAACCATTCGAGAAATAGCGCCATGTGTTCTCTATCAACGTCTGTAACTCCCTCGTGAGAAGAAAACTCTCTATGTTCATTAGTCATCATATGTGTTGTAACGGTAAATACGCATTATGTATTAAACCCTTGACATATGTATAAGTTCATGGAATGAGGTAAATTGCTTACAATAGATTTTGTTTTTTTTTATCTCTTCGCAATTAGACAATACAAAGCAAATAATCAATTGTATTTGGGTTATGCCATCTTCAATTCTCTAGTGCCACTAAACTCCCACTCTATATGTGAGAAAACTGACATTTGATCCTCACACACTTAGGATCCCCGTCATAATTTCGATCGGGATAATTAAATATGATTTCCACCGCATCCATGTAAATGGTGCCTTCATGTTGAGCTTGGTTATGTACTCTTGTGTCAATATTATGTGTTGAAGAAGTTGTATGGGAGAATCATACATGAGTCTCATCGCAAGAAGTCTCATAGAGCCTAAATTAATATGGTGGAGTCTTACAAGAGTCTCAAAATTGGAGGTCGCACAAATGAGTTTTATTGAAAGGTGTTTAAGTTATGTTAATATCCTAATGATGTTCTGTTGTTTAATTCTTTTTAGCATTTTTTTCGCATGTTTGACTTTGGGTATAAATGGGACATGGGTAGTTTGTTTCTAATATAATTTTTCTTGTTTCTGTAGTCATAAATAAATGCTCATTCTATTCTGATATAATCAAGTCAATAAACTATTTCTCTTTCCAAATATTCAACATGGCATCAGAGCATGTTTTGTGAGTTGGGGTGGTCTTCCCACAGAGACAATGCCTTCCTCCATTATTTACTCCTATATTTCTCCTTCCTTTTTCTTTTTCCCTAAAATGTTTAGTTATTCTACCCTCTGTTTTATCTTCCTTATGTTTCTCCTAGCAGTTATTTATTGCTTTCCTCCCACATAGTCTCATTGAAATTTTAGTCTCTCGAGTCACTTTATCCTTGTCATCCAATCTATTTCTAGATTAATAGGTGGTTCTACAAGATGGCAGCCATAGAAGAGAAAATTTTTGCAAGTAGGATCCCAATGTTACTAGCCTCATATGTTTCAGTGCTTAAACCTAAATCACGAAAAACAAATCCAAAAACATGTTGAGAAAAGGTCTATGAGAAGAAGAGGACAGGATAGTGCTCGTCTTTTGGATTTTCATCCGGAACCAGTGCTCTCTGGAGGATCTCTTTCAATGACCTTTGAAGCATGCTGGAGTTGTAGAAGTATTACACGATGCATGTAGAAGAGCTAGTATGGAAGAGTCGGAATTAATATGTTGGAGACTAAGATGACTCTCATGGAAATATATCTCATAGAAGAATCTAAGTTAAAGGTGTTTTTGCTATGTGAGTATTTTATGTATGTTTAGGTTCTCTGTTGTTCTATGACTCTTCTTGTCGTGTTTGACTTTGGGTGTAACTGGGACATGGAAAGTTTTACTGTAATCTGATTCTTCTTATTTTCTCTATTATAAATAGCAGCTCATTGTACACAATTTACAATCAAGTCAGTGAAGTATTTCACTTTTCCCAAAAATCAACAATGTGTCAGAGCAAGTTCTGTGAGTTGACTCGATCTACCCAAGAGATAATGTAATCCTTTTCCTTTCCGGTTTATTGTCTCTAGCAGTTTAGATTCATATTCTACCTTTTTATTTCTTCCCAATTCGAGTACAAGTTGTTTGTTTGGAGTCTTCTCTTCCATAATGAATTTTACTTATATCAAATTATATATCATTGGAAATATTTGTTAGTCTACTTTCCAAATCAAATCTAATTTTGGCAATCATATTTTCGACAAAGCGAATCGATATTTGAAACAACAATGATTAGATATCGAGAGAGTGATACATGCAATAGTAAAAAAACGTCAATTTTTGAGGCATTTTATGCCATCAAGAGTTAGACTTCAGATAGAGAGTTGTATGTCAAAAACATTATTTTTAAGTCTATTTTGTAACCTATCGGACCAATTCAGAATCCGAATTTTCTGGAGGGAGATGTCAATATTGGAAGAGTTAAAGGTCATTATGGCCAAAGAAGAAAGAGTACTCAGTTTGATAAAATTGCCGGGTTTCAAATCTATGAGATTCTTTCTTTCAAAAGTAGAATATTTCATTGAAGGAAAATTATTCTTGAATGAAAGATACTAAAGTCTAGATAACGAAGGAGTAACTTTGACTTCAGTCAGATCTATATGTAAGGTGATATGCTCATTGGAGTTAGCAAGGGTCATGCGGCACAATGAAGAAAATCGAGTGGTCATAATAAATAAAGATTGAAGATTGCGATGTCAATTTAGGTATCAAACTAAAGATCTTTGAGTCTAGTTTCTTTAGTAACAAACTGCTTGTAATTATGCGCTATGTTACTTGAGATATCGATATCATAAGTATTAAAGGTTAGTTCTACCGAAAATCACTCTTTTTCCTATTTTCTCTCCTATTGGCCCTCCATGCATTAACGCGAATTAAGTTTCCTTTCCTCCTAATCTCTTAGTTTTTTTAGAAAACAATTTCTTGTAATCAAATATTTGTGGTCAATCTTAATCATTCCAGGATGTGCTCGATCAAAGTATCGGTGTCCTGCTTTGATTTTGTTTTTAATTTTTTTTTTTTTATTTTGGTTACTTGATTGTGTTTCTTTCTCATTATCATGTTCGAAAAATTGTGGTCACCCAACAAAAGTCATACTTTGCGGAAAATTTTAAGTTATTTTATTTCTACCATTATAGTCTCCCCAAGTATTTTTAAAGTTCACATTCTAGGTCCTTTTGGAAGTATGAGTGTTGCATAGAAGCTTCATTTTGTTTAAAGTTGTTTTGTTCTAGTATTTCTTCATTTTTTTATCTTGTCTTTTTATAACTTTAGAGCAATACCTAGCCCTGCTACATAAAAAATATAAGAGTGTGCCCAATATCTAGCACTGGTTAAGTCTTTTAATTCGTCACCCAAGAAGTGATTTGTGTTTGATCTAACCGTAAAAACTCAACAGTCTCTTTGTTGTGCCCTAATTTGGGCCATTTTTCCACCTTTAAAATTGAGCAGAGCGCGTTTCAGACTATGGCCATTTTTATTGGTATATGGAGCTGTTGACTTTCTAGAAAAAAAAATACTTCACTAATTTGTTGTTCAACATCAGTTTGGACTTGAGGGGTGCTGTGAACAATAAACAATCTATCACTTGAGGTGGAAGGTTGAGATTTTGAATAATCCTTCTCAAAAACTATGTTCCGAGTTGGATTCCTCCCACTGATCAAGTCATTTTCAAGAAATTTTGCATTTCTTGATTCCACAATCCTAGTGTTGTGAGATGGACAATAAAATTTGTAACCTTTAGACCTTTCAGCATATCCAATGAAATACCCACTAATGGTCCTTGGGTCCAACTTCTTCTCTTGTGGATTATAAATTCTCATTTCAGACGGGCATCCCCAAACGCGCATATGTCGCAAACTCGGTTTCCAACCTTTCCATAATTCAAATGGCGTTTTTGGAACAGCCTTGGTTGGAACTCGGTTTAATATATACATTGCCGTCTTAAGTGCTTCAGGCCATAAGGATCTAGGAAGATTGGAGTTGCTAAGCATACTCCGCACCATGCCTAATAATGTTCGGTTTCTTCATTTTGCTACACCATTTTGGTCCGGAGAACCAGGCATGGTATATTGGGCAACAATCCCATGTTCCTGAAGAAACTTTGCAAATGGCCCAGGTGCTTGTCCATTCTCAGTGTATCTACCATAGTATTCTCCACCTCTATCTGATCTCACGATCTTAATTTGCTTACCGCATTGTGTCTCTACTTCAGCCATAAAGATCTTAAAGGCATCTAAAGCTTCATACTTATTATAAAGCATGTAGAGATACATGTATCGTGAGGAATCATCTACAAAAGAGATGAAGTATTTCTGACCATGTGAGTCCATGTCTGGACTACATATATCGGTATATATGATCTCTAATATGGTTGAACTCCTATTGGCACTTTTCTTTGACTTGTTAGTCTGCTTTCCCTTAATGCAGTCTACACAAGTCTCAAAATCAGTAAAATCCAGAGTATTAAGTACCCCTTCATTCACTAATCTTTTAATTCTATCTATGGAGATATGACCTAATCTCCAGTGCCATAATGTAGAGGAATCCTCATTAATAACACCTCATTTATTACCAGTGTGAACATGCATTGAACTGTAAGTGGCATTGTTTTATAAATTAATGCTATAAAGACCATCAGACAATGTACTATTCCCAACACAATCAGACTTATAATATAAACTGAAAGATGAGTCTGAAAAGTTAAAAGAATATCCATAAGGTACAAGCCTTGAAACTGAAATCAAGTTTCTGAAGAAACTTGGAACATAAAAGGTCTTTTCTAATTTTAAAACAAAGCTACTACTTAAAGTTAAATAACAAGTTCCTATAGCTTCCACATGTGAGCTCATCTGATCTCCCGAGAATATTTGATGCTCACTTCCCACTGGTTTCCTTAGGTTTTGCAAACCCTGCAAGGAATTCGAGATGTGGATTGTTGATCCAGAATCAATCCACCAAGTGTAATTATTGACATTAACCATATTAGATTCATAACAAACAAATGAGGTTGGTGTACCTTTGTCAGCAAGCCATTTCTGAAACTTGGCACATTCCTTCTTCATGTGTCCCTTCTTTTTACAGAAAAAACACTTGGAATCTTTCTTAATACCAGCTTGGGAAGATATTTTGCCCTTCCCTTTTTGTTTGGCTTGATACTTGCCATTTCCATGTGTTGCCATCATGACATTTTCTCCTTGTTCCATCACCAGTCTCCCTTCCTCTTGAACACACATGGTCAAAAGTTCATTAACTGGTCATTTATCTTTATGTGTGTTGTACGAGATTTTGAAGGGTCCATATTGGTGCGGAAGGGAATTCGGAATGTAATGCACCACGAAAGATTCTAACATATCAACCTCAAGATTTTTTAATTGAGCCGCAATATCCCTCATTTGCATGATGTGCTCACGCACACCTCTCATACTGGTGTGCTTTAGGGATGAGAACTTCATGATTAGGGTGCTTGCTAATGCCTTCTCTGAAGTGACAAATTGAGCATCAATGGCTTTCAGCAAGTCTTTGATATTTTCATACTGCTCAACAGAACCACGAATACCAGCAGCAATTTTAGTCTTAATGAACATTACACTAAGACGATTAGATCTCTCCCATCGTTCATAAAGTGTAATTGCAGTTGTAGTGCTGGTATTAGTAATTACGGGTGGTTCGTCTTTCCTAATAGCATAATCTATGTCCATCCACCCTAAATGAAGAAGTATTCTCTCTTTCCAGACCTTATAGTTATCTCCCTTAAGATCAGGGATATCACAACGAATATCAGAGAAATGTGCAGGTTGTACAACTGCATAAAATTACAAATTACATGCCGATGTTAAAATTGAGGCCCAAATAAAATATCATGCTTTACCAACGTAAATCATGCTTAAAAATCAAATCAACTGACATAAAAAACATTGCTTGTGGGCTAAATGTTTTTAATTCAAGTAGATTCAAGATTCTTTATGAGTAAACTTGATGATAAAACTATCAAATTATTTATGAATTCATAATTCATGTGGGTATATTATGAATAATTTGATATTTCATCCTAATTAATATACTCAAATATAATAAAAAATTCCTGTGGGATAATATTATATTAAGTATAATTAATTAAAATTAATTTCTAATTTTTCTTTATGATAAAACTATCAAATTATTTATGAATTCATAATCCCTGTGGGTAAATTATGAATAACTTGATATTTTATCCTAACTAATAAACTCAAATATAATAAAAATTCTTGTGAGATAAAATTTATTATATCAAGTAAAATTAGTTACAATTAATGTCTAATATTCTTTATGTGATCCTAATCATAATATATAATTTTTATTAAGTTAAAGATGTTGTGGCTACTCTCTAATTAATAAAAATTATATGGATCACTAGACATTAAATCTCATAAATATATGAGAATAGCATGAATTGCATAATTGTAACTTACACTAACATGTTATCATTATGCACCAAATATGCTCATAAGATATGCATAATTAAAAACTATAATATTATGCCTAACTTTAATTTTATGCATTTACATATATGCCAAAAATTGCATAAAAACTGTAACAGGAAATAAATGTAAAAGTTCCTATATACTGAATAGCAGACGGCCAGTGGCCTAATGGTCACTGGAACAAGTTATTTTCCCAGCACGCGGGTTCAAATCCCGCCGGTGCTAAATCAATTTAAGCACTGAGTCGGCTCGGCCCAGGAACGGCGAGCCAACTCAACTCGTCCGAGTCGACTCGACGTTTTTTTTTTTTCTTCTTCGAGTCAACTCGACCTGAGTTGCTGTTACCGAGTTGGAATGGTGAGTCGCAGAAAACTCGTCCCGAGCCAACTCGATGGTATTTACAAAAATACCTTATAAATTTAATTTCATGTTTCTACGCGCTGGAGGTCGTCTGCAACCTCCAGCCGTGCGTAGAAGAAAAGTTTGTCAGCTTTCCGTCGGCATTCTTTCAAGTCGTCAACGCCGAAAAACAGGTCGGAATTGCCACCGGCATCGGCACGTCTCCGACGCTCTCAGGCGTCATGAGACAGCCGCCGTAGTGAGCTCACAGAGAGCGTACTGCGACAACCTCTGTCAGCGTTCTGTAAATTGTCGGCGCCAGCAACCGTGCGAAATGGTCGCCGACGCCGGCGTCATGCTCGACGCTGGCTGTCGCCAATGCCAGAGCCCCGACGCCCGCAAGCAGTGAGCACATAATTGGTTTTTTTTAAAAAAAACAGAACAAAGACCGAAAACAAAACAGAGTCTCTCGGAATCGAAACGCTAGATCAGAGGTCCGCTCTGAGACCAACTGTAAGCCTTAAACATGAATTTCTAATATCAATATGAAATTCATTATAAATTAAATGGAAGATAAATCATACCTCCTTCCATACGCTTCAAATTCCTTCTCTCTGTTTTCTGTTCGTGTTCGGCGCTTCCGATCTCTGAGCACTCACGGTGATGCTCAACTTAAAGGGCTTGAGTGACGAGACAGGGGACCAAAAAACACATCTTAACTGAAGCCAACCTCCCCTCAAGGTTATTCATGGCTTCGTGTTACCGAGGGAGTTGCAACTGCCGGAAGTTGCAACTGCCAGAAATTTGAGATCACGTTAATGAGAAAACCGTTTCTCATAAAAACGGTTTACAATTTATACCCTCCAATGTACTCTCTCTTCTTTGACAACTGTAAATACTACAATTTTGAAAGGCTACAG
The DNA here is from genome assembly GCF_029961685.1 of Aristolochia californica. Taxonomy (NCBI): domain Eukaryota; kingdom Viridiplantae; phylum Streptophyta; class Magnoliopsida; order Piperales; family Aristolochiaceae; genus Aristolochia; species Aristolochia californica. The sequence continues at coordinate 28,364,818 of NW_027181782.1, read as the reverse complement.
AAGATTTCTTCTTTCTTTCCAATTATGTGTTGAATAAAGACAGTTTGATTTTGTTTTGTTATAATTTCTTAAGGAAATTTGAACAACACGATATTGCCCGGCCATGGTAACAACATAAGACCTGAAAGATGAGCCACTTTTGGCTTCTTTCACTCACATTTACATTAATGGCACATGGATGTTGTAGTCTGGTAACCCTAATTAGTCTAGGTACTTCCTCACTGGAGATGTCAGCTAAGCAAATTAGTTCCATGCTTAATACTTGTAGAGAATATGCTGGAGCATGACAAACACAGATGCAGTGAGTTTATATAAGTACTTAAGCACACCGCCAACGATTTACCATTTCTAGCCCACCATTGCAGATTACGGCTACAACTTATAACTTGGACTCACCTTTTTTTTTTCTCAAAAGAGAAATACTACCACGTAAAACCTAAATTGGATATGTTAAATAACGTGAGAGGCATGTTGATGCTATTACCATGTAAGTACCATGTGGTACAACTACTAATGTGACTACCATACCAATGCTAAAGGGTCATCGTTGCACCACGTGGGAGACATGTTGATGCTAGTCAACCACTCTTCCCTCTTGGTGTCATGTCTTCAGTTACACGTACAACAAACCATTTACATTTTAGAACATACAAAAGATTTTTGAGCAAATACCACAACTCTATTATCTTAGTCACCATACCATCATAGTCAAGATCATTATCTTCATAGTACTCTTAACTACAACATCGCTTTTTAGAGTTCTTCGGCATGCTTGTAGCTGCATAGTATTGATTCACATTTCATTTATTATGCAACTTGAGTAACTATGATGCTTGATGGGGCCAAAACCAAGGGTATAAATGTCACTATGTCTATCAAGACATCATTGCTATACTAATGTCTTGAGCTGCATTGGAAAAAAAAATATAATCAGCTACAATCACAATGATCATAGAGAAGAAAGCTATCATTTATTTTTATTACACTAGGATTAGTATATAACTAGCCTACTTTTTCAACCATTCGAGAAATAGCGCCTTGTGTTCTCTATCCACGTCTGTCACTCCCTCGTGAGAAGAAAACTCTCTATGTTCATTTGATATCATGTGTGTTGTAACGATAAATACGCATTATGAATTAAACCCTCGACATATATATAAGTTCATGGATTGAGATAAATTGCTTACAATAGATTTTTGTTATCTCTTCGCAATTAGACAATACATCCCAAATAATCTCTTGTATTTGGATTATGCCATCTTCAATTCTCAAGTGCCACTAAACTCCCACTCTATATGTAAGAAAACTGGCATTTTATCCTCACAAACTTAGGATCCCCGTCATAATTTTGATCGGGATAATTAAATATGATTTTCACCCCATCCATGTATATGGAGTCTTCATGTTGAGCTTGGTTACGTACTCTTGTTTCAATATTATGTGTTGAAGAAGTTGTATGAGAGAATCTTACATGACTCTCATAGCAAAAAGTCTCATAGTGCCTAAATTAATATGGTGGAGTCTTACAAGAGTCTCAAAATTGGAGGTCGCACAAATGAGTTTTATTGAAAGGTGTTTAAGTTATGTTAATATCCGATTGAGGTTCTGTTGTTCAATTCTTTTTATCATTTTTTTTCTCCCGTTTCACTTTGGGTATAAATGGGACATGGGTAGTTTGTTTCTAATATAATTTTAACTTTTCTTCAGTCATAAATGAAGGCTCATTCTCTTCTGATATAATCAAGTCAATAAATTATTTCTCTTTCCAAATATTCAACATGGCATCAAAGCATGTTTAGTGAGTTGACGTGGTCTACCCACAGAGACAATGCCTTCCTCCATTCTTTACTCCTATATTTCTCCTTCATTTTTCCTTTTCCCTAAAATGTTTAGTTATGCTACTTTCCATTTTATCTTCCTTATGTTTCTCCTAGAAGTTATTTATTGATTTCCTCCCACATAGTCTCATTGAAATTTTAGTCTCCCAAGTCACTTTATTTTTATGGTCTCGGATCTGACATAAGGATTCGTTGTTACGGTTTCGGTTCGGCCATGGGGAATTGTAGAACAACATAGTGGAATTGTAGGGAGACATGGAGAGGAAGATGAAAATCAAACCAAAAGGAAGCTTGAAAACCCTAGAGCTCGTTGAGGAGAACTCTAAGCCTGTTTAAACTACAATTAACCTAAAATCAATGTTTGTCTTTCTCATTACTCTTACCCCTTAAATAGGGTTCACCTAGTTAAGGATTAAGATAAAATATTACAAAAATACCCCTATAAATAAAATATTACAAAAATACCCATGTGGCCTAAAATTGAAATAAATAAAGTAAATTAAAGAAAAATAATAAAATAATACTGTTATTGTGTTCATAACATTACATCCCCCTAGAAGAACGAGCTTTTCCTCAAGCTCGAAAGTAGGGTCTATATGCCGACGTCTCCACCTGTTCCCAAGTGGCATTTGCGATAACTATGTCTGCCCCTGGATGCCCAAAACTGGAGCATTCCCTCTAGGAACAATTTTTTTTTTCAGACAACTATATGAAAGCGTGCCGAATGTCGCTACATCTCGCCCAGCAGCAACGCTGCCCTCCCTCAGTCCTACACTAGTGGGAAAGAGCCCCTCATGGCGGCCCCCCATTGGCAAAGTGGCACTGCCTACCCATTACCAGCATGGCAGCAACAAGATCATGATCAGCCCCCTGGGAACGAGTAGACTCTGCAGCCAGGGCTACATATTTCTGGCCAATCTCAAAAGCATTTTGTCTTTCTTTGGAGTCCACAGACTGAACAACCCACACAAAAACTTCAGCATGTGTATCAAGTAGCAGTATATCCTCAGTCAATAGAACATCTTGAGAGAAATTAAAAGCCTCAGTGACCTTCAACTTCCCATTATGAGGTATACAAGTGGGGATCTCTGACAGGCTCTTGTGGGGGGTTTTTTACTTGTATAACTTTGTTTTCCACCAAGGGCAAACCAGAAAGTAGAACTCTCAGTTCCTTCCTTCACATGTTTCAATGCAGCTCCAGGCTTGAGAAACTCTGCAGCCTTGGCAGCCAACTGTTGCTGTTCAATTGTACTGGCAATTCCATGCCAAGTGAAAATAGACGAACCCGATTGCAAGAGGAAGCAATCGGTAGAACTTAAAGACGTTGCAACAGCATCAACTTGAACTACTTTATTGGTGTGCACAGATGCACCAGATATTCTGATTAGAACAACACTATCAGCAGTATAAGTCTCATCTGTTAGAGCTCTCTCTTCTACAGACTTTTTGTAACCGGAACTGAGGCCACCCTTCAAGACAACCATGGGATTAAAGATGGCAATAAATTGTGGTGGTTCCTTTCATTGAATGATTTGACCCTGAATTGGCCTCCCTTTCAAGGAATTATGCATTGTAGTAGCTAACTTAGTAGCCATCATTTGGTCTTCCTGAGTACTTGCTTTTCCCATCCAGCAGCATAAGAAATAATCTTCGTTCTTTTCACCAGAATGGTATGTGTAAAGAACAATATAACAATCTCCACTGTAAAATTTACCAATCTTCTCCTTGGGAATTGGAGTCTTGGCACTGCCAAATGATGCACCAGACATCAACTTTTCCACCCATTTCTACCAAGGGAGGAACATCCACAACGACAGGACCACCTTTTACCATTCCGTTAACATCAACTCCTTACTGCTTCAGCAGAGCTGCCACTTTCCCTCTTCCTTCCTCTGTACCAGAAGTCCCGAGCCCACTGACCAAGACTCAAAGTTGGACTTGAATGCATGAGTCTCAAAACCTTGTATTAGTTGTGTTATTCTTGTGGACTTCGGTCTGTTTTTGTTGGTAATAAATTCCTCTGCAGCCTGGATAGCAGCTTTCCTGTCTTCTACCTGAATTATACGACCAACCCAAACAAAAACCTCAGCTCCACAATCCAGCAAGTACCATTTGTTGTTTTCCAGCATGACTTTAGAGAGTGAATCTTCAGCAAGCATCTTCACCTGACCATCAATAATACTATAGAGTTTCCCAGAGGTATCAATTTTGTTGGGTGACCACAAACTCTTCACCTATCAAGAGACTATCTTGGGATGAGATACAAAGAAGACGTGCACATGGACTTTATTTCAACTGTGATGACAAATTCTCTTATGGTCATAGATGCAAGGATCCTCACCTTCTTCTATTGGAAGGTAACATCGATGATGAATCTCAAGGAGACAATAACGAAGCCAACACCGACCTGCCTTTTGCTCTAGATATTTCATTGCAGCGGAATTGCAAGAAAAGTTCCCCGCTTTGAACCTTGAGGACAAGGTTCCTGTGAAAGTGGGGGTTATTGATAAACCACAAATAAGTTCGGGGCTGGAACGTTCAGAGTCCGATTCTTTAGGGAGTTGTAATAAATAGGTGTATTTAAATTCTTTCAATGAATGAAAAAGGGAGAGAAAATTATCCCAAATTTGTGGTCTGTTCTCACCTGAAGAGAGCACTTTATCATTGAGCTTTGATTGGGACCTATTAGAGCACTGTCATTCAATTTTTCTCATCAACGATCCCGTCTGTGGACCCAAATGACAGCCATAGGCTGGCCAACAACATTCCTCTCCTGCGGGCGCATTTGTTCCCACCACCATGCTTGCATCGCCGGCGCACACAACACCTCCGTCGGTGCTCTTGGTGCGCAACCAACTCTGGCACACACAGCGGGTGGTGCACCTGGTGCTGAACCAGGTCTGGCGCACACAATGCCTCTTCTCGGTGTTTCACTGTCGAGAATCGACTGGCTCGATCTCGTCTTGAAAAAGAAGCCTCTAGGTCATGCAGAAAGACCTCAACTCTCAATGTTACAAATAACAAATTTTCAGAAAACTAATGGAATTGAAAATAGTACTAGAGATTATGCTCCAATACCAAAATGTAAGCCCGAATTTTAAAATTCATAAAATTGAAAATAGAAACAAGATGCATACATCCAACCATGGCAGTCAAATTCAATGAATTTTTAGATAAGTATCTAGTCCATCCAAAGTCCCATTGATGGAGAACACCATACTTCTTTACTAGACCAGATCCCATTTAATTACAATCCTTCATATAAAGATGAAGAAATTATATCTTAAAAAAAGGGAAAAACTAACTTTTGAGATACTCAGAAAATGATAGCAAGAAGTGTTGATACATCTCATGCTTTCTACTCGTGTTCATTATTTTCCCTCACTTCACTTCATCGTACGCAATTTCGGCGTGGTAACAAGGAAAGCAGCATTAGCCTTTTACTTGTTGGAATAAACTCGTATCTCTACTACATCTCCAGAGGCCTCTCTATAGAAGGCATTGCCAAATTCTATACTGTACATGCTTCTGAAATAAAAACCCATCAAGAATATCTCATCCAAGTCCCATGCACTTACGGCGTCGCCAACGACGCAACTGGCTAATTCTATGGCATTGCGTATTGCTGAAGTCCGGCGATACGTCTTCGTCGACACCAACGAGATCTACAGCGGCCAAGTGTTGATGAAAGGGAAAACGGATATTTTCCCAGGAGAAACACTTCCGATACACCTCTTGTGCGAGCGTTTGAGTGCAAACGCTGAGGTGGTAGTGACATACACAGTTCAAGAGAAAAATACAGCATCTCAAATTGCAGATTTTCTGTCTTCTAGCTGTTGAGATTTCACGCTTGGCCCATCCTGGGTTAAGTACGCTAGTCTTTCGCTCCTAACAAGCCGGTCTTTTGGGATGTATTGGCTAGGTACTTCAATATTTGGTATCAGAGGTGGGCACGTCACGCCTTCGAATCCCGCCAGAGGCAAAGTGGGCACTCCGTAGGAGGGAAGAGGAGGCTGGCGTGGAGGGTGGGTCTGTGTGCCTCGCGTGAGGGGGCATGTTGAGATTTCACGCTCGGCCCATCCTGGGTTAAGTACGTTAGTCTTCCGCTCCTAACAGGCCGGTCTTTTGGGATGTATTGGCTAGGTACTTCAACCTTCATTTGATAGGATTATACAAATCAAATTATATCTAGGGAGCAAAATTAAATACACAGATTTAACGTGGTTCCCCCAAATCGGGCTACGTCCACAGCTACCGATGATAATTCTTTATAGGAAATATCATTCAATTTTTACAATTTCCTATCCATACAATCCATACATTAATCTACCACTGCAGATAAATAAATACAGATCTGTAAAAGAAGGAATAATGTAACCTGTATGAAGACCTGAGACTTGCCGACGCCCAAATAGCACCGGTCAGAAACAACACAGCACACGGTCAGTAATAAAACAAACCAGTCAACACCTCTGCAGAGGCGTTCCTTCTTCTTCTCCTTCGCTCTCTCCCTCTACACTGAGGATACAATGCCCTTCTTTCTTCTCTGGTCTCTCTCACTCTACACTGAGGATAGAGACGCCCAACGAGAGGAAACACTCAACGTCGGAGCAGCACAATGACGGCAAGCAGAGAGCTTTGTTTCTGCAGCAACGTCTCAGCGGGAAAGGAAGTGATTTCTCACTGTATCGGTCGTACAAACTCGAAGCACGAAGCTTGAGAATCTCTCTCTGAAAAACAATCCTTCAAAGAGCTTCAACGGAAAAAAAATCCAAACGTTTCTGTTTCTCTGGTTTTCTTTTTCTCTCACACTGTCGAAAATCACACGACGATTCAAAATCATCGGGGGGGAGAGGGAATAAAAAATAAGGGTAAGAATTTAATGAGGTTGAGTGTTCCACACTCCAACCTCACAAAGAAACAAAGAATTCCCTATATGTCCCTTGACTTTTCAAACATGGGGATTCCCTAACAATCTCCCACTTGAAGACTGATATCAATCTGTCTTCACACATATCAATGCAGCAGCTTTATCTAGGTCTCTTCATTCTTGTAGACCAACTGAAGCTGAACTTAGCTTCAGTTTATCAATAGTGACCGGCTTTGTTAGCATGTCCGCAGGATTCCTATTACCTTGGATCTTCTTCAGCATTAGCACCTCATCCCCTAACAAAGATCTGATGAAATGATAACGAAGACCAATGTGCTTGGTTCTAGAATGAAATGCAGAATTCTTTGCCAGATGTATCGCACTTTGATTGTCACTGTGCAAGGCATTCATCCTTTGCTCGAAACCAAGCTCGATTAACAATCCTTGAAGCCATATCATCTCTTTACTGGCTTCTGTTATAGCTATATATTCAGCTCCAGTGGTGGATAATGCAACAATCTTCTGTATCTGCGACATCCAACTGACAGCTGTTGTGCCCACGGTAAAGACATAACCAGTGGTGTTTCTTCGGTGATCAACTTCTCCTACAAAATCTGCATCTGTGTACCCTTGCACTTGCAATTCACCTTTGCCAAAGTGCAAACACTTATCTGTGGTGCCACGCAGATATCTCAAGATCCACTTTACTGCCTTCCAGTGGGTCTCACCTGGGTTTGACATAAATCTGCTAACGGCTCCCACTGCATGACCAATATCTGGTCTCGTACAGACCATTGCATACATTAAACTTCCAATGGCTGAGGCATATGGAACCTTATCCATGAGTTCTCTCTCTTCTTCCATGTGAGGAGACTGATCCTTGGATTGACATAAGTGTTTGTCCAAGGGTGTGCCAACTGGCTTGGCATTGCTCATGTTGAATCTCTGCAAAACACGAGTAATATACTCTGCTTGAGATAACTGTAATACTTCACTTTGCTTATCTCTTGTGATTTGCATTCCGAGAATCTTCTTAGCTGGACCCAAATCCTTCATGTCAAATTCTTTTGACAATTGCTGCTTCAAGTTTCTGATCTCATCCATATCTGACCCAACTTCTAACATATCATTGATATAAAGTAGCAAAATGATATAACTGGATGTGTACCTTTTGAAGTAGCAACAGTGATCAGCATTGCACTTCTGGAAACCTTCCTTATGCATGAAACTGTCAAACTTCTTGCACCACTGTCTTGGAGCCTGTTTCAAACCATACAGGCTCTTTAGGAGTTTGCACACCATATTCTCTTTCTTCTTTTCTGAGAAACCTTCTGGTTGATGCATATATAACTCCTCATCCAAGTCTCCGTGAAGAAATGCAGTTTTCACATCTAACTGCTCTAGATAGAGATCTTCAATGACAACAATGTTCAACACTGTTCAGATAGTGGTGAGCTTCACAACGGGAGAAAAGATGTCAGTATAATCAATTCCTTCCTTCTGTTGGAATCCTTTGACAACCAATTGGGCTTTGTATCTCTTAGAGCCATCATGCTCCTCTTTCACCCGATACACCCATTTGTTATGGAGTGCCTTCTTCCCTATGGGTAACTCAACTAGTTCCCATGTCTGGTTTGAGATTAGAGAATTCATCTCATCTTTCATAGCAGGCTCCCACTTGCTAGCATCTTCAGTCTGACATGCCTCTTCATAGCATTCAAGTTCTCCTCCATCAGTCAACAGTAGATAATTGATGTATCTCCTGTTAGGCATATGAGGTTGAGAAGATCTTCTCAATATCAGAGCTGGGACAGGGGACTGTGATATGTTGGACTGGTGTGCACTACTCTATTCAACAGATTCCTCTGTCTGAGGGCTTGCATATACTGGCTCACTCTCTAGTGAGTTACTGTCATCTGTAGTGTGTTTGTCCTCGTACATCACCCATTCACTGAAAATCACATCCCTGCTACGGATCACCTTTTTGTTATCATCATCCCATATGCGATATCCAAATTCATCCTCGCCATAACTGAGGAAGGTACATTTCTTGAATTTGGGATCAAGCTTATTCCTGCCTTGATCACTGATATGCACATATGCCATACAACCGAAAACTTTAAGGTGTGAGAGTCTTACTTCTTTTCCGCTCCATACCTCTTCTGGTATTCTGTATTCCAGTGGAACCGATGGACCTTGGTTGATCAAATAAGTTGTTCTTTTAACTGCTTCTGCTCAGAAGTGCTTTGGCAGGCCTGATTGCATACGCATACTTCTGGCTCATTCAGTCAAAGTTCTGTTCATGCGCTCAGCTACACCATTGTGCTGAGGCATACCTGGCATGGTTCTCTCCAAGCAGATCCCATTATCATAACAGAACTTCTTGAATCTGGTGTCTTCATATTCACCATCATTATCAGTTCTCAGCTTTTTGATCTTAAGTCCTATTTCATTTTCAACCATGGCTTTCCATCTTCTGAAGGTATCAAACACTTCAGACTTGTGACTTAGGAAGTAAACCCATACCTTCCGTGAATGATCATCGATGAATGTCACGAAGTAGTGTTTTCCACTAATGGATGAAATAGTTGTTGGCCCCCAGACATCAGAATGGACGAGCTCTAGCCTTTCCTTCTTCGGAGCTCTACCATGTGTCTGAAAGCTAACTCTCTTCTATTTTCCAAGTATGCAATCCTCGTACATATCAATTTCTACTGACTGTAGCTCTGATAGTTTCCCCATGGAATGCATAATCTTCATTTCTTTCTCACTCATGTGGCCCAGTCTCTGGTGCCACATGTTGGAACCTTGGTTGCTTGTTGCAGCAGCAATGGTACAACATGCTTGTGCTGTCACGTAAAGAGTACCACTCTTCTTTCCTCTTGCAACCACCAATGCACCCTTCGCAATCTTCCAATCATCACCATGGAAGGTTGTGGTGTAGCCTTCATTGGCTAGCTACCCTACTGAGATTAAGTTCTTTCTCAGGTCAGGAATGTGCCTGATATTTTTCAGCTCCCATACAGACCCATTCAACTGGATCTTCACTACACCTTTGCCTACTATATCACACGGTTGATCATCACTGAGATATACCTTACCAAGGTTCTTGGACTCATATTTCTCAAAGAGCTCTTTCTGTGAGGTAGCATGGAACGATGCTCCAAAGTCTAATACCCAAGACTCCTCCTTGCTCTCCAGAGAACATATCAATGCAGTATCATTCCCTGAGGAGGAAGCAACATTTGCTTCTACCTTCGCCTCCTGATCCTTCGGTGCACTATTACATTGACTCTTGTAGTGCCCATTTTTCCCGCAATTCCAGCACTGGACATTTGAGTTCTGAGATTTTTTTGGGTTTCTGGATCGAGACCTTCTATTCTGAGGTCTGTTTGGGTTTTTTGATTGAGACTTTCTATTCTGAGAAGTGCCTCAATGAGTTGACCTTCCTAGTCTATTTTCTCTAGTTCTTCCTTTTGCCTCTGTAGACAATGCTGAAGAAATCGTCCCTTCACCCGACGATTTTCTTCTGATCTCTTCACTGAGAACTAGATCACGTACATCATTGAATTTTAACTTGTTGCTTCCTGACGAGCTACTCACTGCTGTAACAGTGGCATTCCAGCTCTCTGGCAAGGAAGATAAAAGTATCAATGCTTGTACTTCATCATCAAATTCAATTTCAACTGAACTCAATTGGGATGTAATGATATATCCCAATTGAGTTCGTTTATATGTTGAGCTACTGATGCTCCTTTTGTCATCCGCAAATTGAACAGTTGCCTCCTTTTGGTGACTTAATTGTGTTTCTTCCTCATTGTCATGTTCAAAAAATTGTGGTCACCCAACAAAAGTCATACTTTGTAGAAAATTTTAAGTTATTTTACTTCTACCATTACATTCTCCCCAAGTACTTTTAAAGTTCACATTCTAGGTCCTTTTTGAAGTATGAGTGTTGCATAGAAGCTTCATTTTGTTTAAAGTTGTTTTGCTCTAGTATTTCTTCAGTTTTCTTTTCTTGTCTTTTTCTAACTTTAGAGCAATACCTAGCCCTGCTACATCAAAAATATAGGAGTGTGCGCAATATCCAACACTGGTTAAGTCTTTTAATTCTTCACCCAAGAAATGATTTGTGTTTGACCTGCCCGTAAAAACTCAACAGTCTCTTTGCTGTTCCCTAATTTGGGCCATTTTTCCACCTTTAAAATTGATCAGAGCGGGTTTCAGACTATGGCCATTTTTATTGGTATATGGAGCTGTTGACTTTCTAGAAAAAAATAAATACTTCACTAATTTGTTATAATTTGAGTACAATGAGCCGCTATTTATAATAGATGAAACAAGTAGAACTGAATTACATTTAAACTACCCTTGTCCCTCTTATACTCAATAATAAACTCTAAAAGATAAGGGCTAGAACAGTTGAACAAATGAACATAAATAAAAGACTAACTGAACTAAAACACTTTTAACTCAGACTCTTCTGTGAGATCTCCTCTTGTGGGACTCCTATAAGACTCCACCATAATAATTCTGGCTCTATGAGACTTCTTGTTGTGTGAGTCATGTGAGACTCGTTCTTACCTACTCTTCGACACTCCCCCTCCATCTGCAATTCATAACTTCAGCCTGCAGGAAAATAGATTTTTGGTCTTCATTCTTCTTTTGCTGAAAATAATTTTCATAGATGCAAAATTCTTCCGCTTTTATTCTCCCCTTTTCATGAATATTTTGGTCACATAAAAATTACCACAACGTGTGGAATAAAGTACCTCTTTCTTGTGTTTGTTGTTCTTCTTCTCCTCTTTAAGTTGGGGATAAAAATGACATAGACACTTTGCAAGGAAAAAACACTATATGGAAGAAGAAAATCACTCTAGCCGCACGCAAGAGCTCCAAATACCAGCTAAAACGGTCGTAATCTGAAACACACTCCGATCAAATTCCAACCGGAAGTTGGAGAGTATGCAATGGTCATAAATCCAAAGTGACCTTATTTAAAAAGTTAACTATGTGTAAGATACACGACCTAGTAACAAAAACACAAAACATGAAAGATAACCCAAGCAAGATATTGTATACCTTTAATGAACACATCATGGAGTGATTAAGCCTTGTCCATTCATCTCAAAGCAACTCGCAAATTTCCCAGCGTTAGTGATGTTGAGTCCCATATGGTTAGTTTGAAAAGACTAGGAATGGGCAAAAGAATCAATTGTGTGGGGGCAGAGCAAAATCTAGTAACATACGAGTGTTCAAGATACAAACTCAAGGGCAACTAAAAGATCAAAAGGTGACAATAGTCAGTTTGAGGTCTATGCCGCTAACAAAAAGCGTTTTATGGTTCCATTGACTTGTGTCAATAATGCAATCTTCCAAGAACTACAACCAAACCGATCACTTCAACGTTTTGTTAATTTACCAATTCCAAGGGTATGCATCTTGAATGGCCATCTTTATTCTGGCGATTGAACCCGGATTTTAATGTGACGATGTTGAGTCCCCAATCAAAGTCTTGTCTCCATTTGTTTGAGAAGTTACAAGAATAGCATATAGCATGATTTATATTATATATTCCTTACATTTTAGAGTATTCCGTCAGTGTGATATATCCCTCTGCATGACAACCTCGAAAGAAAATTCAGGTGGGGGCTTGGGATTCTAATTTTGGTTAATCTGCTACAAAGTCTTCTACATATCTTGTTTCAGGATCATGACAAGTTTATCGATGGACATCGCTAAATCTGTGCCGACCAATACAAAACATGCATTCAAATACATCTTGTTGTTATGGACCCATCCATCATGTGAGTTGCTTATTCTCTTCCTTATTGCCATGGTTGGCTGCCCTACAATCATGGCTTCAACAACATCCACATTTTACTGGACCCAGCTTATCGTGTGGAATTCTTACAATCACTGTTATGGCATGCCGTAGCCAGTCAAAATCTTGCTTTCTCTTCCATTACTTTCACTAGACACTCTGAAATCTAAGGGGACAGAAGCATGAAAGCCTGCTACCTCTGTTTTCAGCACTCTCACTGGGTACGGCATACTGTACCCTACCAGCACATGGTTGTGCATTCTCAACTGCCCAACATAGACTTTCCTTTCCATGTATAAAAGTCTTCGACTGCATCGGGAATCAGCACAACCACTGGCCTCTTGCTATCCAAGATCAGCCTTCAGCTTTCCCCTCCATCCAGCAACCAAAATCCCTCATCAGCAGCCATGTTTAGTCCCAAGCGTTTTGTATCAAAGGCGAGGAATGGTGAGAGGGCAATCTCAGGAAAAGGTCATTTTGTGGTGTACACTGCAGATCAAAACCGCTTTGAGGTTCCATTGGCATATCTCGACAATGCGATCTTCCAAGAGTTGCTGAAAGTGGCTGAAGATGAATTTGGTCTCTCAGGAAATGGGCGCATCACTGTGCCATGCAAAGCGGACTTCCTGGATTATGTCCTCTCATTTATTAGAAGGCGTCCATCCAAAGACACAGAGAAGGCTTTACTGTTGACAATTTTCAGTAGTAGGTGCTCAATATCATCCTTACATCAGTCAGAGCACCGCGCTCATCAAATACCTCTCCACAGTTACTAAAAGAATGACCAGGGATGTAATTTTTTTATCGTCAGTTGTACATGATCGACACAATTTTGATACACACAGAAGTTCATTTTTCATATCTGTCTTTAGTCTTCATGTCTCAAATACTTCTCTAGCTTTCTTTTTCATTACTTTTACTAGACACTCTGAAATCTAAGGGGACAGAAGCATGAATGCCTGCTACCCTACCAGCACATGGATATGCCCAAACTGTTTTCTAGAGCAATGCCCAACGTTTCCATAATCTGGTAGACTTACCCAACTGTCATCCATCCACTAAGGGACTTACCAGCACATGGATGTGTCTCCTAAATGAGTCGACATGAGGAAAGTTACAGCTGAATGAATTCTGTGTCTCTTAGGGACTATATATGTACATTGCCTCGACTGCTTTCAAGTCATCACCACAGCGTACTCTGAAGTTCATCTTGCTTTCTCCTTCCTCACGCAACTATTCAGTATGTTGAGCCCAAAGAAGATCGTTCATTTGGCCAGAAATAGGCAGAAGGCGTCTATCAAGCCAATAGCCGACAAGGGTCATTTTGCTGCCTACACTACAGATGGTGAACGGTTCATGGTTCCATTGGCATACCTCAGCAATACTCTTTTGAATGCATTGCTGGAAGTCTCAGAAGACGAATTCGGATTGCCAGGAGATGGGCCAATCACGCTCCCATGTACTGCAGATTTCATGGAATACGTGCTTTTGTTGATGCAGAGGCGTCCAAACAGAGATGTGGAAAAGGCGGCGCTCACTTCCATCACTGCTGCTCACTCCTCCACACCTTCAGTCATCCATTGGGGGTTGCTCCATAAAGAACCTGTATACGGTTGTTGAACTGATTTATACCCTCCAATGTACTCTCTCTTCTTTGACAACTGTAAATACTACAATTTTGACATGTTACAGAAGATTTCTTCATTCTTTCCAATTCTGTGTTGAATAACGACAGTTTGGTTTTGTTTTGTTATAATTTCTTAAGGAAATTTGAACAACGCGATATTGCCCGGCCATGGTAACAACAGAAGACCTGAAAGATGAGCCACTTTTGGCTTCTTTCACTCACATTTACATTAATGGCACATGGATGTCGTAGTCCGGTAACCCTAATTACTCTAGGTACTTCCTCACTGGAGATGTCAGCTAAGCAAATTAGTTCCATGCTTAATACTTGTAGAGAATAAGCTGGATCATGACAGACACAGATGCAGTGAGTGTATATAAGTACTCAACCAAAATTAATGTCACCGGAGCACATTAAGCACACCACCAATGATTTACCATTTCTAGCCCACCATTGCAGATTATGGGTACAACTTAACTTGGACTCACCTTTTTTTTTCCCAAAAGAGAAAAACTACCACGTAAAACCAATATTGAATATGGTAAATCACGTGGGAGACACGTTGATGCTATTACCATGTGAGTACCATGTGGTACAACTACTAATGTGACAACCATACCGATGCTAAAGGGTCATCGTTGCACCACGTGGGAGACATGTTGATGCTAGTGAACCACTCATCCATCTTGGTGTCATGTCTTCAGTTACACGTACATCAAACCATTTACATTTGAGCACATACACAAGATTTTTGAGCAAATACCACAACTCTATTATCTTAGTCACCATCCCATCATAGTCAAGATCATTATCTTCATAGTACTCTTGACTACAACATTGCTTTTTAGAGTTCTTTGGCACGCTTCTAGCTTCATAGTATTGATTCACACTTCATTTATTATGCAACTTGAGTAACTGTGATGCTTGATGGTGCCAAAACCAAGGGTATAAATATCGCTATGTCTATCAAGACATCATTGCTATACTAATGTCTTGAGCTGCATTGCAAAAACAAATATAATCAGCTACAATCACAACGATCATAGACAAGAATGTTATCATTTATTTTTATTACACTAGGATTAGTATATAACTAGCCTACATTTTCAACCATTCGAGAAATAGTGCCTTGTGTTCTCTATCAACGTCTGTCACTCCCTCGTGAGAAGAAAACTCTCTATGTTCTTAGTCATCATATGTGTTGTAACGATAAATACGCATTATGTATTAAACCCTCGACATATGTATAAGTTCATGGATTGAGGTAAATTGCTTGCAATAGATTTTTTTTTTTATCTCTTCGCAATTAGACAATACAACCCAAATAATCTCTTGTATTTGGGTTATGCCATCTTCAATTCTCTAGTGCCACTAAACTCCCACTCTATATGCGACAAAACTGACATTTTATCCTCACACACTAAGGATCCCCGTCATAATTTCGATCGGGATAATTAAATATGATTTACACCCCATCCATGTAAATGGAGCCTTCATGTTGAGCTTGGTTATGTACTCTTGTATCAATATTATGTGTTGAAGAAGTTGTATGGGAGAATCTTACATGACTCTCATAGCAAGAAGTCTCATAGAGCCTAAATTAATATGATGGAGTCTTACAAGAGTCTCAAAATTGCAGGTCGCACAAATGAGTTTTATTGAAAGGTGTTTAAGTTATGTTAATATCCTATTGATGTTCTGTTGTTTAATTCTTTTGAGCATTTTTTTTCACATGTTTGACTTTGGGTATAAATGGGACATGGGTAGTTTGTTTCTAATATAATTTTACTTGTTTCTTTAGTTATAGATGAAGGCTCATTCTATTCAGATGTAATCAAGTCAATAAATTATTTCTCTTTCCAAATTTTCAACATGGCATCAGAGCATGTTTTGTGAGTTGGGGTGGTCTTCCCACAGAGACAATGCCTTCCTCCATTCTTTACTCCTATATTTCTCCTTCCTTTTTCTTTTTCCCTAAAATGTTTAGTTATTCTAGCTTCTGTTTTATCTTCCTTATGTTTCTCCTAGCAGTTATTTATTGTTTTCCTCCCACATAGTCTCATTGAAATTTTAGTATCCCGAGTCACTTTATCCTTGTCATCCAATCTATTTCTAGATTAATGGGTGGTTCTACAAGATGGCAGCCATAGAAGATAAAATTTTAGCAAGTATGATCCCAATGTTACTAGCCTCATATGTTTCAGTGCTTAAACCTGAATCACAAAAAACAAATCCAAAAACATGTTGAGAAAAGGTCTACGAGAAGAAGAGGATAGGATAGTGCTCGTCTTCTGGATTTTCATCCGGAACTAGTGCTCTCTGGAGGATCTCTTTCAATGACCTTTGAAGCACGCTGGAGTTGTAGAAGTATTACACGATGCATGTAGAAGAGCCAGTATGGAAGAGTCTTACATGACTCTCATAAAAATAAGTCTCACTGAGCCAGAATTAATATGGTAGAGACTAAGATGACTCTCATGGAAAGATATCTCACAGAAGAATCTCAGTTAAAGGTGTTTTAGCTATGTTAGTATTTTATGTATGTTTAGTTGCTCCGTTGTTCTATGACTCTTCTTGTAGTGTTTGACTTTGGGTGTAACTGGGACATGGACAGTTTAACTGTAATCTGATTCTTCTTATTTTCTTTATTATAAATAGAAGGTCATCGTACACAATTTACAATCAAGTCAGTGAAGTATTTCTCTTTTCCCAAAAATCAACAAGGTGTCAGAGCGGGTTCTGTGCGTTGACTCGATCTACAATTTATAGTACACAACTTTAATCTGCTTATCTATTCAGTCCAAATACTGAAATCACACCATCACAATGGGCAAACGCACACACTCACAAAACAGAATACTTAAATCAGAACTTGGAAGAGAAAGGACCTCCTTTGGTTTACCTGCTTTGTTCTCTTTCAGTTCTTTCTAGATCCACTTATCCGGCGGACTTTCCACTGCACGACCAAGCCCCTTCCAGTTCGACCAGGCGTCTTCATCGATTCGCTGGAAGACTGCCTACTGATCAACCCAGCCCCTCCTTTGACCGGTGCCCCTTAACATTCTTCTCCACATGGTGCCCTACTTCTTTTCTCCTCTCCTGAAATCTTAAACACTCGCCCCTTCTCCACTACCTTTTTCTACACTCTTCTACGACTTTTAAAAACAATCTTCCTTCCACATTTGTTTAGAAGCTTCCATCGACTTGGGTTTAGACTGGGCTTTTATTTACCTTGGGCTCAAATAGGTTGGGCTTTTTAATGGGCTGGGGTTGATCTTCAACACTCCCCCTCTACACCAGCTCTCACTATTTGCACTATGTCTAGCTGACAGGGAAACATTTCGAACTACTTAAACTTTTTTGTGAACAAGTCCGCAACTTGATCATCCATCTTGATCAGTCTCATCTCAATTTCTTCTTGCAGAACCTTTTCTCTGATAAAGTGATAGTGCACTTCAACATGCTTATTTCTTGCATGAAAGACCGGATTCTCTGCCAAACGAATTGCCGACTGATTGTCATAGTACAACAGAACTGCATAATCTATAGTGTATGTAGATTATTCATCAGTTGTATCAACCATGTACTCTCTTGAGCTGCTCGATACTCAGCTTCAATGGTTGACAATGATACCATCGGCTATCTCTTGCTACACCAAGAAATTGTTTTGAAGTCAAGCTTAAACACATACCCAGTTGTTGATCTCCTACATAGTCAGCATCACAGTAACCAACTAACTTGTAGTCTTCACCTTTCTTGTACAAAAGACCATAGTCAATTGTACTCTTCACATATCTCAGTATTCGTCGAACTGCTTCCAAATGAGGCTTCTTTGGATTTTGCATGTACCGACTCATCACACCAACTGCATAAGAAATATCAGGTCGAGTCAAGGTTAAGTAGATTAGACTACCTACCAATTGTCAATACATCATCGCATCATCCAAATCTTTTCCTTCATGTGCACATATTTTTGGCATTTGGCTCCATCGACGTTGAAATCAGCTTGCGTTCGAGCATTCTAAACTTCTTCAACAAATCTTTGGCATATTTCTACTGATAGAGAAATATTCCTTCTTGTGTGCCATCAACCTCTAGACCAAGAAAGTGCCTAAGCTGTCCAAGTTCTTTCATCTGGAAATGTACTGATAAATTCTCCTTCGTCTGAAGAATTTCTGTCTTATTATCACCGGTTAGGATTAAATCATCCACATACACGAGCACGATAGCTAGCATACCTTCATTGGCTTTGACAAACAAGCTGGAATCTACAAGTGTTACTGAATAACCAATTTGTGTTAGAAATTCAGCAATCTTACCATATCATGCCCTGTGTGCTTGTTTCAATCCGTAGAGTGCTTTCCGTAGCTTACACACATGTTCAGGAGGATCTTGGCTCTGAAAACCCATTGGTTGGATCATGTGGATTTCTCGATCCAGCTTTCCATGAAGAAAATCATTCTTCACATCCATCTGTCACAAATTCCAGTCTTTGTTGGTTGCAAGGGCAAGTAGGACTCGTACGGTTGTAAGTTTTGCCACTAGACTAAACATTTCATCATAGTCTAGTCCGTACTGTTGAGAGAAACCACGAGCTACTAATCGTGCCTTGTACCTCTCGATTGACTCATCAGAATGACGCTTTATCTTGTAAACCCACCTACACGATATGGGTTTCACATCTTTTGGCTTTGGCACTAGGTCCCAAGTCTGATTTTACTTAAGTGCCTTGATCTCTTCTTTCATAGTGCCATCCACTCAAAATTCTGCGATGCTTCTTCGAACGTCTCAGGTTCTGTTGCTTCTTTAACTATGACTGCATTGGCGTATTTGGGATTTGGCCTTCGTGTTCTTGTTGACCTTCGGAGTTGAGATTGTGGAGTTGATGCTTCCATTTTACTAGGCCCACCTTCTTCATTTGGTTGTTTATACATGCCAGTTTGCTAAGGATTCTGAGTCACTGTTTGTTCGACATCATCGCCGTTTGGATCTGTTGATTCATCTGAACTTTGTTGGAGTTGAACAGTATGCTCCCCCATCTTTTGTTGTAGCTTGTCTCCAAATTCTCTTGAGTCTGGCAACATCTCCTTCTTTGAGGAATACCAATAAGATGCTTCATCAAATACCACATCTCGTGAAGTGTAGCATCTTTCACTCATTGGATCGCAACATTTCCACCCCTTTCTCTCGTTGTCGTATCCCACAAAGATACATCTAATAGCTTTCTTGTCAAACTTGCTTCGTAATTGATCAGGAACAAATACCTAACATACATAGCCAAATACTCGAATGTAACTAACTGTAGGTTTCATGTTAGAAAATTTCTCAAAGGGTGAAACAAATCCTAACCTTGGTTGAGGAAGTTTGTTGATCACAAAGGTTGCAGTCCTCATTGCTTCAGCCCAAAACATTCTAGGTACATTCTTTTCATGTAGCATACTCCGACAATTTATGCAAGATGTCAGTTCTTTCTCTCCGCTACACCATTCTGTTGTGGCATGTTGGCACAAGTGTACTGATAACGTATTCGACATTCCCTTAGGTATTGAGAGAACTTGTTTGAGATATCTTCTCCCCCGTTGTCTGTGAGCAAGCAATGGATCTTCTTTCCTACTTCTCCTTCAGCTGACTCTCTGAACTCTTTAAACTTTGAGAATGTGTCAGGCTTTTTTTTCATAAAGAAAACCCACACGTACCTTGAGAAGTCATCAATGAATGTCACCATGTACCGCATACCACTGATCGATGTTTGCTTAATAGGCCCGAATACATCAAAGTGAACTAACTCTAACGGTTCCTTTGCTTTGAACTTCGACTCCTCTTATAATAATTGGTGTGCTTTACCATATTGGCATCCCTCACATACCGTGTTTGTTCGCACGTCTAGTTGAGGAAGCCCCTTAAGCATCGACTTCTTCACCATCACACTTAGCTTGGAATAGCTAACATGACCTAGCCGCATGTGCCATAGATATGTTGTCTCATTTTTTCTTGTCTTGTCTACATATGCAGACTCTACAGACATTACGTAGACTAACTCCAATCGTCGCCCCTCCATTGTCGGTGTTTCTGAAATTTTGAGATCACGATACACCTTCACATATCTGGAACAGAACAAGACATAGTGGCCTGATGATGTCAGTTGACCCACTGATAACAAATTTTTCTTCATTCCTGGGACATGATAAACATCTTGAAGTGGCACCTAGTTAAAATTATATCGAGGCGTAATTATAATCTTACTGATGTGAGCTATCGGTAACCTTGAGTTGTCAATTGTCACCACCACACAACCTCCCTTGTACTCAGACAGGTTTTGCAGCTTCTTTTTATCACCGGTCATATGATTTGACTAGCCCGAATCTATGATCCAGTCATTCTTGTAGTCAATTTGTTCTAGTATTGTTACCGTGAGAGCTAATTCTTCTTCCTCCATAGTGAATGACACTTGACCATCCCAACCATCTTCGCTCTCCTCCTTAGAAGTGTGAGTATCAGTATTACTTTCAACATGTTTTTTCTTGGTCCAACAATCTTTCGCCATGTGGCCCATCTTCCCGCAGTTGTAAAACTCGCCATCGAACTTTGTACTATTAACGCGATTCTTCGAAGCTCCCCCTGGACGAGAGCCTCCCTTTCCTTGGTGACTTTTCACCTTGTCACCATCCTTGTTAGATCCACTACTAGAAAATCCACCATCCTTTTTAGATCCACTACCAGTGTACCGCTTAAAAGTGCCTCTGCTCTTGTTGGTGTATAACACTTCCTCCTCACCCTTCAGCGAGACTCCTTCCATTTGCTTAGCCAATGCTTCCTGACCAGCAAGCAAATTTTCAAACTCAACAAGCGATGGTTGTGTCGGCCATCCCTGTACAGCGGCAACAAACCCTTGATATCCGGGTCTCAAACCATGGATAATTATTCTCTTTATCCTAGTTTCCCCAATAGGAGTTGTTGGATCTAACTTTGAAATTTCGCGGCATATCGACTGCACCTTGTGAAAGTATTGGGCAATCGTCATGTCGCGTTGTGCCAATGATAGCAGCTGGTTCTCGAGAAATTGCAGTCTTGTATCAGTTTTCTTTGCAAAGAGTGTAACAAAAGTGTCCCATGCTTCCTTCGGTGTTTTGGCATCCTGGATGTGCTCCAACATTTCTTCAATTGTGGTCTTTAAGGCAAACATTGATTTGCCTGCTTTAATTTTCTACTTTCACAAGATGCCATTGGCATCTTCTGCCGCCGGTTGTGTAACTTCACCACCACCACCAACTTCCCAAAGGTCCTGACCTTGTAAGTAAGACTCAATACTTGTTGCCCACGTGTTGTAGTTTTTATAGTTGAGCTTCTTGATTCCTCCAACTACTTGTAGGTCACCCATCGTACCGACAGGACTTCGACTATACTGAACAAGCTTGACCAACAAACTTGTAGAGTACCAAACTATTCATGACTCAAGATAGCTCCACCAAGAACGATCCCTGACCGCCCCACTCTGATACAATTATTGAGTAGAATTTAAAGTACACAACTTTAAATTTACTTATCTATTCAGTACAAATACTGAAAACACACTATCACAATGGGCAAACGCACACACTCACAAAATAGAATACTTAAATCAGAACATGGAAGAGAAAGGACCTCCTTTGGTTTGCCTATGTTGTTCTCTTTTGGTTCTTTCCATATCCACTCATCCGACGGACTTTTGTTAGGCTCTCTAGCCATGGATCGAGTCACCCGGCGATCTCCTCTAGCTTCTAGATTGAATGACAAAGAAGGGAAGGATTTGGGGTTCTTGGAACTCCCAATGATGAAGGGACGTGAGCCTTTGAAGGAGCTCCAACCTTAGGCCTCTTTTGAGAGAGTACATGATCTCATTTAGACTAATTGATTAATGTTTGCTTCCATTCAATCACTTGACGCCCTAAATAGATCAGGGAAAACATCAAAGGTTTTATAATTACAATTAGACCCTTATGGAACTTCAAATTACAATTAAACCCCTAAGGTACTGAAATACAAGTTTACTCCATCTCTTCTCTTCTCCGGTTAGCCACTCTTGATGCTATGGAGTCCATAACATCACCCCCCTCCTGAAGAAAGATCTTGTCCTCAAGCTCGAAAGTGGGGAATAGAGTCTAGAAGGACTCGAGTGTCTCCCAAGATGCTTCTATCAATTCCTCGTCAGTCCACCGAACAAGCACTTCCCAAGCATTGTTAACTCGCCTTGCTTGAAGGATCTGTGCGGGCGTGGGCATGGACCTACCATCTTTGAGCGGTGGCAGAGGGGTATGCAGCAGTGGTGAGTCTCTCTTGAACAACTTGAGAAGGGAGACGTGGAAGACGTCATGGAGCTTGGTGTCTAGTGGTAGTTTCAAATGATACGCCACATTGCCAATACGGTGCAGGACCTGGAATGGCCCATAAAATTTTGGAGAGAGCTTATGGCTTTTGATGGCTGCAAGAGATAGTTGGCGGTATGGCTGAAGTTAGAGCCAAACAAATTCTCCAGGTGCAAAGGAAAGGGGACGATGTCCTTTGTCATAAGTATGCTTCATTGTGGCTTGTGAATGTTGTAACTGAAAGCGGGCTTGAGCAAGCATTGCATCTCTGTCGGCTAATACTTGGTCCAATGCCGCTACCCAAGAAGACCCCGATTCATAAGAAAGTAGGCGCGGAGGTTCGTGTGCATAAACAACTGGAAAAGGGGTAGTACCCAGTGCGGTGTGGTATGAGGTATTTTAACAGTACTCCGCCCATGTGATGTAAAATTTAGTTACATCGGCTTTTATACCTCGCAAGCGTACGAATCGTTCATGTAATTTAGCGAGAAGCGAGGGTCATATCCACAGGGAGGGTTGAATTTTGTGTATTCTTCAGTCAACTAGTCTAACTAAATATGATGAATTAATCTGAACTAAACACTAATTATATCCTAAATTATCAAGCAATCATCTGGTTAACTACTTGCACAACAGGAAACGTCAACTCTAGATTTTACGGTGATTTGTGCCTCTCTAGAGTGCCACGTAGCCACGGATCCGATTTCTCAATCCTTGCATCTAGGGCCTCTCAGGCACATAGAGTGAAAGACAGAAATCGGATTAAAATACCAAAATCCAACCTAAATTATAATCCTACCCTAACTAGCTAATTTAATCAAATATCCGAAAAACAAATATTTAATAAATATTAATTATCAAATCACATTTAATAAACATTCAAAACCTAAGTTCAAACTATAGAAAAATTTAAATTCCAAAATGATGAATTACTCCCCTTCTCCTTCCTCTCGCTCGGGCAGCAACTCGTTCTCACGGGTGCTGCAATTTCCCGAAAATTGATGGCTTCGAGTAGCAAGAGTGAGTGGCCGGAGGTAGAGACGATGCCGACGACGAAGGATAGAAGCCGATGGACGGAGGTGACGTCCGGCAAAGAACGAAACAGAGTTGAAGTCCTCTAACTGGCTCTCTCGAGTCTCAGTCAGAGTCGGAATAGCTCCAGGAATGGTCAAAAATACATAATCGACGTCGGAGGATGGTCGGAATGCGGAATTGGCACCGGAGAAGCCTCACGGATCACCTCTCGGCCTGGCGAGCAGAAACTGGCACTGTCGAACTCACCGCGACGGAGACTCTCTCGAGCTCTCCTCGGGTCTGTTCTCGGTTGCTAGATGGCGGTGGACGATGGTGGCGCGGCAAACGACGGTGGCAAACTCCTCTCGGTTCTTCCTCTGTTTCGGTCGACGGTGCTCTGTTTTGGTCGATGCCCCCTTTCTCTCGACACTGTCTCCCTTTAATACGATTTTTCCCTTCTTTAAATACCATTTGCCCTAAAAAATACCTCCATTTCACTAAGGGCATTTTGGTAAATATCTCCTTCTCCACCAAAATTCTCCTGAAATTCCATAATTGAATCCATAAAAAGCATTTCAGGAAGAAATAAACCTTAAAAACAATGAAATATAATTCAGGAGAGAAAAATATGCAATATAGATAGTGATTAATACCAAATTCAATAAGTGCACGTTTCATTTGAAAACCGATAAATAACCACCTATAACACAATTATAAAGGTTATTCTATAATAATTAACCTAGTTCTCATGTCAGAATATGGCATCTATCATACCCCCAAACCTAAATCTTTGCTAGTCCCTAGCAAAACAACAATCGAACCAAAATTAAGCCTAGGAAAACAAAATGCCACTTTCATAGGGAGCACGATTGCATTTAGTGCATGCAACAAGCCGTTAAACCCCTACTTTGCAGTAGTGAACGAATTATGTCTCGTGAGGGTTTGCATGGAATTTACCCATAAAATTCATCTAAATCAATAATATAATAAGAAAACTGAAGAAAATTTACTCCTCATTAGCATATGACTAACACTTAGTATCGTAAAATATCTGAAAATCATATGAGATCCTGCGCAATTTGAAAACCTGTGTAAAATATAGCGTATTATCAATCCAAATACACTCATTGTTACTCCACCTGAACCAATGTGACCCATAAGCAATTACTTCAACAGAACAAAGAGGCAACAAATAACAATAAAATCTTGGTCACATCACAATTAAGAGAAAATAGTAGAGTAAGTCTGTTGTCTTACAATCTCACAAAAGAAATATACCAATTTCAATCTCGACCTGCAACTTCTTTCAAATTACAATTCATCATCAAAGTTAAGGAAACTCATTGCTTCCAGATTTAAAACCATTTTACGCTATTACCAGCGCACTTTTTCTATTACTAGCGTAATTTTTGTTTCACTGAATACTTTTGGTATTACCACCATTTTTTATTCGTCTTCACTGCACATGCACTTATTTTTAAGTAATCGACTATTCCGGTGCATGTCCTTGGGTTTGCCCAGGCTGTTTCTGAAGTTATCTGTCTTTTGCAAGCAAGAGCATTTCCATTTGCATTCATACATTACAACAAGGAATTTCACTGAGGTATAAAAAGGAATGAGTTCAAACAGGCATACAAGACTATTCAGACTAACATAGATCAACACTAGATTTACATGTTCTCTTTTGCAACTAAGTTCCAAGTCTAATGCAATAGTAAGTTATCCCACTGAATTCTCATGGATCACAACAAATGATATCAGATTTCTAATAGGCATACTCTACACAGTTTTACGAAAAATTTTAAAACATATTTGAGCAACTTATTTTAACTCTACTAACGTTAACCACATACTAAGAGGAGTAATTTGAAAACCACAAACAGAAATCAAAAGAAAATTATTGCTAAAACATAAAAGAGTCGTCCCCCCCCCTCCCCCCCCCCCCAAACCTAAACCTGACATTGTCCTCAATGGGGAAAAGTTAAAACACCAGAACGACTACCAAAAAGAATAACAACTTAGCTAGTTATACTCCAGCAGAGTAAGGGTTAAGCTCCCTCAGGGCTCCTAAATCCATAGGTGGGACCATATGTGTTTGGTCATCAACAATAATACCGAAAAGTCAATAAAGACCCCCAGGAATGATACATAGTCTCCCTTGAAGAAGGTTTACTCGTATCAACCGTACCCGTAGGTAATCATCCGTAGATGAAACAACTATCCCACATCACACTTTGAAGAAATCTCCGTGTGACTGGCCACTAAAGACAGTAGGAATCACGCGCTGAACACAAGTCCTTAAGTTACTCACCATAAGGTTTTCATTCAATACTATTATGGACTCAATAACACTGAGTCATCTACTTTACTTTTATTATTTATGTTGCTTTTAATTTCAAATTTTATTGATTTGTAATAAGACTTAAAGGTAGGGGTAGAATTGGGTTTTATAGCCCTAACCTATGTTGATATTAATTACCCTATTTAAGGGGTAAGGATGGAGAAATAAAGCAAGTTCGAAATTAGCATAATCTAGGGTAATTTAGGTTCCTTCTAGACTCTCTATTCTAGGGTTCTTGGTGTGAACTCTCTTGGGGGTTTGCTGCATCCATTGGGGAGTCTTTGAGGAGATCTTGGAAGGAAAAGGAGAAGGAATCAGCCTTCTCTTCCATGCTGCAATAGTCATCCATCTCTTCCACGAACCAGCAGTGAGGGAAGGAGTATGTGCGTGAGCCTTAGCATCAAGAAAGGGATTTTCAAGTTGCTGAATTGAAGGAGGTGTTCAAGAGGTATTTTTATCTATCTTTTATGAGTTTAGAAGAGCTAGAGACTGCCCTCTTTACATTCAGCATTGGTAGTTGCATGAATTCAGAAACCCTATTCATTGACGTGAGGAATAAAGTGGGGTTTCATAATTGGATCCTTAAAACAGTCTCTTGATTGAATTGGTGCATCTATAATTGAGAAAAGGAAACTCCTTTTCAATTAGAACGTGAAAGGAGAAGTATAAGACAGTTCTTTTCACAAAAACCTGATAAGAAACCCTCAAACAGTGCTAGATTCATTTTCAACTTGCCGAGTTACTAGATCCATGGCTAGGGACCATAACAAATACTTCAAGATCGAATTGATCAATCCCAGAATGGTTGTTTGAGTACAGATCTCTCAAACTAGGGACCAAAAGTCTGGTCATCGACTACCGGAACCATTTATGCTCTCAGCCGGCAAGAGAGTACCCCAAGTCCATGATGAGGCCGGCATCGCCGGGGGACCTCCAATCAATCAAGACCAGAGTACACCAAAGGTTATCCCAAATAAGAATGAATAAACCAAAAATAAAACTGTAATGTACAAAGGGATAAAAACGTGGGGATTGCCCACAATGTGCTAAGTTTATAGTCGTAAGCAAGACTCTGACGCATTCAAGATGAAATGACAGGTTCCTCCAAGAAAATCACCATCACCTCCTCCGGTGTGGGGACATTCTCAAGATACGGTTTGAGCCTCTGACCGTTAACTTTGAAGACCGACCCGTCTCCGTGATTGTGGATCTCAATAGCGCCATGAGAAAACATCTGTGTAACTTCAAATGGACCGGACCACCTGGATCTTAGCTTCCCTGGAAAAAAATGCAATCGTAAGTTATAAAGTAAAACATTCTGGCCAACAATAAAAGACTTGCAAAAAATAGATTTATCATGTAAAAGCTTTGTTCGCTCCTTATACAGTTTGGCATTCTCATAAGCATCATGACGTATCTCCTCCAACTCATTCAATTGCAATTTTCTCTCCTCACCCATTTGAGTCAAATCAAAATTCAAATCCTTAATGGCCCAATGAGCTCTATGCTCAAGCTCAACAGGTAGATGACATGCTTTGCCGAACACTAGGCAAAATGGAGACATCCCAATAGGAGTCTTATAAGCGGTTCGATAGGCCCATAAAGCATTATCTAATCGAGTGGACCAATCGTTCCTATCAAAGCGAACCAACTTCTCCAAAATCCTTTTGATCTCCCTATTAGAGATTTCCACTTGACCACAAGTTTGTGGGTGGTACGGAGTGGACACGCGATGAGTGATGAAATATTTCTTCAATAAGGTCTCAAATGCTCTGTTACAAAAATGAGATTCCCCGTCACTGATGATCGCTCTCGGGGTACCAAACCGATTAAAGATGTTTTCTTTTAAAAACTTTACCACCACTTTGTGATCATTTGTTTTACATGCAATAGCTTCAATCCATTTAGAGACATATACATATTCAACAGCAACAAGGATGTATTGATAGCCGAACGAGACAGGAAAAGGACCCATGAAGTCAATACCCCACACATCAAACAATTCAACAATAAGAATGGGGTTAAGAGGCATCATGTTCTTCCTAGATAAACAACCAGTACGTTGGCATCTATCACACACACGACAAAACTCATGGGCATCTCTAAATAATGAAGGCCAATAGAAACCACATTGCAAGACTTTAGCCACGGTCTTTCTAGCACCAAAATGTCCACCACATGCGTGGGAATGACAAAATTCAAGAATGTTGGCAAAGTCTTGGTCATGTACACAACGCCGAATGACTTGGTCAGAACACACCTTGAACAAATAAGGGTCATCCCAAAAAAAATGTTTGACTTGGGAAAAGAATTTCAACTGATCTTGTTTACTCCAATAATCAGGAATATTATGAGTTACAAGATGGTTGACTATGTCAGCAAACCAAGACAACTGGGTTACTTGGAGAAGTTGTTCATCAGGGAAGGAATCATTTAAAGGAAGGAATCCTTCCTGAGGTGCTACACATATCCTAGATAGATGATCAACAACAACATTCTCACAACCCTTCTTATCTCGAATCTCAAGGTCAAATTCTTGCAATTGCAAGATCCATCTAATCAAGCGAGGTTTAGTGTCCTTGATGGATAATAAGTACTTCAAAGCAGAATGATCAGTGAACACTATAACCTTTGACCCTAACAGATATGATCTGAATTTGTTCAAGGCAAACACAACAGCTAGCAACTCCTTCTCAGTGGTAGTGTAATTCAATTGAGCATCATGAAGAGTGTGGCTAGCATATTGAATGACATAGGGCATTTTATCCGTCTTTTGCCCCAAAACAGCCCCCAATGCATAGTCAGAGGCATCACACATCAACTCAAAAGGCAAAGACCAAGTAAGGGGTTGGACAATGGGTGCAGTGGACAAACATTTCTTCAGTGTCTCAAAAGCATGAATACAGGCATCATCCAAGGCAAAAGCAACATCTTGAGCAAGCAAATTCGTCAAAGGACGAGAAATTTTGCTAAAGTCCTTAATGAAACGCCTATAGAACCCAACATGGCCAAGGAAAGAACGCACCCCCTTCACAGAAGTAGGTGGTGGCAGATTGGCAATTAGGTCAACCTTGGCTTTGTCCGCTCAAACACTACATGTCCTAAAATAATTCCTTCTTTTACCATGAAGTGGCATTTCTCCCAATTCAAGACTAAATTGGACTCAATGCAACGGGACAATACGAGTGAAAGATTGTGCAGACATGTATAAAAACTAGAGCCAAACACAGAAAAGTCATCCATAAAGACCTCTAAAAAGTCACCAATCATGTCAGAAAAGATACTCATCATGCACCGTTGGAAAGTGGCGGGCGCATTGCATAAACCAAAAGTCATGCGTCTGTAAGCATAGGTGCCAAACTGACACGTGAATGTGGTCTTTTCCTGGTCTTCTGGAGCAATGGGAATTTGATTGTAGCCAGAGTATCCATCTAAGAAGCAATAAAAATTATGACCGGCCAATTGCTCTAGTACCTGATCAATGAAAGGTAGTGGGAAGTGATCCTTCCTAGTGGCGGAATTAAGTTTTCTATAGTCAATGCAGACACGCCACTTGGTGGTAGTTCTTGTGGGAATCAATTCACCACTCTCATTTTTCATTATCGTTATCCCCCCTTTCTTAGGGACAACTTGAATTGGACTCACCCAGGTGGTATCGGAAATAGGGTAAATGATTCCTGTCACAAGCAACCTGATGACTTCTTCTCTCACAACCTCCAGCATATGGGGATTTAACCTACGTTGCATCTCACGTGAGGCTTTAGTCCCCTCCTCCAAATGAATATGATGCATGCATATGGAGGGGCTAATCCCTTTTAAGGCATCAAGAGTCCACCCCAATGCCTCTCTGTGTTCTTGTAAAACGTCAGTCAATTGTTCCTCCTGCTCAGTACTCAAATCAGAGGAAATAATGACTGGTAATGAGTTCATGGGCCCCAAGAACACATACTTCAACGTGGGAGGAAGTGGCTTAAGATCTAGCTTGGAATTTTCAAGAGGTTTGTCCAAGTCAAGAGGAAGATCCTGTGGATGATCAGTTGTGATAACCTCATAAGCTTCCTCCAACAGAGGTACAAAATTGAGTAAAGAATCAACCTCTCGAAAATATGTTTCCTCATCAAAATAGTCCATGTCTAAAGATGTTATGCAAGACTCAAAAGATTCAAGAGTGGATTTGTCATCAAGCATAACAGTTTCTATCTTAAATGCAGGACTAAGATCATCAGACTCAAGTGGGTGGTGCCCGGCATTAAATACATTCAATGAGACCTTAAATTTTCCAAAAGACAACTCTAACTCACCACTTTTACAATGAATGATAGCATTAGATGTGGCTAAGAAGGGACGTCCTAGGATGACACGAATTTGGTTGGTCACATTGACTACTGGTTCTGTATCAAGAACAATGAAATCAACCGGGAACAGAAATTTGTCCACTTTTATCAAAACATCTTCAACTATTCCTCGTGGTATCTTGACAGAACGGTCAGCTAGTTGAAGTGTGATGGGAGTAGGCTTCAATTCCCCCAAACCTAATTGTTGGTACACAAAGAAAAGAAGCAAATTCACACTTGCCCCTAAGTCAAGAAGAGCTCTCTGGATGGTATGTTCACCAATGACACATAAAATTGTGGGACATCCAGGATCTTTAACTTTAGGAGGAGTGTTGTGCTTCAGAATTGAGTTTACATTCTCAGTAAGAAAGACCTTTTTGTTAACATGTTGTTTTCTCTTCTGTGTACAAAGGTCTTTCAAAAATCAGGCATAGGCAAGGACTTGCCTAATAGCATCAAGAAGTGGAATGTTAATGTGAACCTTACTGAATAGTTCCAACGTTTCATGCATGCTATCTCCTTTCCTAGGTGGGCCCGATAACCTCTGCGGATAAGGAGCTAGTGGGACTTGGTTAGGGATCTGCTTAGCTGTTGGTGGAGAACTTGAAGGTTCTTCACTCAATGATGTGTCTCCATTGTCATCCTTTGACTCCTTAGACTTAGTGGTCCCTACCCCATTCTTCAACTCATGACCACTCCTAAGGGTGGTTATGGCTTTGGCTTGCTCATAGTGGGGTTTGGAACTCAACCCACTCTCATGTGTGCTTTTGGGGTTAGGAATCGTTTGACTCAGGAGTCTATTTTGTGCTTGTTCACTCATGTGGCTGGCCAACTGACTCACTTGCATTTCAAGTTTAGCAATGGAGGACTGTGTATTCTGCATGAATAATTGAAGTGTATCCTCAAGTAAAGGTTTTTGTGGAATCAATGGTTGTTGAGTAAAGTGTGAGCGCGGAGCTTGGGGTTGAGTAAACCATGGAGGACCCCCAACCTGTGGGCCCTTGGACCATGAGAAATTTGGGTGCCTAGCCCAACCCAAATTATATGTTTCCGAAAAAGGATCGTTCCGGTTTGGTCTATGAAAATTCTGGACTGCATTCAAGTCCTCAATAAGCTCCGGGTAGGATGAACTAGATGGACACATTTGTGTGGGATGAGATGAACCAGAGCATATGGCACAGACAGTAGATGGGTTAGGAGCAGGTGAACTCTTGGACACCATAAGGGCATCATTTTTTCTAGTCAACCCCTCAATCTTGGCCATGAGCATGGGTGTTTCACTAACCTCGTAGAGACCCCTCTTTTGGCTTCGTGGGATCTCCTATCAACATTAAATGACGAACCCCATTGCTGAGATTGATCACTCAACGTTTCAAAGAAGTCCCACGCCTCACTAGCACTCTTACCCATCAAACTCCCACCACTCGTTACATCTACCATGGATCTAACCTGGGGTGTAAGATCTTGATAAAAGTATTGCACTGAATGTCATTTCTCAAACCCATGATGCGGACACCTACAGATCAAATCCTTCCATTTCTCCCAAGCCTCATAAAAGTGTTCACCCTCCTGCTACATAAAGTTGGAGATTTCTCTTTTGAGGGTTGTAGTTCTCTGAATGGGAAAGTACATGGACAAACATTTTGTGACTAATGTGTCCATGAAGTAATGCTGCCCACCTCTAAGGAATTAAGCCAAGACTTGGCCTTATCCTTAAGTGAAAATGGAAAAAGTCTTAACCGGATAGAGTCATCTGAGAAAATCTTGAATTTGAAAGTTGCACAAATATCTAAGAATTCCTTGATGTGGTAATATGGGTCCTCCTTCTCCAACCCATAGAATGTAGGGAGGAGTTGGATCACACCCGGTTTCAACTCATACTTGGCGGCAGTAGTGGGTGGCAATATAATGCAAGAAGGTGATGTGAAGTGGGATGGGATAGAATAATCCCTCAAGGCTCTACGGTCACTTGCTGCAGGTAACTGTAATGGTTTACCCAGATTGGCCATGGTAGCTCCTAACTTGACTTCGGGTCTTTTCCTACAAATATGTTCTACTTCTTCAACAAAGGGAGCTAATGGTCCACCTAGGGAGCGGCGCCCGTGCATAAAAACACAAAAAGAAACAAAACAAACTATCAAATTAAGCTAACAAACTCACTACTAAAAATACGAACTAACTAGAAGAAATAAAAATAATTCCATACAAAATCACCAAGCTAAAATTATGAAAGCAAAAAAAAATAAAATAAAATAAAAATAAATCTAACCTAAGACCATGGAGAACAAAGAAATACACTTAATACGTGCCTCCCCGGCAACGGTGCCAAAAATTTG
Organism: Aristolochia californica; assembly: GCF_029961685.1. Classification (NCBI taxonomy): domain Eukaryota; kingdom Viridiplantae; phylum Streptophyta; class Magnoliopsida; order Piperales; family Aristolochiaceae; genus Aristolochia; species Aristolochia californica. Next base: position 28,332,292 of record NW_027181782.1, on the reverse strand, counting down.
ATGTAAAATTTAGTTACATCGGCTTTTATACCTTGCAAAATTTAGTTACAAAAATTAGTTCATGTAATTTAGTGGGAAGCGAGGGTCATATCCACAGGGACGATTGAATTTTGTGTATTCTTTAGTCAACTAATCTAACCAAATATGATGAATTAATCTGAACTAAACACTAATTATATCCTAAATTATCAAGCAATCATCTGGTTAACTACTTGCACAACAGGAAACGTCAACTCTGGATTTTACGATGATTCATGCCTCTCTCGAGCGCCACATAACCACGGATCCGATTTCTCAATCCTTGCGTCTAGACCCTCTTGGGCGCATAGAGTGAAAGACAAAAATCAGATTAAAATACCAAAATCCAACCTAAATTATAATCCTACCCTAACTAGCTAATTTAATCAAATATTCGGAAAACAAATATTCAATAAACATTAATTATCAAATCACATTTAATAAACATTCAAAACCTAAGTATAAACTATAGAAAAATTTAAATTCCAAAATGACGAATTACTCCCCTTCTCCTTCCTCTTGCTCGGGCAGCAACTCGTTCTCACGGGTGCTGCAATTTCCCAAAAGTGATGGCTTCGGGTAGCAAGAGTGAGTGGCCGGAGGTAGAGACGATGCCGGCGACGAAGGATAGAAGCCGACGGACGGAGGTGACGTCCGGTGAAGAACGAAATAGAGCTGAAGTCCTCTAATCGGCTCTCTCGAGTCTTGGTCGGAGTCGGAATAGCTCCGGGAATGGTCGAAAATACGTAATCAACGTCGGAGGATGGTCGGAATGCAGAATTGGCACCGGAGAAGCCATCTCGGATCACCTCTCGGCCTAGCAAGTAGAAACTGGCATTGTCGAACTCACCGCGATGGAGACTCTCTCAAGCTCTCCTCGGGTCTGTTCTCGGTTGCTAGACGGCGGTGGACGGCGGTGGATGACGGTGGCGCGGCGAACGACGGTGACAAACTCCCCTCGGGTCTTCCCCTGTTTCGGTCGACGGTGCTTTTTTTTGGTCGATGCCCCCCTTCTCTCGACGCTCTCTCCCTTTAATACAATTTTTCCCTTCTTTTAATACCATTTGCCCTAAAAAATACCTCCATTTCACTAAGGGCATTTTGGTAAATATCTCCTTCTCCACCAAAATTCTCCTGAAATTCCATAATTGAATCCATAAAAAGTATTTCAGGAAGAAATAAACCTTAAAAACAATGAAATATAATTCAGGAGAGAAAAATATGCAATATAGATAGTGATTAATGCCAAATTCAATAAGTGCACGTTTCATTTGAAAATCGATAAATAACCACCTATAACACAATTATAAAGGTTATTCTATTATAATTAACCTAGTTCTCATGTCAGAATATGGCATCTATCACCATGCTAACCAACGAACCCACTGTCGGGGTGTGTCCCCCGCAAAGCACTGCAAATACATCACCAATGTGCAGTTAACCACCTCTGTCTGGCGTCTATTTGAGGGTGGTATGCTGAAGAAAAAACTAACTTGGAGCCAGGGAGCTTAAAATAGTTCACTGGTGAAGATAGCATCACGGTCGCTGGTGATGGTCTCCAGAAGTCCATGGAGGCGGACAATATTATCCATGTAGAGCTGAGCGACTTGTGTTGCTGTATACGGATGGCTGAGGGCCATAAAGTGGGCATATTTCGAGAACCGGTCTACCACAACAAGAATAATAGATTTCCCTGCAGAAGGAGGAAGACCATCGATAAAATCCATTGAGAGATCTGCCCGTACCTATGAAGGAAGTTGAAGTGGTTGGAGCAAGCCGGCGGGTTGTAAGGATTCAGACTTGTTCCTCTGACAGACCTGGAAAACTGCAACATACTCCACAATGACCCGCTTCATACCTCTCCAATAAAACTCCCGACTGAGGCAGAAGTATGTCTTCTACTGGCCCTCATGTGTACTATAATGAAAGGAGGCAATAATGGCAGGAAGGAGTACCGACGAAGGATGAAGATATATGCGTCCTTTATACAGAATGAGACCGTCCTGTAATGTCCAGTTATTTGTCCTTGGATGATGGCTAGTATCCCGACAGATTGTGTCCAACAAAGGGGACCTGGGGTGGCTCAGTGCGTGCAAGTGTGAATCCCCTAGTTCTCTGTGGGACAAAGCGTCTGCTGCCCGGTTGAGATAACCCGGTTTGTATTCCACCTGAAAATTGAATCCCATTAATTTGTTGAGCCAATGTTGTTGTGGGGATGTAGTAAGGCATTGCTTCAATAAGTATTTGAGGCTACAGTGGTCTGTCCGGATCACAAAAGGCCGGCCCCACAGATACGGCCTCCAATGCTGCACGGCTTTGGCCAAACCAATGAGTTCCCGTTCGTAAGTGGCTAACTTGTGATGGTGAGGAGTGAGATGGCGGCTGAAATAGGCAATGGGGTGTCCATGTTGCTGCAAGACGGCACCTATCCCTCCCCCGGATGCATCGCATTCTATGATGAAATTTTTGGCAAAGTTTGGCAATTGAAGAACTAGTGCTGACGCTAATGCCTGTTTTAAGTTGTTAAACGAGGAGTCTGCCAAATGAGACCACTGAAAGGCATGCTTCTTCAGTAAATTGTGCAATGGTGCTGCCAAGTGACCATATTCTTTGATAAATTTTCTATAATACCCTACGAGACCAAGGAACCCATTCAAAGCTGTAACGGAGTGAGGTGTGGGCCAATCCATAACCGATTGTATCTTGCTGAAGTCTGGTTTAACCCCAGAGGCAGAGATCACATGCCCCAAATAAGCTACTTCGGAAGTGGCAAAGTCACATTTGGCACGATTGAGAAATAAATGGTTTGCTCGGAGGATGGTGAAAACCTGTCTCAATTGGTGCAAATGTGCTTCCCAAGTTTTGCTATAGACCAGTATATCGTCCAAAAAAACTAAGACATGCTTCCTTAAGAAAGGGCAAAATACTTGGTTCATAAGCGCTTGAAAGGTGGACGCGGCATTGGATAGCCCAAATGGCATCACCAAGAACTCGTAGTGACCATGGTGGGTGCGGAAGGCAGTTTTTTCGACATTCTCCGAATAAACCCGAATCTGATGGTAGCCAGATTTCAAGTCCAACTTTATAAATAATTGAGAGCCGTGTAGCTCATCCAATAATTCATCGACCACCGGAATTGGAAATTTATCTTTGATGGTGTGGGCATTGAGTTCACGGTAATCCACACAAAAGTGCCAAGATTTATCTAATTTTTTTACCAGCAATACCGGGGATGAAAAAGGAGAATGACTAGGCTGAATAATACCTTGTTGGAGCATTTGTTGACATTGCCTTTCTATCTCATCTTTTTGCACATGGGGATAGCGGTAGGGACGCACTACCACTAGTTCGATGCCCATCTTCAAACGAATTCTATGATCACAAGCTCGTATAGGCGGAAGGTCGGTAGTTTCCTGAAATAAATCAGCATATTCTGCCAACAATGAAGCTAAGTTATCCCCTTTTGAAGGATCCACAAAAAGTGTTTGGAGGCTGCATGGCCGCTAGGCGCTATTGCCCTAGAGGGTGATCGGATGGGTGTCCTGTTTAAAACTCATGGTATGGGATTGGAAATCCCATAAGATCGGACCCAATCGCTGTAGCCATTTAATGCCCAATACGAGGTCAAACCCAGCCAGCGGTATGACCAAAAAATCTGCTACAAAGGAGTGACCCTCAATAGTAAAGGGCACTGCTGAACCGAAACCCACAGTGGTGACCTTGTCACCATTAGCCACTGAGACTGATATTCTTGATTTCTGCTGTAGTGATAACCCCAACTGTTGTGCTGCCTGGCTGCTTATAAATTTATGTGTACTGCCTGAGTCCACGAGTGCTCGCAGAATATGATGGTTCATGGTGGCATGGACCTGCATGGTATTTGTGCTATGCAGGCCTGTCATGGCAAGGAGGGAGATTTCTGGTGTTTCCTCCTCGGTTTGGTCCATATCCTCCTGAAAGTCATCCTCTGAGGGGTCTTCTATTTCTACCCAAAAGAGTTTTTTGCATTGATGGCCCATGACGAATTTTTCATCACAATTGAAACATAGGCCCTGAGCCCTTCTCTGATCAATTTCTGCTTTTGTGAGACGTTTGATAAATCCCGGTGGTGGTGGTGGTGGAGAGGGGTTGTTGGGTTGAGGCCTTGGGTTAGTGGAATAAGGACCATGGGGCTGTGGGCGAGGTGGCCAAGGGGGACGTTTGGTTAATGACTCTCCGAAGAGGCGCTGTTTGGTGTCCAATGCTCTTGCCAAATTCATGGCGTGGGCTAGGGAGGTGGCGGCTTCCAATTCCACTTCTAGGCGAAGGCGTTCTACCAGGCCAGCCGTGAACAAATTGACATAAAGTTTAGGCTGCACCAAATGACTTGCACGAGCAAGTTTTTTCTTGGAACAATTTCTGATATTGTTCTATAGTTCCAAGCTATTTTAGATTGACCAAATCCCCAACTGGGTTGCTGCGAAGCGGAGGACCAAATCGTAGCATGCAATTTTCTTTGAAAAAATCCCAATCATATACCACAAACTCGTTTTTGAATTGATGAAACCACATAAGTGCTTCATCGAGCATGTGGAAGACAGCTAATGCTTGCCTTCGGGCAGAGTTCCTTGATTGGAAAAGAAATGATCACACCTGTGTAACCACATTAAAGGGTCGGAGGACCCATCATACGATGGAAAATCAAGCTTTGTGTACCTTGGCACAGTAGGGGGTGCTGGATTGAGGCCTCCACGAGGTGGAGGTGTTTGGCGTAGGGGAGGAGGTGGAGGCATTGGATGAGGGTTGAGATGATCTGCTGGGCGTGAGGAGGATGCCATTTGGACGGAAAGTTGGGTAAAGCCCTCCTCCATGCGGGACAACAACATCTGGAATTTGCCCTCTAGGCCATTGATTTGAGATTGTAGATCAGCATGGTTCTCTTCCACAAAATTTCGAATTTCTGCAGGCGAAGAGGAATCACCAAGGGTGGTCCTGTCTGATACCACGATGTTAGGCTCTCTAGCCAAGGATCGAGTCACCTGGTGATCTCCTCCAGCTTCCAGATTGAATGACGAAGAAGGGAAGGATTTGGGGTTCTTGGAACGCCCAATGATGAAGGGACGTGAGCCTTTGAAGGAGCTCCAACCGTAGGCCTCTTTTGAGAGAGTACCTGATCTCATTTAGACTAATTGATTAATGCTTGCTTCCATTCAATCACTTGACATCCTAAATAGATCAGGGAAAACATCAAAGGTTCTATAATTACAATTAAACCCCTAAGGTACTGAAATACAAGTTTACTCCATCTCTTCTCTTCTCCGGTTAGCCACTCTTGATGCTATGGAGTCCATAACAACTTTCCACTGCACAACTTTCCACTCCGGTTAGCCACCTGGTGTCTTCGTTGATTCACCGGAAGACTGCCTACCGCTCAACCAGGACCCTCCTATGGCCGATGCCCCTTAACGTTCTTCTCCACACTGTGCCCTACTTCTTTTCTCCTTTCTCTAGAAATCTGAAAGACTCGCCCATTCTCCACCACTTGTTTCTACACTCTTCTATGACTTTCAAAAACAATCTTCCTTCCACATTTGTTGAGAAGCTTCCATCGACTTGGGTTTAGACAAGACTTTTATTTAACTTGGGCTCAAATAGGTTGGGCTTTGTAATAGGCTGGGGTTGATCTTCAATACTCCCCCTCAACACCAGCTCTCAGGAATACTCTTTTGAATGCATTGCTGGAAGTCTCAGAAGACGAATTCGGATTGCCAGGAGATGGGCCAATCACGCTCCCATGTACTGCAGATTTCATGGAATACGTGCTTTTGTTGATGCAGAGGCGTCCAAACAGAGATGTGGAAAAGGCGGTCCTCACTTCCATCACTGCTGCTTGCTCCTCCACACCTTCAGTCATCCATTGGGGGTTGCTCCATAAAGAACTTGTATACGGTTGTTGAACTGATTTATACCCTCCAATGTGCACTCTCTTCTTTGACAACTGTAAATACTACAATATTGACAGGTTACAGAAGATTTCTTCATTCTTTCCAATTCTATGTTGAATAACGATAATTAGATTTTGTTTTGTTATAATTTCTTAAGGAAATTTGAACAACGCGATATTGTCCGACCATGGTAACAATAGAAGACCCGAAAGATGAGCCACGTCTGGCTTCTTTCACTAACATTTATATTAATGGCACATGGATGTCGTACTCCGATAACCCTAATTAGTCTAGGTACTTTCTCACAGGAGATGTCAGCTAAGCAAATTAGTTCTAGGATTAATACTTATAGAGAATAAGCTAGCGCATGACAAACATAGATGCAGTGAGTTTATATACGTACTCAAGCAAAATTATTGTCATCGGAGAACATTAAGCACACCGCGTATGATTTACCATTTCTACCCCACCATTGTAGATTATGGCTACAACTTAACTTGGACACACACCTTTTTTTTCTCAAAAGAGAAAAACTACAACGTAAAACCCAAATTGGATCTGGTAAATCACGTGGGAGACACGTTGATGCCATTACCAAGTAAGTACCATGGGGTACAACTACTAATGTGACTACCACACCAATGCTAAAGGGTCATCGTTGCACCACGTGGGAGACATGTTGATGCTAGTGAACCACTCATCCATCTTGGAGTCATGTCATCAGTTACATGTACATCAAACCATTTACATTTTACCACATACACAAGATTTTTGAGCAAATACCACAACTCTATTATTTTAGTCATCATCCCATCATAGTCAAGATCATTTTCTTCATAGTACTCTTGACTACAACATTGCTTTTAAGAGTTCTTCGGCATGCTTCTAGCTGCATAGTATTGATTCACATTTCATTTATTATGCAACTTGAGTAACTATGATGCTTGATGGGACCAAAACCAATGTCTATCAAGCCATCATTTCTATACTAATGTCTTGAGCTTCATTGGAAAAACAAATATAATCAACTACAATCACAACGATCATAGACAAGAAAGGTATCATTTATTTTTAATACATTAGGATTAGAATATAACTAGCCTACTTTTTCAACCATTCGAGAAATAGCGCCTTGTCTTGTCTATCCACGTCTGTCACTCCCTCGTGAGAAGAAAACTCTCTATGTTCATTAGTCATCATATGTGTTGTAACGATAAATACGCATTATGTATTAAACCCTCGACATATGTATAAGTTCATGGATTGAGGTAAATTGCTTACAATAGATTTTTTTTTTTATCTTTTCACAATTAGACAATACAACCCAAATAATCTCTTGTATTTGGGTTATTCCATCTTCAATTCTCTAATGCCACTAAACTCCCACTCTATATGTCAGAAAACTGACATTTTATCCTCACACACTTAGGATACCTGTCATAATTTTGATCGGGATAATTAAATATGATTTCCATCCCATCCATGTAAATGGAGCCTTCATGTTGAGCTTGGTGACGTACTCTTGTTTCAATATTATGTTTTGAAGAAGTTGTATGAGAGAATCTTACATGACTCTCATAGCAAGAAGTCTCATAGAGCCTAAATTAATATGGTGGAGTCTTACAAGAGTCTCAAAATTGGAGGTCGCACAAATGAGTTTTATTGAAAGGTTTTTAAGTTATATTAATATCCTACTGATGTTCTGTTGTTTAATTCTTTTTAGCATTTTTTTTCTCATGTTTGACTTTTCTTATAAGTGGGACATGGGTAGTTTGTTTCTAATATAATTTTACTTGTTTCTTCAGTCATAAAAGAAGGATCATTCTATTTTGAAATAATCAAGTCAAAAAATTATTTCTCTTTCCAAATATTCAATATGGCATCAGAGCATGTTTTGTGAGTTGACGTGGTCTACCCACAGAGACAATGCCTTCCACCATTCTTTACTCCTATATTTCTCTTTCCTTTTTCCATTTCCCTAAAATGTTTAGTTATTCTAACTTCTGTTTTATCTTACTTATGTTTCTCTTAGCATTTATTTATTTGTTTCATCCCACATAGTCTCATTGAAATTTTAGTCTCCCGAGTCACTTTATCCTTGTCATCCAATCAATTTTTAGATTAATGGGTGGTGGTACAAGATGGCAGCCATAGAAGAGAACTTTGAGCAAGTATGATCCCAATGTTACTAGCCTCATATGTTTCAGTGCTTAAACCTGAATCTCGAAAAACAAATCCAAAAACATGTTGAGAAAATATCAACGAGAAGAAGATGATAGGATCGTGCTCATCTTCTGGATTTTCATCCGGAACCAGTGCTCTCTGGAGAATCACTTTAAATTATATTTGAAGCACGTTGGAGTTGTAGAAGTATTACACGATGCATGTAGAAGAGCCAGTATAGAAGAGTCTTCCATGACTCTCATGACAATGTCTCACTGAGCCAAAATTAATATCGCGAAGACTAATATGACTCTCATGGAAAGATATCTCATAGAATAATCTCAATTAAAGGTGTTTTAGTTATGATAGTATTTTATGTATGTTTAGTTGCTAAGTTATTCTATGACTCTTCTTTTTGTGTTTGACTTTGGGTGTAACTGGGACATGGATAGTTTAACTGTATTCAGATTCTACTTATTTTCTCTATTATAAATAGAAGCTCATTGTACTCAATTTAAAATCAAGTTAGTGAAGTATATCTCTTTCCAAAAAAATCGAAAAGGCATCAGAGAAGGTTCTGTGAGTTGACTCGATCTACCCAAGAGATAACGTAATCCTTTTCCTGTTTTTTGTCTCTTGTAGTTTAGATTCATATTCTAGCTTTTTCTTTCTTCAGATTCAAGTACAAGTTGTTTGTTTGGAGTCTTCTCTTCCATAATGAATTTTACTAATATCAAATTATATATTGATGGAAATATTTGTTAGTCTACTTTCCAAATCAAATCTAATTTTGACAATCATATTTTTTGACAAAGTGAATCGACATTTGAAACAACAAAGATTAGATATCGAGAGAGATACATGTGGTAGTAAAAAATCTTCAATTTTTTAGGCGTTTTATGCCATCAAGAGTTAGACTTCATATAGAGAGTTATCTGTCAAAAAAGTATTTTTAAGTCTATTTTGTAACCTATCAAGCCAATTCTCAATCCGAATTTTCTAGAGGTATCTTCAGTATTGGAAGAGTCAAAGGTCATTATCGCCAAAGGAGAACACAGTTTGATAAAATTTCCGAGTTTTAAATCTATCAGATTCTTTCATTCAAAAGAAGAATATTTCATTGAAGGAATATTATACTTGAATGAAAGATACTAAAGTCTTGTTAACGAAGGAGTAACTTTGATTTCAGTCAGATCTATATGTAAAGTGATATGCTCATTGGAGTCAGTAAGGGTCATGCGGCATAATGAAGAAAATCGAATGGTCATAATAAATCAAGATTGAAGAATTCGACGTCAATTTAGGTATCAAACTAAAGATCTTTGAGTCTAGTTTCTTCAGTAACAAATTATTTCTAATTATGCGCTATCTTACTTGAGATAGCACTATCATTAGTATTATAGGTCAGTTCTACCGAAAATCAATCTTTTTCCTATTTTCTCTTCTTTTGACCCTCCACGTATTAACACAAATTAAGTTTCCTTTTCTCCTAGTCTCTTAGTTTTTTAGAAAAACATTTCTTTTAATAAAATATTTTTGGTCAATCTTAATCATTCCATGATGTGCTCGATCAAAGTATCAAAATCCTATAATGATTTTTTTTTGTTTATTTTGGTTTCTAGATTATGTTTCTTTCTGATTTTCATGTTCAAAAAATTGTGGTCACCCAAAAAAAGTCATACTGTGTAGAAACTTTTAAGTTGTTTTATTTCTACCATTATAGTCTCCCCAAGTATTTTTTAAAGTTCAGATTCTATTTCTGTTTGGAAGTATGAGGGTTGCATAGAAGCTTCCTTTTGTCTAAATTTGTTTTGCACCTGTATTTCTTCAGTTTTTTATCTTGTGTTTTTATAACTTTAGAGGAATACCTACCCCTACTGCATAAAAAATATAAGAGTGTGCCTAATATCCAGCACTGGTTAAGTCTTTTAATTGTTCACCCAAGAAGTGATTTGTGTTTGACCTACCCATACAAACTTAACAGTCTCTTTGTTGTGCCCTAATATGGGCCATTTTTCCACCTTTAAAATTGAGCAGAACGCGTTTTAGAGTATGGCCATTTTTATTGGTATATGGAGTTGTTGACTTTCTAGAAAAAAAGAAATACTTCATTAATTTTTTGTAATTTGAGTACAACTTGCCGCTATTTATAATAGACGAAATAAGTAGAACCCAATTACATTTAAACTACCCTTGTCCCTCTTATACCCAATAATAAACACTAAAAGATAAGGGCTAGAACAGTTGAACAAATAAATATAAATAAAAGATTAACTTAACTAAACACTTTTAACTGAAACTCTTATATGAGACTCTTTTAAGACTCTATCATAATAATTCTAGATCTATGAGACTTCTTGTTGTGTGAGTCATGTGAGACTCGTTCTTACCTACTCTTTGACACTCCCCCTCGATCTACAATTCATAACTTCAGCTTGCAAGAAAATAGATTTTTGGTCTTCAATCTTCTTTTGCTGAAAATAGTTTTCATTGATGCAAAATTCTTCCTCTTTTATTCTTTTTCATGAATATTTTGGTCACTTAAAAATTACCACAACATGTGGAATAAAGTACCTCTTTCTTGTGTTTGTTTTTCTTCTTCTCCCCTTCAAGCTAGGGATAAAAAAGACATAGACACTCTGCAAGGTAAAAACATAATATGGAAGAAGAAAAAAACTCTACCCACACGTTGGAGCTTCAAATACCAGCTAAAACGGTCGTAGTTTTAACACACTCCACTCAAATTTTAAGGCGAAAAAATGGCCCAACTTTAGGTCACAACAAAGAGACTACTCACTTTTTTAGGGTAGCCTCTTCGATAAAGAATAAAAGACTTGACTCGAGATGGTTGCTGGACACACTCCTATACTTTTTAGGTAGCGGGTCTAGGCATTGCTTTGAAGTGATGAAAACACAACATCATAAATTGAGGAAATACCGGAGGAAAACAACTTTAAGCAGAAGTTGGTGAGTATGCAATGCTCATACATCCAAAGTGACCTTATTCAAAAAAAAAATACCAGGGGAGAGTATAAACATAGAATTTAATAAATTTGACCAAGTATAACTTTGATTGGGAGACCACAATTTTTTCGAAGTTAACTAAGTGGAAGATACACGACCTAGTAACAAAAACACAAAACTTGAAAGCAAAACTGAAGCAAGCTATTGCATACCTTTAATGAACACATCATGGAGTGATTAAGCGTTGTCCATTCATTTCAAAGCAACTTGCAAATTACCCAGTGTTAGTGATGTTGAGTCCCATATGGTTAGTTTCAAAAGACTAGGAATGGGCAAAAGAGTCAATTTTTTGGGGCAAAGCAAAATCAAGTAACATACAAGTGTTCAAGATACAAGATCAAGTGCAGCTAAAAGATCAAAAGGTGATAATAGTCATTTTGAGGTCTATACCCCTGACAAAAAGTGCTTTATGGTTCCATTGACTTTTGTAAATAATGCAATCTTCCAAGAACTACTACCAAACCAATCACTTCAGCGTTTTGTTAATTTACCAATTCCAAGGGTATGCATCTTGAATGGCCATCTTTATTCTAGTGATTGAACCCGGATTTTAATGTGATCAAGTTTAATTCCCAATCAAAGCTTTGTCCCCATTTGTTTGAGAAGTTACAAGAATAGCATATAGTATGATCTATATTATATATTCCTTACTTTTTAGTGCATTCCATCAATGTGATCAATCCCTCTGCACGACAACCTTGAAAGAAAATTCAGGTGGGGGCTTGGGATTCTAGTTTTGGTTAGTCCACCTCAAAGTCTTGTTCATATCATGTTTTAGGATCATGACAAGTGTATCGATGGACATCACTAAATCAGTTCCGACCAATACAAAATATGCATCCAAATACATCTTGTTGTTATGGACCCATCTATCATGTGAGTTGTGTATTCTCTTCATCATTGCCATGGTTGGCTGCCCTACAATCATGGCTCCAACAACATCCACATTTTACTGGAACCAACTTACCGTGTGGAATTCTTACAATCACTGTTATGGCATGCCCTAGCCAGTCAAAATCTTGCTTTCTCTTTCATTACTTTCACTAGACACTCTAAAATCTAAGGGGACAGAAGCATGAGAGCCTGCTACCTGTGTTTTCAGCGCTCTCAACTGTCATCAATCCACTAAGGGACTTACCAGCACATGGATGTGTCTCCTAAATGAGTCAACATGAGGAAAGCTACAGCTGAATGAATTTTGTGTCTCTTAGGGACTATATATGTACATTGCCTCAACAGCTTTCAAGTCATGGCCACACCATACTCTGAAGTTCATCTTGCTTTCTCCTTCCTCAAGCAGCTATTCAGTATGTTGAGCCCAAAGAAGATCATTCATTTGGCCAGAAATAGGCAAGAGGCGTCTTTCATGCCAATAGCCGACAAGGGTCAGTTTGTTGCCTACACTACCGATGGAGAACGGTTCATGGTTCCATTGGCATACCTCAGCAATACTCTTTTGAATGCATTGTTGGAAGTCTCAGAAGACGAATTCGGATTGCCAGGAGATGGGCCAATCACGCTCCCATGTACTGTAGATTTCATGGAATACGTGCTTTTGTTGATGCAGAGGCGTCCAAACAGAGATGTGGAAAAGGCGGTGCCCACTTCCATCACTACTGCTCGCTCCTCCACACCTTCAGTCATCCATTAGGGGTTGCTCCATAAAGAACCTGTATACAGTTGTTGAACTAATTTATACCCTCCACTGTACTCTCTCTTCTTTGACAACTGTAAATACTACAATTATGATAGGGTACAGAAGATTTCTTCATTCTTTCCAATTCTGTGTTGAATAACGACAGTTTGATTTTGTTTTGTTATAATTTCTTAAGGAAATTTGAACAACGTGATATTGCCCGGCCATGGTAACAACTGAAGACCTGAAAGATGAGCCACATTTGGCTTCTTTCACTCACATTTACATTAATGCCACATGGATGTCGTAGTCCGATAACCCTAATTAGTCTAGGTAGTTTCTCACTAGAGATGTCACATTTACATTAATGGCACATGGATGTCAGCTTAATACTTGTAGAGAATAAGTTGGGGCATGACAGACACATATGCAATGAGTTTACATAACTACTCAAGAAAAATTAATGTCACCGGAGAAAAATAAGCGCACTGCCAAGGATTTACATTTTCTTGCCCACCATTCCAGATTATGGCTACAACTTAACTAGGACTCACCTTTTTTTTTCTCAAAAGAGAAAAACTACTACGTAAAACCCAAATTGGATCTGGTAAATCACGTGGGAGACACGTTGATGCTATTACCCTGTAAGTGCCATGTGGAACAACTACTAATGTGACTACCATACCAATGCTTAAGAGTCATCATTGCACCACGTGGGAGATATGTTGATGCTAGTGAAGCACTCATCCATCTTGGAGTCATGTCTTCAATTACACATACATCAAACCATTTACATTTGAGCACATACACAAGATTTTTGAGCACATACCACAACTCTATTATCTTAGTCACCATCCCATCATAGTCAAGATCATTATCTTCATAGTACTCTTGACTACAACATTGATTTTAAGAGCTCTTCGGCATGCTTCTAGCTGCATAGTATTGATTCACATTTCATTTATTATGCAACTTAAGTAACTATGATGCTTGATGGGGCCAAAACCAAGGGTATAAATATCGCTATGTCTATCAAGACATCATTGCTATACTAATGTCTTGAGCTGCTTTGGAAAAACAAATATAATCAGCTACAATCACAACGATCATAGACAAGAAAACTATCATTTATTTTTATTACGTTTGGATTAGTATATAACTAGCCAACATTTTCAACCATTCGAGAAATAGCATCTTGTCTTGTCTATCCACGTCTATCACTCCCTCGTGAGAAGAAAACTCTCTATGTTCATTAGTCATCACATGTGTTTTAACAATAAATACGCATTATAGATTAAACCCTCGACATATGTATAAGTTCATGGATTGAGGTAAATTGCTTACAATTGAATTTTTTTTATCTCTTCGTAATTAGACAATACAACCCAAATAATCTCTTGTATTTGGGTTATGCCATCTTCAATTCTCTAGTGCCATTAAACTCCTACTCGATATGTGAGAAAACTGACATTTTATCCTCACACATTAAGGATCCCTGTCATAATTTCCATCGGGATAATTAAATATGATTTCCAGCCCATCCAAGTAAATGAAGCCTTCATATTGAGCTTGGTTACGTACTCTTGTTTCAATATTATATGTTGAAGAAGTTATATGAGAGAATCTTACATGGCTCTCATAGTAAGAAGTCTCATAGAGCCTTAATTAATGTGGTGGAATCTTACAAGAGTCTCAAAATTGAAGGTCGCACAAATGAGTTTTATTGAAAGGTGTTTAAGTTATGTTAATATCCTACTGATGTTTTGTTGTTTAATTCTTTTTTGCATTTGTTTTTTTTATGTTTGACTTTGGGTGTAAATCGGACATGGGTAGTTTGTGTTCTAATATAATTTTACTTGTTTCTTCAATCATAAATGAAGGCTCATTCTATTTTTATGTAATCAAGTCAATAAATTATTTCTCTTTCAAAATATTCAACATGGCATCAGAGCATGTTTTGTGAGTTGACGTGGTCTACCCACAATGACAATGCCTTCCACCATTCTTTACTCCTATATTTCTCCTTCCTTTTTTCCATTTCCCTAAAATGTTTAGTTATTCTACCTTCCATTTTATCTTCCTTATGTTTCTCTTAGCAGTTTTTTATTTGTTTCCTCCCACATAGTCTCATTGAAATTTTTGTCTCCCAAGTCACTTTATCCTTGTCATCCAATCTATTTTTAGATTAATGGGTGGAGGTACAAGATGGCAGCCATAGAAGAGAAATTTTAGCAAGTATGATCCCAATGTTACTAGCCTCATATGTTTCAGTGCTTAAACCTGAATCTCGAAAAACAAATCCAAAAACATGTTGAGAAAATATCAATGAGAAGAAGATGACAGGATCGTTCTCGTCTTCTGAATTTTCATCTGGAACCAGTGCTCTCTGGAGGATCTCTTTCATTGAAATTTGAAGCATGCTGGAGTTATAGAAGTATTACACGATGCATGTAGAAGGGCCGGTTTGGAAGAGTCTTACATGACTCTCATAACAATAAGTCTCACTGAGCCAGAATTAATATGGTGGATACTACGATGACGCTCATGGAAAGATATCACACAGAAGAATCTCAGTTAAAGGAGTTTTAGTTATGTTAGTATTTTATGTATGTTTAGTTGCTCAGTTGTTCTATGACTCTTCTTTTCGTGTTTGACTTTGGTTGTAACTGGGACATCGATAGTTTAACTGTAATCTGATTCTTCTTCTTTTCTCTATTATATATAGAAGCTCATTGTACTCAATTTACAATGAAGTCGGTGAAGTATTTCTCTTTTCCAAAAATTCGACAAAGTATCAAAGCGGGTTCTATGAGTTGACTCCTAAATGAGTTGACATGAGGCATCCAAGCAGAGATGTGGAAAAGGCAGTGATCACTTCCGTCACTGCTGCTCGCTGCTCCACACCTTCAGTCATCCATTGGGGTTGCTCCATAAAGAACCTGTATACGGTTGTTGAACTGATTTATACCCTTCAATGTACTCTCTCTTCTTTGACAACTGTAAATGCTACAATTTTGATAGGTTACAAAATATTTCTTCATTCTTTCCAATTCTGTGTTGAATAACAACAATTTGATTTTGTTTTGTTATAATTTCTTAAGGAAATTTGAACAACGCGATATTGCCCGGCCATGGTAACAACAGAAGACCTGAAAGATGAACAACTTTTGGCTTCTTTCACTAACATTTACATTAATGGCACATGGATGTCGTAGTCCAATAACCCTAATTAATCTAGGAAGTTTCTCATTGAAGATCACAACTAATCAAATTAGTTCCATGCTTAATCCTAGTAGAGAATAAGTCGGAGCCTGACAGACATAGATGCAGTGAGTTTATATAAGTACTCAAGAAAAATTAATGTCACCGGAGAACATTAAGCAAACCGCCAACTATTATACAATTTCTAGCCCACCATTGCAGATTATGGCTGCTACTTAACTTGGACTCACCTTTTTTTTCTCAAAAGAGAAAAACTACCAAGTAAAACCCAAATTGGATCAGGTAAATCACGTGGGAGACACGTTGATGCTATTATCATGTAAGTACCATGTGGTACAACTACTAATGTGACTACCATACCAATGCTAAAGGGTCATCATTGCACCACATGGGAGACTTGTTGGTGCTAGTGAACCACTCATCCATCTTGGTGTCATGTCTTCAGTTACACGTACATCAAACCATTTACATTTGAGCACATACACAAGATTTTTGAGCAAATACTACAACTCTATTATCTTAGTCACCATCCCATCATAGTCAAGATCATTAGTATGCAACTTGAGTAACTGTGATGCTTGATGGTGCCAAAACCAAGGGTATAAATATCGCTATGTCTATCAAGACATCATTGCTATACTAATGTCTTGAGCTGCATTGGATAAACAAATATAATCAGCTACAATCAAAACGATCATAGACAAGAAAGCTATTATTTATTTATTTTTACACTAGGATTAGTATATAACTATCCTACTTTTTCAACCATTCAAAAAATAGCGCCTTGTCTTGTCTATCCATGTCTGTCACTCCCTCGTGAGAAGAAAACTCTCTATGTTCATTAGTCATCATATGTGTTGTAACGATAAATACGCATTATGTATTAAACCCTCGACATATGTATAAGTTCATGGATTGAGGTAAATTGCTTACAATTGATTTTTTTTTATCTCTTCGCAATTAGACAATACAACCCAAATAATCTCTTGTATTTGGGTTATGCCATCTTCAATTCTCTAGTGCCACTAAACTCCCACTCTGTATGTGAGAAAACTGACATATTATCCTCACACACTTAGGATACCCGTCATAATTTTGATCGGGATTATTAAATATGATTTCCACCCCATCCATGTAGATGGAGCCTTCATGTTGAGCTTGCTTACGTACTCTTGTTTCAATATTATGTGTTGAAGAAGTTGTATGAGAGAATTTTACATGACTCTCATAACAAGAAGTCTCATAGAGCCTAAATTAATATGGTGGAGTCTTACAAGAGTCTCAAAATTGGAGGTCGCATAAATGAGTTTTATTGAAAGGTGTTTGAGTTAAGTTAATATGTTATTGATGTTCTGTTGTTTAATTCTTTTTAGCATTTTTTTCGCATGCCTGACTTTGGGTATAAATGGGACATGGGTAGTTTGTTTCTAATATAATTTTACTTGTTTCTTCGGTCTTAAATTAAGGCTCACTCTTTCAGATATAATCAAGTCAATAAATTATTTCTCTTTCCAAATATTCAACATGGCATCAGAGCATGTTTTGTGAATTGAGGTGGTCTACCCATAGAGACAATGCCTTCCTCCATTCTTTACTCCTATATTTCTCTTTCCTTTTTCCTTTTCCCTAAAATGTTTAGTTATTCTACCTTCCGTTTTATCTTCCATATGTTTCTCCTAGTTGTTGTTTATTACTTTCCTCCCACATAGTCTCATTGAAATTGTAGTCTCCCGATTCACTTTATCCTTGTCATCCAATCTATTTTTAGATTAATGGGTGGTGGTACAAGATGGAAGCCATAGAAGAGAAATTTTCGCAAGTATGATCCCAATGTTACTAGCCTCATATGTTTCAGTGCTTAAACCTAAATCTCGAAAAACAAATCCAAAAACATATTGAGAAAAGGTCTACGAGAAGAAGATGACAGGATAGTGCTCGTCTTCTGGATTTTCATCCGAAACCAGTGCTCTCTGGAGGATCTCTTTCAATGACATTTGAAGCACAGTGGAGTTGTACAATTATTACACGATGCATGTAGAAGAGTCAATTTTTTGAGTTTCTATTTCAGGAAAATATCTCACTTCTTCCTAGTTTGTGGGCTTATTACTACATCTATGATATTTGGTTTAAGTTGGGATCATTGTCATTACCTCCCAACTAGAGGGGGAGAAGTACAAGAAGTACAAGAAAGAGGTATTTTATTCCATACGTTGTGGATAAGTTTTATGTGACTAAAATATTCAAGAAAGGGGGAGCACAAAAGATGAATCTTTTGCATCTAAGAAGAAATTTTTGCATCAGATTATTTCATGGATCCTTTTACAAGGATTTTTGTTATTCTGGTTTGTGTTATATGGGCTCAGGCCCATTTCAACTGCAGCTATGTGTCTCTTTGGATGAGATATTATTGAAGAAGTGGTGGCCTCAGTATCCTTTCTCATGTCATCCTTTATTTGACTCTCACAAATATCTTTGGGCCAACCCTTATTGTGACCTTATGAGTGTTTCTATGGTTGGGACACCATGACAGAGGAGCTTATTACTACATCTATGTACCCGTTAATTTAAACCTGTGAGAGTCGGTGCCTGGGTTGGGACTCTGTGATGAACGAGCTTATTACTACATCTATGTTACATCACCGAGATGGAAGAGCTTATTACTACTTCTATATTATATCCCCCCCCCCCCCCCCCCCCCCCCTTAATTGGCATTTATTACTCATACCACTTGAGAGTTGTTGTCCTGTGGAAGAACATGGTGATGAAAAAGTTTTATTACACTTCTGAGCATTGTGTATAGACCAACTACCTATATAAAATAGGAGTGTGCTCCAACCTACTGGGGTATGGAGTAATGTCTTACGCCTTGGAGGGAGTGTTGGAAGATATGGAGGACTGTTATTTTATACAAAAAGAGTTTATACATCATTTACAACAAGTTGGGAGTTCATGATGTTCTCTCACCCCAAGTTTGAGGGGGAGTGTTGGAAGATGGGCCCAAACCCACACGATCAAGGAAGGTCCACATATCTAAGAGTATTATAAGATGGACCACACGACCAAGGAAGGCCCACATATTTAAGAGTATTGTAAGATGGGCCCAAGCCCATAAGAAGTAGGACTCATCATGATTACCACAAGCTGGCATCCTTAGCACATAAGTTGGAAGATCAAGTGGGACCCACAAAGATAACCACAAGATTTTTGGAAGATCATGGACTCACAAAGATAACCATGAACTGGTTAGAAGATCATGTGGGACCCACAAAGATAGCCACGAGCTGGCATCTTTATCTTATGGTCTCATTCTCATAGAAGATTACTAGTTTGAGTTATGTTGTCTTCTATTTATATTGAATTAATTAATTATGCAAAGACTTATCTTTAAGTGTTAGAGTTTGGGTGTAATTGGGACAAAGGTAGTTTTATTGTAATTGGACTCTACTACCTTCCTCTATTATAAATAGAGATTCATGTAATCTGATTATAATAAGTCAATGAAGTATTTCTCTTTTCCATAAATTCAATAGAATCTAATAGATTTTGGACTTTGTAATTTGGTCAATCTGAGTAACATTTCTTCTTTGGCCAGTATGACTATTAACTCTTCCGAGATCGATATCACCCTCTAGAAAACACAGATTGAGAATTGGTTGAATAGATATGAAAATATACTTACTGATATTTTTTTAATATATAATTCTCCATATAAAGTCTCATTCTTGATGGCATAAAACGGCTCAAAAGTTGAAGTTTTTGGCTATTGTTCGAACCTCTCTTGAAGTCTGACCTTTGCTACTTCAAATTTCAATTTCTTTTGTAGAAAAATCCAATTGGCAAAATTCATTTTGCACTAGAAATTAAATTTGAAGATTGTTTTTTTAAATATATAATTTGAAAAATAGAAAGCTCAGTATGGAGGTTCAAATCCCTAGAAAACAACTTGTACTTGGACTAGACAAATAGAAAAAACAGAATACGAAGCTAAACTACTAGAGATGATAGATCAGAAAAGGATCACATTATCTATTACAGTCCCTAGTCATGGATCTAGTAACATGGTGTGGAACTTGAGACTCCAACACTTGACGTGAGTTGCTGGCCTCTTTCTTTGTGCTGATCTCGGATTGGAGGAAAGAAGCTCTCTTTATGAGGTTGATCTGTTGTCTTAGGGTAAGGGCAAATAGCCCTTACTGTTGCTGCTCACATAGGAGAAGAAAACCTTTTCTTTTGATCACAGAAAAGAGTGTTTGGGACCCTCTTGGTTGCTGCTCGTGATAGGGCTGGAAAGCTCCTATCTTGTATAACTTTAGGATCACTTATTAGAGGATCCTTACCTTCATCTTGCTAATCTTAAAGGTTCCACACCTTGCACCAATGCTGCTCGTGATATGAAGATGGAAAATCCTCACTTCTTGCTCGGTAAGGAGGGTAAGATCCCTCTCTAGGTGTTGTTGATGAAAAAGACATTGAAGCCTCTCTTTGAACTTGGAAAAGGGACAAAACTCTCCTTCCCTTCCTCGGTATAGATCAATGGAAAAACAAATCAAGAATGATAGAGAGATATGCAAATTCTAAGGAAATCTAGACCTAGAGATCATCAAGGGAGACCTCCAAACCCTAGAGCTCGTCAAGGAGAGCTCCAGGCCTATTTTAACCTAAAAATCAATGCTTGCCTTTTTCTCTATTTCTTTACCCTTTAAATAGGGTTTGACGTCATAAGTGTTTTAGGGGTAAAAATGACAATTCTACCCCTACATCCATACTCCTTACATACTTAATAAAACATTATACTTAAAGCAATATAAAATATGAAATATAAAAATAATGAACTCGGTGAATCATTGTCTCCTCCTTTGAGTGACTCGGTGTGCTATTGAACCCACAACATCTGCCTCCCCTTGGAGAAAGAGCTTGTCCTCAAGCTCATAAGCTGGGTATACCTGTTTGAAGATGTCTAACTGCTCCCAGGTAGCTGACTTCGGTTCTGTATCTGTCCACTGGATGAGAATTTCCCACTAGTCATTGACCAAACAGGCGTGTAGCACCTTGGATGGTGTGAGAATGGCATGTCCCTCGGTTACTGGAGGAAGGAACGGAGTGGATGTAGGTGGTGTCCTCGTAAACGATTTCAAGAGGGAGACATGAAAGACATCATGCAGTTTTGCCGTGGTTGGCAGTTGTACTTGATAGGCCACCGCCCCCACACGCCGAATAATGGGAAAAGGCCCAAAAAAACTTGAGAGAAAGTTTATGGCGTGATGGTCCCACAATAGACTATTGTCGATGATGTTGTAGGTGTAACCACACATAGTTCCATACCTCGAATGAGACATCACAGTGTCACTTGTCGTAAACATCTTTCATGCGAACTTGAGCATGCCATAGGCTTTCTACAATAGTCTGTAACACCTGGTCGCGATCCATGAGTGCCTGATCAATGGTGTCCACGCAGGTGGACCCTATAGTATAAGACAGAAGGCAAGGGGGATCCCTGCCATAAAGAACCCTGAAAGGAGAGCATTGCAAAGCGGAGTGGAACGAAGTGTTATAACAGTATTCGGCCCACGGTAGCCATTGAACCCATTGCTTCGAATGATCGCCCATCATGCACCATAGAGACATCTCGATGGTTCAGTTGACCACCTCGGTTTGGCCATCTGTCTGCGGATGATATGCGGAAGAGAACTTCAATTTCCTACCACTCAGACGAAAAAAGTTCCCGCCAGAAATTGTTGGTGAATACGGCGTCCCAATCACTTACAATAGATTCTGGAATGCCATGTAAGCGGACAATTTGCTCAAGGAAAGTCTGTGCTACTTGTGACGCTGTATAAGGATGAGCCAGAGGAATAAAATGGCCATACTTGGAGAACCAATAGACCACCACAAATAGTACTGATTTCCTGGATAACTGTGGCAGACCCTCAACAAAATCCATCGAAATACCGGCCCAAACCTGTGTATAGAGGGCGAGAGGTTGTAGAAGACCTGCGGGACTTAAGTAGTTGGCTTTGTTACGTTGACATACCTGACATGCTGAGACATCTGTCGCAATCGAGGTCTTCATGGCTTGCCAATAAAAGTCTTCTTGAATCCGTTGCAAAGTTTTCTGAATACCTTCAATGGTTCAGTCTGATTAGTCCCCTTAGCCCAATTTTTCCCAGCACCTGATTAGCCAAACACAAAGTTATCATGCCAGAAGATTTGTCCAAATTGTCCTAACTGCATCTTCCATCATTCTCGGCCCAAGATCCATAAGCACTAATGTGAGACCAAGTGTCGCCAACAATCTTCATCTTTGGCCTTCTGCTAAGGACATTTTTGGTTCTCCATGTCTTCGGCCTCCCGCACCCAGTGTGTGAGCACAAGATCAGCCTTGGATCGGGCCTCGCTCTTCAGAGATGACCGTATAATCACATAAAATGATGACGTTTGACTGGATTTATTCCAAAACGAACTTGGTTCCAGACAAAGGGAGGTTCAACCATATTTTAGAGAGGAATCTAAGACAAAATTTTATCACTTCTTTGTTCGACGAAAGTTTCGCTCATTTAACAGAGGAATTCTCTACAAATCTATATCATTGCCACTTCTGCCACTCCAAGATTTTTCTACTATCTTCGGAAATATTCTTTGTTATCCGATGCATTGCTATTTTAAGACATCCATATACCATTATGATTATCAAGCTGAATATGGTATCTGATGGACAAACATATGGTGGAAATTTTTCTTCATTCCAACAACCGTAATATCATTCCATAAATCAACAGTCATCATCCAAAATTATTTTGTTGCTGCTTATTATCTTCCAGCCAGCACGTTCTCTACTGGAAATATCTATTTCAGAAAGTCCTTCGCTGACTCCTCTCCTTGCGCCAGCTCCATTACGATTGCTGGTCATTAACAGCTAGATTGAAAAAAAAATCGAAAAGCTCTCCTTGATTTATCTCTGCTTTGTTTGGAAAGTTGTCGGGTTGGTTGTCGTCTCTGTTCGAAAAATTCCTCTACTGATCTTCTATCAGCCAACTCTGACGGAAGTTTTTTTTTCAGAAGAACATCCGAGATCAGTTTTGCATTGGCATCGTCTTCAATCTTGCCAAAAATATTTGGATTAAGCTGTTGAATATCTTTGGTAAACTCTCAAAAAAATTTCTTCCTCTACATTGTCATTTTTGGACGTCGCTTCGACAACAACACCAGCGTCTCTGCTATTCGGGGAAGAAGAATGAAGTTGCCAAATTAATGTTTCCTAAGTTAGGAAACATATAAAATCTTGGTCGAGTGCCTGCTTCAACCTAAACTGGACCGGGTCAGCCCAACAACCCAGCAACCCGAGGGCACTTATTGCTTCTGCACCAGCCAGATCGAGTAAACCCAAACCAACTTGGGTCCGAGTCAATCTAAGTTAGGCCACTTATTTTCTACCTCGATATATGTGTCTGGACCAAAGCTTATACATATTTCTATAGCCACTCAGATATATTGGTCTATTATTTGACTCGGAGCAACTTGGTAAATTTTTCTCTAGCTGGATTATTATTTTGAAGAATTGATAGTTTATTCCTTGGTCAGCATATTATTTGGTACAGATATTTGCATTAGATTATTTCATGGGTCAATTTTACAAGGATTATTTTGGCTCGTGTTATATGGTCTCAAGCCCATTTCAGCTACTGCTATTGTGTCTCTTTGGATGAGACATTATTATTAAAGAAGAGGTGGCCTTAGTACCTTTTCTCATACCATAGTTTATTTGACTCTCAAAAATATTAAGGTTGGGACACCATGAGAGTTGGTGCCCGGATTGGGACACCATCATTTATTTAACTCTCAAAAATATCACGGTTGGGAAACCATGAGAGTCGGTGTCCGGATTGGGACACCATGACAAATAAGCCCACTTCCCCCCTCTAATGTCATTTATTACTCTACCACTTGAGAGTCACTGTCCTGTAGAGGAACAAAGTGGTGAAGGTGGACACTTTAGAGTAATGCCGACAAACACACTACCTACAGAAGACGGAGTGTGCCTTACATCCAGCATAAGTTAAGACTGGAGTATGGATCATTGTCTTAGCAGCTAGGAGTGATTTTACTCTCATTTATATTATGCCAGTTGGACCTCATGAACGAGAGCACCAGCGTAAGGGGGATTGTTGGAAGATGTGCCATTTTATACAAAAAAAAAGATTTTATACATCATTTGCAGCAAGCTGGGACTTCATGTTGTTCTCTCACCCCCTACTTGAGGGGGAGTATTGGAAGATAGGACCCAAGCCCACACGACCAAAAAAGGCCCACATATCCAAGAGTGTTGGAAGATGGGCCCAAGCCCATAAGACCGAGGAAAACCCACACAACCAAAAGATGCAGTGTTATGAACCCAATAACAGGCCGAGTCAGGCAAACGTCGCGGCTGAGTCAATTATTCTGGATAAGTCAGTTATTGGGTCATTTAATTTGCTTTTTGAGTTAAATTTCGTAGAGGGGCAAATCTGTAATTTTCTCTTGAACCTTTTGATTTTCAAGTTAAATGCAGTGGAGGGGGAAATTGTAATTTTCTCTCAAACTTTGTGGACATGAACCCTATTTAGAGGTGGTATGGAATGAAAAGAGGGAAGTCTGAGTTTAGGTTAAAACAGAGGATTTGAGTTCTCCTAAATGAACTCGAGGGTTTTCAAGCTTCCCTTCGGCTTGATTTTGTATTTTCTTTTCTTCTTCTGTACAAATCGCCTTGTTAGATTTGGGGTGTAACAACTAGGTATTAGAGCAGAAAAACAATGAGCGATTCGTGGATCGTAGATAAAATATGTGTGGTTTTGCGCGATGAAATTTAAGCAATGCTACATCAGTCTGCTATTAACATGGAAGATAGGTTCCTAGAATTCGAAAAGCGTCAAAATTGTTTTTAAGAATGGGAGGTTTCCAGTCTAGAAGATGAACAGTTGCTGCTGTTTGTCAGCCGACCTCAAATTGCCTAGCAAGGAATTCTAGAGGTGCAATTGTGAGTCGGGAATTCCGAACACGAGGAGCTTGGCACTCCAAAAGCAGCGGCTTACAAGGCAAAAAGCTCTTCGGAACAGTCAGACGAGCGCCAGCCCTATTCAAAACTTCAGCCCCGATTTGCTACTATTCGTTGTCGAGAACAGGCAGACTGCAACACGGATCAAACCTTGGAAAAAGGGGAATGGCGCCGACCGTGGAGCCTCTGTCTCAAAAATTCCCAAGACTCCCAGTTCACTGTCTGGAACGGCCGTCTAGCATAGGGTCGACCTAACTCCTCTGAGCATGGAAATCCACCACCAACACCCAGAGTCATGAAATCAGTAGTGGGGGAGACTGGAAATTCCCGAGCCTAGAAGCTCCACCAAAAATTCCGGCCAGATGCCTCTGCTATTCCCCGTCAGGGAAAGCTTCCTCAGGTCAACTCGGGCCACTTATTTTCTGCTTCGGTAAACATGCCCAACATTTCAGCGCGACTTGGTAAAAAAATTTCTAGCTGGATTATTATTTTTTAAGAATTGATAGATTATTCCTTGGTCAACATACTATTTGGTCTACATATATGTATTGGATTATTTCATGGGTGATATTACAAGGATTATTTTGGGTCGTGTTAAGTGGGCCCAAGCTAACCCCATTTCAGCTGTTGCTATTGTGTTTCTGTTGATGAGACATTATTATTGAAGAAGAGGTAGTCTCATACCATTATTTATTGTCATCCCCGTAAAAAAAAATCAAATTTATTTGTGGTTGGGAGTCCATGATGGAGGAAATTCATCTCCGTAAAAAAAAGAATCAAATTTTTTTTTGGTTGGGAGTCCATGACGGAGGAACTTCATCCCCATCAAAAAAAGAATCAAATTTAATTGTGGTTGGGAGTCCATGACGGAAGAACTTCATCCCCGTCAAAAATATGAATCAAATTTTTATGACTAGAAGTCCATGAAGAAAAAACTTATTGTTATATTTATATTACTACCCCCCACTAGTATCATATATTACTCTACCACTTGAGAGTCGTTGCCTTGTGGAGGGACACGATGGTGGAGGTGGACACTTTAGAGCAATGTCTTAGCGACTAGAAGTGATTAACTCTCACTGATATTATACTAGCTAGGGCTTCATGAACGAGAGCACCACCATGAGGGGGAGTGTTGGAAGATGGAGGTATATTATACAAGAACTATTTTATACATCATTTGCAGTAAGCTAGGAGTTCGTGTTGTTTTCTCCCCCCCAGCTTGAGGGGGAGTGTTGGAAGACAGGGCCCAAGCCCACATGACCAATGAAGACTCACATATTGAAGTGTATTAGAAGATTGGCCCAGGCCCATAAGACCAGGGAAGACTCATGCATCCAAGAGAGATTGAAGACGGTCTCAAGGCCCACAGATCAAGGAGAAGACCCATAGGCCCACATACATTGATGGCAGGATAGTAAATAAATGGTCATCTCATAGAGATGGCATTGATGTACTTAAGTTAAAGTTCCAGGGTTAAAACCCTAAACCCTAAACCCTAAGCTCAAGGGTATTATTGTAATATAGTAGTTTCATAAATTTGTAAATAGAGTTTCAGGGGGAGGGTTAAGAATCAATTCCATAACCCTTCTTCTCCCAATGGGTTCTTTTCCCTTTTTCTCCATGAGCTAAATCCATGGAGTCCTGAAAATCAACATAGCCAAATGGAAAAATCGTCATATTTTTGAGGTAGCTCGAGGTTTATAATATGTCATGAAAGTCTCATACTTTTATTGGCCTCATGCCGTCCTTATGACTTGCTTTCTTATAAATCGTCTACCATCTACCGTTTTTGGTAATAAACCTCCTTACTCTATATTATTAACGAATGATGATCCGTTTTCATTACCTTTGAAAATCTTTGGATGTCAATGTTTTGTTCATAATTCATTACATAGACATAGCAAACTTGATCTTAAATCTATCAAGTATATCTTTTTGGGATACTCTCGCACACAAAAGGGTTAAGTTTGTTATATTCCTACTCTTCAACGTTTATTTGTGTCCAGGGATGTAACATTTTTTGAAGACTCCTCATTTTATTATGATAGCGCTCTTCTTGGTCTATCCTTAGTACCAGGTTCCCCTCGACCGATTGTGCCTCGTGATACAGAGATTATTCAACCCCCAGAGCAAGTGGTCGACACCACATCTGCTGAGTTAAAAGATCCACCAGAGGTAAGTCCTTCATCACTAATTATTTTTTGTCCTCAATATGATACTCGTCCTATTGCAATAAGGAAAGAACCTCGATCATCCACTAGACCTTCTACTTCTCATCCCATTTCAAATTTTGTGTCTCATCATCACCTCTCACCTTTATGTTTTTAGTTTCTTTCTTCTATTTCCTCCATATCATTTCCACAGTCATATTAGAAGGCTCTACAACATCCAGGGTGGAAGGCAGCAATGGATGAAGAAATGAAGGCTCTTAATGACAATCATACATGGTCACCGGTTCCTCTTCCCACAGGTAAAAATTTTTTTGGTTGCAAGTGGGTTTATACTATCAAACATAATCTAGATGGGTCAATTGCACGACTGAAGGCTTGACTAGTAGCCAAAGGTTATACTCAGTGTTATGGAATTGATTATGAAGAAACCTTCTCTCCAATGGAAAAAATGAACTCAGTACGTATATTATTATCTCTGGCGGTCAATTCATCATGGCCAATATATCAACTTGATGTGAAAATTGCATTTTTTAATGGTGATATTACAGAAGAAATTTACATGCAACAACCACCTGGGTATGTGGTTGATGGGGAGTCTGTATGCCGCCTTAAAAAATTTCTATATGGTCTAAAGCAACCCCCTTGGGCATGTTTTGAGAAATTTAGTCAAGCCATCATACGGGCCGGCTTTCACAGATGCTCTGCAGATCACTCATTATTTATTGAAAATACACCGAGAGGTAAGGTGATTCTGGTTGTATATATTGATGATATTATTTTAACTTGGAGTGATTCCGAGGACATTCAGAAAAGAAAGGAGAAAATATGTGCTGAATTCAAGACGAAGGATCTTGGCCTACTCAAATATTTTTTGGGTATTGAAGTATTACAATCCAGACATGGGATTGTGCTATCCCAAAGGAAGTATGCCCTTAATCTACTAGAAGAGACAGGAATGATGGGATGCAAACTAGCAGACACTCCTATGGATGCAAATGAAAAATTATGTGGAGGCACTGGAGAAGATGTAGATATTGGGAAATATCAAAGACTAGTGGGACCACTTATTTACCTGTGTGAAACAAGGCCGGATATTTCATACACAGTAAGTGTGGTAAGTCAATACATGCACAAGCCACAACTTAGTCATTGGCAAGCACTTGAAAAAATACTATGATATCTGAAAGGAGCTCCAGGAAGGAGGCTTCTCTATATAAACCTTGGTCACTTCAACATCGAAGGATTCTCAAATGCAGACTAGGCCGGATCCTCGGATGACAGAAAATCTACTTCGGGATTTTGTACGATGGTTGGAGGGAATTTGGTTACATGGAAAAGCAAAAAGCAAAATGTAGTAGCACAGTCGAGTGTAGAAGCAGAATACAGAGCCATGGCACACATTGTTAGTGAACTCATATGGATAACATCTCTTCTCACTGAATTGGGATTCTACAAAGAAGCTCCAATAGATCTATAATGTGACAATCAAGCAGCAATACACATTATATCGAATCTGGTCTTCCATGAAAGGACAAAGCATATTGAAGTGGATTGCCATTTTATACGAGAAAAGTTCCAAGCTGGTTTCTTATCTCTGAAGCATATATCATCACAAATTCAAGTTGCAAATACTCTCACCAAGCCAGTCACTAACAAGATTATGTCTACCATATGCAGCAAGTAGGGCATTTATGATGTCTTCTCACCCCCAGCTTGAGGGAGAGTGTTACAATGTGGGATCCACCACGATGCTCGAGCTGGTGGGACCTACCATGAGGACGTGGGAATCAAGAAGAGTCCTCACCCAAGCAAGCACGAGTTAAGGAATTAAGAAGCACAAGCTGAATTGAGTTATAAGACTTGAAGATCAAGTGTGACCCACAAATATCTCATGAGTTGTCAACCTTATCAAGATGAGCTGGAAGATCATGATAGACCCACAAGGATAAAGCCACGAGCTGGCCTTCTCCCTTATATTCACGTGAATGAAGAAAGAGTCCTAGTTCAACTAATATTAGTCTTCTGGTAGATTGGTTTGGATAGACTTATCTCAGAGAGTTAGAGTTGGAATGTAATTAGGATTGAAAGACTAATTGTATAAGGACTCTACCTTCTCCTCTACTATAAATAAAGGAGTTGTAATTCGGAATTCATCAAGTTACACATCTCATTCTCAAGTCACTTTCTACTTTCTACCTCTCTCTTTTTGCTTGGCGCAACATCTCTTTGCTCTTTTATTTTTTTTTCTCTCTACCCGAGATTTCTTCTTCCCTTTTCTTCTTTTTCTTTCTTCTTTCTCTTGCTCGGAATTATGGAAAAGGGATCCTAAATTCAACAGTCCCTCAACACCATTGGATTTCAAAATACCAAAAGAGGTTTGGAGCGACAAAGAGGTAAACGTTCTTTCTTAAAAGTTTTTGGTTGTGTTTCTTATATTCATATTGATTTTGCTGCTAGAAGTAAACTTGATGTCAAATCTAAATTTTGTTTCTTTATTGGCTATGGTGGAACCAAGTTTGGTTGTCGCTTTTGGGATGACCAAAGTCTTAAGGTTATCAAGAGCAAGGACATGATCTTCAATGAAGGTGACTTGTATAAAGACAGGTTGAGAACAAAGTCTGAGAGCACAAGTGAAGAAGCCAAGAAGTCTTAAGTGATTCAATTGAGAGATCTTCCAGCTATTGAGATAAAGAATATTGCTTTGAAAGACCAAGAGAACATACCCCCAGAAGTATCAGAACATTCTTGTGACTAAACTCAGGAGATTTGCTAGAACTAACAAACCACCACAGAGGTACTCCCCCACACTTAGCTATATTTTTTTGAGTGATAAAGTGAACCAGAGAATTATGAGGAAGCCATTCAAGTTGATGAATCAACCAAGTGGGAGTTGGCCTTGCGAGATGAGATGGATTCATTGCTATCCAATTAGACTATTGAGGACTCAATAGCTGACCGAGTGATTCAAAGGAGGCACCACTGAGTCACTGAGTTAATTGCTTTTTCTTTTTATTGCTTTTATTTCCTTTTCATTAATTTTATAAGTTAGAATGTCGTGCGGGCATAATTGTAATTTTTATCCTAGAACTCTGTTTGCGTCAACCCTACTTCGAGGGGAAGGGAATGAGAAGAAGTAAGTCAGATCTTAGGTTAAACCAGGGATTTGGAGTTCTCCTAAACGAGCTCTAAGGTATGCATTCTCCTCAAGGAACCTAGGGTTACAGGTTTTCTTACAAATCTGGTTATTCTACTCTCCCTTTCTTTCTTCCTTTCCCTTATTTCCAAAATCGAAGAGATCATGCCCAAAACATTGGATTATCCTTCTCAACACCGTGTTACAAGATCCATGACAAAGGACCATAACAATTTGGTAACAGAGCAGGGTACCATGGGGGATTCCAGCAATGATGAGTTAAGAGAATTGGTTGTCAAAGTGTAGAATGCACCAACAAATGCACAAGCCGAAAATGAGATGAGGTTTGCTCACATCAGCCAGTAATTGGAATAAATCCCAAGTCTGAACCTCCAAATCGATAGATTCTCAGGTATGTTGGAGAATCTTCTGCCTGGAAGAAACTCAATCCAGACCAAAGAGTGGAGGACAACTTGCACAGTAGAAGGGGGGACCAGTATGCAGGGCGCACTGGTTTCCCTACGTAAGCTGGAAATTTCAATTAGGGTGGAGGCACCGTACCCTTGTATACAAAATTGGATTTTCCTACTTTTATTGGATCAGACGGCCCCTTGATTTGGTTGCATAGATGCAAAAAAAATTTCTTAATCAATGAACAACAGAAATTGATAAGGTGGAATTGGCCGCCTTCCACATGCTCGATGAAGTGCAACTATGGTTTCATCAAGTCGAACAGAATAGACTGGTGCTTGATTGGGTGGAGTTCAAAGAGTTATGTACTATATGGTTCAGCCCTCCAGCACACAGCAACCCGTTGGGGGATTTGGTGTTGTTGAGATAGACTGGCTCCGTGGAACTATATTAGAAACAGTTCCAAGAAAATTTGGCCTCAGCCAGTCGGATGGTTTGAGTAGACCAGTACATCAATTTGTTTACAGCCGACCATAATAATTCTTTAAGGTTAGAGGTGGAACTCCACGCACATGCTGATTTGGCCCGAGCAATGAATTTTGGTCGAGCATTGGAAACACAACAAAAAGTACAAAGTCAGAGGACAATTTGGCAAGGGGGACAGAACACTTCCATTGGTTGGCAAGGGGGACAAAATACTTCACCTCAGGTCACCTTTTTAGCAGCTGAAGATGAAGATAAATGGTTGTTCTGGCCGGAAGTAGATGAAGAGGAAGAATCGGAAACAATTGATGGTCCTCTAGAGGAGGACGCACCAAAAATCTCTTTGAATGCCATTACGGGGCAGAAATCAGCCAAAACTATGCAAGTCTGGGCATGGGTTATGGACCAAGAACTTGTGGGACTAGTGGATTCATGAAGTACACATTTTTCTCAGCTTAACGGCTGCTCAACACCTTCAACTGTAGATCCTTCCCCACCCAATGGAGAGAAAGTCCCTAATTATGAGATCAACAAAGCGGTAAAGTTTTCAATTGGTATGACTCCCTTTCTTTCCGAATTTTTTGTCATACCTTTAGCTGGTTTTGATATGGTACTGAGAATTAAATTGTTGCAAACCTTGGGCCCAATTTTGTGGGACTTCTTTGCATTAACTATGAGTTTTGCAACAGGCGGATGCCAAGTACTATTACAAGGCAGGCAAGTTGAAACGCCACATCACATTCATATCATCCGCAAACAGGACCACCCGGACAGCAATTTAGAAAAGCTCCTGGATGAGATCTCGCACCTGTTCCAAGAGCCTTCAGGGCTGCCTCCCTTGAGGCACTATGATCATCGGATATGTTGAAAACCTGGCTTAGATGTGGTGGTGGTGTTGAGGGCTCAATAGCACAACGAGTCCCTCAAAGGAGGAGAAAATGACTCATTGAGTTTATTACTTTTAAATTTCATAATTTATATTGTTTTCAGAATAATTTTCCATTAATTATGTATTGATCAAGGACACAAGGGCAGAATTGTCATTTTTAGCCCTAAAACACTTATGAAGTCAAACCTTATTTAAAGGGTAGAGAAATAGAGAAAAGGCAAGTATTGAATTAGGTTAAACAGGGTTTGGAGTTCTCCTTGACGAGCTCTAGGGTGGGAGGTTTCCTTGACTAGCTCCAAGGTATGGTTTCTCTTGATTTGAGTTTTATTTCTTCTCGCTTGAATTCTGTTTTGCATTGAGATTATCCAAGACAAAGGGTGAGGGGCTTGATTACTTTTTTTTGAGTTCAAGGAGGGGATTTAGCCTCCTCCATGGTTACAGCAACAAGAGGGAAGAATTTACCTACAATACGAGCAAGAAAAGGGAATTCTTGATTCCCTAATCATGCAGCATCCGATAATCAACATAGAAATGCCATGTACCACCATGTTTTTTTACGAGAAGGATTGGTGATGAAAATGGAGAACGACTACTGTGAATAAGACCTTGTTGTAGCATCGTTTGGCACTATTGTTCAATTTCATCTTTCTGGATATGAGGGTACTGATAAGGTCGAACGACCACCACTTCTGATCCCTGTTTTAAACATATCCGATGGTCACAATGCCTCAAGGGAGGCAGCCCCGAGGGCTCTTTGAACAATTCCAATAACTCATCCAAAAGATTATCTAAATTGCATTTCAGATTATCTTGTGAGTGAATCGTATGAATATGATAGGGCTTGTCCACATGACTGCTTTGTAATAATACTTGTTGTCCGCCCAATGTAAAACTCATAGTTAAAGCAGTAAAATCCCATAAAATAGGGCCGAGTGTTTGCATCCATTTAATAGCCAAAACCATATCAAACCCAGCAAGAGGTATGACAAAAAATTTAGAATGAAAGAAAGTCGGATCGATTGAGAACTAATTTTTTTGTTGATGTCGTAGTTAGGAACTTTCTCTTCATTGGCAACTGAAACAGTTGTTGTTGAGTGTGGAAATATCTGTAGTTGAAGGTGTTGAGCAGTAGTCCAATTGAGAAAATTATGTGTACTGCCTAAATCCACCAGGCTGACAAGGTCCAAGGTCCATCATTCGAGCACGGACTTGCATCATTTTGGCAGATTTCTGTTCCGTAATGGCATGCCGATAGATTTTTGGTGGGTCCTCCTCAGTCGTATCAATCTATAGTGATTCTATGATATCTTTTATGAATTCATCAAGCTCTAACCAGAACAACCGTTTACACTAATGGCCTGCCCTGTATTTTTCCTCACAATTGTAACATGAGTTCTTTGGTCTGGGCTCTGCCATCTCCCCACTAGTTAATTTTCGAATATACAAGGCAGGTGGGTTGCTGAGCCGTGTATCTACTATAGGATTAATACTGGAATAATTTTTGATCGATTGTCCTGCCTGAGAAACTAATTGAGTATTATTGTTGCGCCTCCCTTGCCAACTAGTGGAAGTGTTCTGGTCCCCTTGCCACGCTGGCCTCCTGTTTTGAACTTTTTGCCGAAGTTCCAGTGGGTGAGCTAGATTCATTGCTCGAGCTAAGTCAGCAGGTGCAAGTAGCTCCACCTATAGCCATAATGACTGATTAAGGCCTGTTGTAAATAGGTTGACCTGCTGGTCTACGTGAAGCATCTGGCTAGCTCTTGCCAATTTTTCTTGGAACTGTTTTTGATAGAGCTCCACTGACCCCGTTTGTCGTAACATAACCAAATCCCCCAAGGGGTTGTTGTGGGCTAGAGGGCCAAATCGCAAAGTACATAATTCTTTAAACTCTTCCCAATCTAGTACTAATCTATTCGACTCAACTAGATGAAACCAGAGTTGTGCTTCCCCAAGCAAGTGGAAAGCGGCCAATCCTACCATATCATTAATTGTTGTTCTTTGATGGATAAAAAAAATTTTGCACCTATGTAACCAAATCAAAGGGTCTTCTAACCCATTAAAAGTAGGAAAATCAAGTTTTGTATACCTTGGTATGGTGCCTCCTGCTTAAATGAAGTTTCTAATCTAGCCAGGAAAACTAGTGCGTCCAGCAAACTGATCTTTTATTTCGGCATTGAGTTCCTTCCAAACATCGTACTTCCCATCATCCCAAAAAGTCACTTAATCTAAGTATTCATATCTGGAATTTGCAGTATCTGATCCATCATTACAGCAAGTTTTCTGTCAGTCTCAGCCTGTCCTTGCTAAACTCCATGCACCAACTCCTTTTACTCATCCATGATTTTCTCCGCCAAGTTACCCTGCTCTGATACCAAGTTGTTATGGTCCTCAGCCATGGATCTAGTAACCAGGCGAGGTAATTGTGAATCTAGCACTATATTAGGGTTCTGAGTCACGAATTTACAGAAAAGAAACTCCTTTCCTGGGCTGTTCTCGATAGGATTGAAAAGGAGTTTCCTTTTCTTAGTCTTCTATGTAAATAAAAGAATTCTCTTGCTATTCTTGGCCAAGAAGGGCTAAAACCTTTTTGCTACTCACGACCAAGAGGGTAGTAACCCTCTAGAATGGTAGCTGCTGCCCACGAAGGAGAGATTAGGACTCCCTAACCCTCCCTTACTCGGTTAGAGGCTAAAGCTGACTCAACAGTGAAAGATAAGTTTCTTATTCTGGTGGTGGAGGAGCTTTTAGATGAATTGCACTGGTCTCATATATTCACCAAATTGGATCTGGGCTCGAGATATCATCAGGTTTGTATGCACCCAAACGACATCGAGAAAATGACTTTTCGAACTCATCTTGGCCACTTTGAATTCGTGGTCATGCCATTTGGGTTATCCAACGCTCCATCCACATTCCAGGCATACATGAACAAGGTATTCCGCAACTATCTTCGTAAATTTGTACTTGTTTTTTTTTATGACGTACTCATTTACAGCCAGTCTAGACCTCAACATTTAGAGCATTTACGATTGGTATTTGAATTTTTACGTGCCCATCAATTATATATAATGAAATCAAAATTGTCATTTGCAACATCACATGTGGCCTATCTCGGCCATATTATTTTACATGATGGAGTCACAGTGGATTCCAAGAAAATTCAGGCTATTGTGGATTGGCCGCAACCAATGAATACCTCGGCTTTGCGAGGGCTTTTGGAACTGGCTGGTTATTAAAGAAAATTTATCAGAAACTATGGACCGATTGTTGCACCATTGACAAACCTCCTCAAGAAAAATTCCTTTATTTGGAATGAGGCTACTCAGTCCTTTTCAGATCTCAAGTTAGCTCTTGTATCCGCACCTATTCTATAACTTCCCAATTTTGAGGAGTTACTTGAGGTCGAGTGTGACGCCTCAGGTGGGGGCATTGGGGCCGTTCTACAAAAACACTTGCACCCTATTGTGTATTTCAGCTGCCAACTAGCAGTACGACATCAAAAATTGCCAGCATATGAACGGGAGTTAATCGGGTTGGCCAAATTTGTACAACATTGGCAGCCATATTTATGGGGTTGTGCATTTCTTATTCGGACATATCATTACAGCCTCAAATATTTGTTGGAGCAGTGACTCACGACTTCTCCACAATCGCACTGGATAAGTAAATTGTTGGGATTCGACTTTATGGTGGAATACCGCAATAGCAGATTAAACAAGGCGGTCGATGCCTTGTCTCGACATGTAGAGACCCTGCCTCTTTTATATGCTATCAGCCAGCCGCGTTTTCTCCTTTTAGACTTGGTGAAGAAGGAAAATGCCAGCAATTTGATTCTTCTTTAGTTGCTCAAGAAAATCACAGAGGGAACCATGAACTCGAGATGGACCATTCAGGACTCTTATTTATTTCCACTCACGCTTATAAATTCTACACGATTCAGATTTGGTTTCAGCCATCATTTTAGCATACCATGATAGTACTCATGAAGGCATCCAGAAAACCTTGCATCGCATTCGAGCTGATTTCTATTGGCAGGGTATAAAGACCTCTATTGTAGCATATGTATCATCCTGTCAGGTTTGTCAATGTAACAAGGCCGAACACTTAAGTCCAGTGGGTCTTCTGCGGCCTTTGAAACTTCCTACACAGCTATGGGATGATATTTCTATGGACTTCGTTGAAGCTCTTCCACTATCTTCCGACAAGTCAATATTATTTGTGGTGGTGGATCGATTCTCCAAATTTGCTCACTTCATACCCATGGCTCACCCATATACTGCATCCAAAGTGGCCCAAATTTTTCTCGAGCATATTGTTCTTTTACATGGTATTCCAGAATTGATTGTCAGTGACAGGAATATGGTTTTTACCAGCACTTTTTGGCGTGAACTGTTTCATCTCAGCGGCACCAAGTTGAAGTTCTCATTAACATATCATCCTCAAAAAGACGCACAAACAGAGGTCGTTAACCGCACTGTGGAAATGTATCTCCGATGTTTTGTGGGCAATCGTCCTAAAACTTGGGTGCAATGGCTCCCTTGGGCGGAATATTGTTACAACACTTCCGTCCACACAACTTTACAATCTACTCCCTTCGGCGTTCTATATCATAGAGATCCTGTTATGGTCCCAGATCAACACGGCGATTCGCAGCAAAAATGAAGGAATGGAGTATTCACAAAAAGGAATGGAAGGGGGAAGAAGATGGATTGAAGAACAATCGATAACCAGGCTTGTCAAAGGGAGACCTGAACCTTAGGTTCATTTTCGGAGAACGCCAATCCTAGGGTTCCTTGAGGAGAATGTAGATGTTATGGTCCCTCGCCATGGATCTAGTAACTTGGCGAGATATTCTTGAATCCAGCTCGTACACGATTTTAAACTCTGTAAAGAACCAAGAATTTCGTCTCCAACCACTCTAAGTTGGAAACAGAATTCCTTTTCTCTCACAAATGGGTTCAAACACTATTCACGAATAGGTAAAACACTATTCACGCTCATAAATTAATAATAGAACTTCAGCTTTATGAACTTAGGAAAATAAAATCTCTAAGTTACCTTTTGAATACCACGTCATCAAGAATTCGAAATTCTTCTCCTCTGTTTTGCTGTGAGGGAAGAAGAGTCCTCTGTTTTGCCGTGAGGGATGAAGAGATCTGCTTCTTGCAGCAGTGAACCACGAAAATTCCTTCCCCTTCCTTCTGGTTCCGTTAGTGAAGCCAATCCCTTTTTCCAGCTCGGAATTGGGTAAGGTTTGACCCTCTCTCAATAGACCTCCAGCCAGCAACTCCTCTGCCGTCGCCTTGGCTTAAGAAGGGGTTCACGTAACCCTTCTTCCTTCTTAGTTCCGTGAAAACACCAAGGCTTCTCTCCACCACGTTAGGTAGAGATTAACCCCCTTTTCTCTTCCTTTCTCACTCACCCAAGACACCCACGAATTCACCAATGTAACCCAAGAAAACCCAGAAAAGACTCACGCCAAGAACCCTAGCAATGGAGCTCGGGAAGACCCTAAATTACCCTAGTTTAAGCTAAATCCGAACTTCCTTTATTTCTCCATCCTTACCCCTTAAATAGGGTAATTAACATCAACATGGGTTACGGTTATAAAACCCAATTCTACCCCTACCTTTAAGTCTTATTACAAATCAATAAAATTTGAAATTAAAAGCAACATAAATAATAAAAGTAAAGTAGATGACTCAGTTTTATTGAGTCCATAACAGTCGATCCTATGTTTTAGGTGAAATTAGACTTGCCCATTTCATTCCAGATCGTCCCTTAAATAAGACTCATGACCACAAGGTTCCAAAGAGAATTACAATTTTACCCCTCCATGGCATTTAACATGAAAATAAATTAAATGACTACATAACTAACTCAGTCAGAGTAATTGACTCAGCCATAGTGCCTGAGCCTGACTCGGCTCACTGTTGGGTCCATAACATCACACCCCTTCTAGAGAACGAGCTTGTCCTCGAGCTCGAAGGTAGGGTATGCATGCCGAAACTGATCAACATCATCCCAAGTAGCACCCACTTGAATTTTGGTTACCCACGGACGGAAATGGTGTGGTATCCGAAGCCCTCCACTGGTTCTCCCTGTTAGCCTTAGGTTCCACCAGAAAACACAAAACAAATAATTTTTTTTTTTTTTGCCTTTTTATCAGGATGAAATGCATTCGTATCATGTATCGTTGCTCATCAGAGATCACAAGAGTGAAGCTACCTGAGCACCGTGATTTACAACAAAATCCATGCACTCACCTCTTTAACACAGCAAGATGTGGATCAGGCTTTGGGCCTCTGTTTCGCGAACCTGGCCAACTGCACAAGAGAATACACATGCATCCCACCTTCCAAACCAGACCATTGTTGAGCTTCGGTCCTCCACACTGCATCCTCTTCTGCTGAAACCACCATAGGCGGCCTTCTATTTTGGTGGTGGTCGCTACTGTCTGAGCTTGACCTGACAGTGCAATCTTGCTGCAAACAAGGTTCTAGATTCAGCTCACCACAATTACCATCCTCCAAGTCCTTTGCCTAGGATTGGCACTGACATATGTGATCGGTAGAAGCAAAGATACTTGGAGGTTTTGTGGGATTAGATTCTGAGTTCATTTTACCATCTAAGTACAGGCAGATCACAGCACAATCATCTCTCTTCGAGGTTGGGTACTTGAGTTTCCATTCCTCAATAGCTGCATCAACTAGCTCCCTTGTAGCTGAGGAGCGGATTGGAACCATTGATACAATCTCCACCAATTGTTCATTGCAGAAAGCATCCCAAACCCCATCAGATGCAAGCACAACGAACGGATCCTTCTCAATGAGTACCCTGTGAGCGAATTCAGGAATTGATATCACCCCATAGTCCGTGAAACAAAAATCACTAAAAGCCCTCGCCATTGTGTTATGCTTTTTCTGAATCTTTGCATATAGGCCCAACATCCGTCCATGAGGCTGTTTTGGCAGTGCATGACCCTGAGCTGGCTGCGAAACAGCCCAGATTTCGGAGTCATCTATTGTACCTCTCACTGTTGCCATTTGAAGCGCTTCCTTGCTAGTATTCAGCCACCAGTGCCCATTACCACGACCCTCAAGTCCTACAGGTTCTTTAGCTGCTGCCATAGCAAGAATTCCAGCACCCATTTCCATTTCCTGAAGCCAAGCTACAACAATTCCTACTTCTGAGGCCCCAGAAACTAGCCATGATAGAAGGAAGGCAGGAGACAGGTGAAAACAGTATCCACATGTGAAAACAGTATCCACATGTGTCAAAATACACGTTTCTGAAGGTACATAGCATCCCCACTGAGATAGTAACACAGCCAAGCAAGAAGCACGCAAAAGTGTTGACTGCCCCCTTGGAAGGCCTCCTGTTTTCTTCAGTATGTGTATTGGTAATGTTTCAACAATGCCAACTGGAACAAGCTCCTCTGAATGCCAGATATAATCAACCGTCCCCATAAACTTGGAGTGGTATGATGGCACCAACGGTTCTCCAGACCCATCTCGAGTGTCACATTGTCCTGGGACCTCTGGATATGCACTGAGAAGATTAAGGTGGTGCCTTAAATAAGTGCATCGTTTACTTCCAACTGCCATGTTTATTTCTTCTTCACGCCACGTATAGCTTAATGGCACTGACCTGTCCATTGTGTGCCCGTGAGAGTGAAAAGGTTTCCAGCTCAGAGGGAATCCAATTTGACCAGAAATCGTTTTGCGGTCATGCAGTATAATGTCCAACTCCGATGAAGCCAAAAACTGATAAAGTGCACACTGTGGCATGCTACGTAGAGCACCAGCAACTAAAACAGGGATGCGGCCCCAATTTTTTTATATTGAATGTGCTCTCTTCAGAAATACTCTAACGTGACACCGTTTAATATCTCCACCCATATTGGGACCTGTCAACAAGAAAGCACGAGTGATGTGCCCTTTTGTTTTTTTACCAAGATACAGATCATTTGGAACAAGTCCAGCCCCACGATCAGCAATAGCATATGGGTGCCAAAGCCCTTTTATTTTCAGGAAAGATCCTCCATGCTCATGGCAAGAAACTTCAGAATTTGAATCATGTGACAAAATAACAGGTCTACACATTGACCTCATTGAAGAATTGGCAATAATAGCAAATGACCGTAGCACATCAATACAGCTAATTGCATAGATGATTTTAGACCATTGAGGAACTTTTCCAGCAAACAACTAAACAAGAATGGCTAATGCCACAGCAACTGAGCCGGTCACAACATAGTCCTTGTTTGGGGCAAAATCACTATCCATTGTTACTTCCAGTTAAGTAAGAACTTCATCGAGTCCACTGCTACTAGTTAGCAAGGGAAGGGTTAGTACTTCAGACAATGATGAAATCTGAAGGGCTTCTATTTGCATAATGTTTAACCAGGCCATACCAATCCGTAGTCCTTTAACAAGAGAGACAAATGCTTTGACCTTTAAGAAGGCTTCTTGTTCCCTTAGTTGCCTAATTTTATTGTCTGTTGTTAGCTTCTCAACAGTAGCTTCCTCCATGGCAACATTAGGCTCATGCTCCTCATTCAACAGTCTATGGAATTCAAGGCTAGCTTCAACAACACAATCCCTGATATTGCTAGCAACGACAACGATGATACCTTAGGTGTTTTGGGAGTAATGTCTCCACAAAGGTCGGGTCATGTCCTGACCACCAACAACCTGTTAGTGTGTCAATGCCCACCTCTCACAAGTTACTATTAATGTAATGTTTTCACCGCCCCCAATTATG
The DNA here is from genome assembly GCF_029961685.1 of Aristolochia californica. NCBI lineage: Eukaryota > Viridiplantae > Streptophyta > Magnoliopsida > Piperales > Aristolochiaceae > Aristolochia > Aristolochia californica. The sequence goes on along the minus strand of NW_027181782.1, from coordinate 28,291,421 downwards.
AGGAGCGCCAATGTCGATAGTGAGTAAATTAGTTAGCGGTTCCGGCTTAGATGCTGATGACGTCAAATTGTGACCACAATGGTTATTTTGTGAAGAAACTGTAAAATGAATAAGGAAGACGGGGGTTCGAGGACCCAAGTATGAACGGAAAAATTGAATCACCCAAGTGTGAACGGGACTTAATGGACGCAGTAAAAAATAGAGGCGCACTCAATACTGATCGTCGCAGCAGATAGAGGCCTCCATCGGCGCCACAAGAGAAAGGAAGCTTCCTACCATCATTTCCGTAGTTGTCTCCCAATTGTCTTCCTCGATTGAGTGCTGCAAAACACCTATAAATAGAGGTGTTCTTCAGCAACAATCAGAATCCAGAATCATACATCTTCCTTGTTCGTTTTATTTTTAGTTTGTTCATCTGTAAGTCCAGAAGCCATTGAAGCTCTTCCAAGAGCGTGTAGTGGGGCGAATTCAGTTTGTATTTCAATAAAGATCAGTGTTGACTTTCTTCTTGATTGTTGTTTAGACGTTCCTGGGTTGAGCATACTCTGTTTTACATAACCCACACAGTGAAACTGATTTCCTAGGATTCTACAGTTTCCACATAAAAGCCGATGGGGGAATCAGGATGATAATCTCATCCAGCATAAAAAAAAAAATATGACGTCCCCACAACGGAAAATTTGTTGTTGTTGAACGGTATCCCAAAACAGAGGGTGTCTTGCCCCAATTTGTCAACACAGGATAGAAGAATTCGAAGACTCACCAATGATAGCAATGGCATACAGAACAAAGGTTGCATTGGCCCCAACCGTTAGCTTCTTGCCGACGCTCACCGGTCTAGATTTCTCCTCCGTCTGGCGCCATTTCGCCCACTATTGATTCACGCTGCAGTCAGTCAGAAGCAAATAAACCGGTGACTGTCCGAATAGTTGGGGAAGATAAGCTTGCCGAGAAGCCTGGCTGAGCTCGTATTTTCCAAATAATGTGGTTGTACCAGCGTGGAGGACATGAAGGGTCTCCATGGGGGGTCGACATGTACATGTATTAGGCGCGAATGAAATCTTTCACAGGACAGGAATCCTTCACAAAATTATCAACTAAATATTATCAATTATCAATTAATTAAAATGGTTCATGTTCATTATTAGACCATGGTATTTGATTCGGCAAATACATCATTATTGTATACTCTTTCATATGTATGGCGCAACCCAATCTTTGTTTTGCAAATTCTCTCTTATTTTTTGAATCTAAATAGAATAAGAAATTCACTCTTGACAGCGATACATGTTGTATATGTAAATAAATCCTAGAAGGGAAAATAGGCGGAAATCAATAAATATGCTGATAAATAAGGAACAACGGCCAATAAGATAGAAATGATGAATCATAAACAGAGTTCAGGTTCGAATTCCATAGAGAATTTGTATGGGATTGTCTATAATGATAGATAAATAAAACACTTACTTATGATTCTTATTCATATTCTTGATATTTTTTCCTTGAATAAGGGGTTGGTTGAACTTCAAAATTAACTCATTGAATAAATAAACGGTTGAATTCGATTTGGCTGTATGGTACCGGCGAAATCGGGCGCTAACTCCCATTTCTATTTCTTATTGAATTAACCGATCAACTTGATATCGGACATTTATTTTCGATTCGATAATTATTCGCAATTAATTTCGACACATTTCATTATTATTATTATATTATGTTATGAGAATCAATCCTACTACTTCTGGCCCGGGTGTTTCCACGCTTGAAGAAAAAAACCTGGGGCGTATTGCTCAAATCATTGGTCCGGTGCTGGATGTAGCTTTTCCTCCGGGCAAGATGCCTAATATTTACAACGCTTTGGTAGTTAAGGGTCGAGATACTGTTGGTCAGCAAGTTAATGTAACTTGTGAGGTACAGCAATTATTAGGAAATAATCGAGTTAGAGCTGTAGCTATGAGTGCTACAGATGGCCTAATGAGAGGGATGGAAGTGATTGACACGGGGGCTCCTCTAAGTGTTCCGGTTGGTGGAGCTACTCTAGGACGAATTTTCAACGTTCTCGGGGAGCCTGTTGATAATTTAGGTCCTGTAGATACTCGTACAACATTTCCTATTCATAGATCCGCGCCTGCTTTTATCCAGTTAGATACCAAATTATCTATCTTTGAAACAGGGATTAAAGTGGTGGATCTTTTAGCTCCTTATCGCCGTGGAGGAAAAATTGGGCTATTCGGTGGAGCTGGAGTGGGTAAAACAGTACTCATCATGGAATTGATCAACAACATTGCCAAAGCTCATGGAGGTGTATCCGTATTTGGTGGAGTGGGCGAACGTACTCGTGAAGGAAATGATCTTTACATGGAAATGAAAGAATCCGGAGTTATTAATGAACAAAATCTTGCAGAATCAAAAGTCGCTCTAGTCTATGGTCAGATGAATGAACCGCCGGGAGCTCGTATGAGAGTTGGTTTGACTGCCCTAACCATGGCGGAATATTTCCGGGATGTTAATGAACAAGACGTACTTCTATTTATCGACAATATCTTTCGTTTCGTTCAAGCAGGATCAGAAGTATCCGCCCTATTAGGTAGAATGCCTTCCGCTGTGGGTTACCAACCCACTCTTAGTACAGAAATGGGTTCTTTGCAAGAAAGAATTACCTCTACCAAAGAAGGATCCATAACTTCCATTCAAGCAGTTTATGTACCTGCGGACGATTTGACCGACCCTGCCCCTGCTACAACATTTGCACATTTAGATGCTATCAAGAGGATTAGCTGCCAAGGGCATCTATCCAGCAGTAGACCTTGTCGTTGTGAGAATTCTTAATTCATGAGTGGTAGGGAGGGACTTATGTCAACCCCGAGGCTAATCCCGATTCATGAGGCTCTTCGTCGCTGCTCTGGCGTTCAACCTGACTTCAGATTCCCAGTGTTTGAGCGGCGGTTTAGGTTTAAGTCGGGAATATAGGGCTGCCGGTCACGGAATTTGCTTCTTTGGCAACCTGATCGTCCCCCTCCGCTTTTGGAACAGGCGTGACTACCTTTGGAGTTATTGGCTTCCCTTGTTCGGAATGCCCAATTCTGGATTGCGTCATGGGAAATCTCTGCGCGGCGCAGCCCAACACTGCATCTTCCTGAATGGCAACATCTCGTTGTGAAAAAAAATATTGACGCGTCTCCACCCTTCGCTCTGGAAGTGGATTTCTTCTAGAAATTAAATCATACCCTCGATCGATCGCTTCTGTGATTCGCTTGTTCAATTCCTGAATTCACTTGTTCAACAACGCATCCAGTCGATCTTCGCTTTCTTTTTGGCTTGCCCTCAGCATCTCTCGAATCGCCGCTATCAATTCCTCCTCATTTCTGGACAACTTCCCCATGCTTGCCTACTATGATACCAAATGTTATGGTCCCAGATCAACACGGCGATTCGCAGGGAAAATGAAGGAATGGAGTATTCACGTAACAAAATGGAAGGGAGAAGAAGATGGATTTAAGAACGATCGATAACCAGGCTCGTCCAAGGGAGACCTGAACCTTGGGTTCGTTTTCAAAGAACGCCGACCCTAGGGTTCATTTTCGGAGAACGCCGATCCTAGGGTTCCTTGAGGAGAACGCCAATCCTGTGTTTTGGGTGAAATTAGACTTGCCCATTTCATTCCAGATCGTCCCTTAAATAGGACTCGTGACCACAAGGTTCCAAACAGAATTAAAATTTTGACCCTCCATGGCATTTAACATGAAAATAAACTAAATGACTACCTAACTAACTCAGTCAGAGTAATTGACTCAGCCATGGTGCCTGAGCCTGACTCGGCTCACTATTGGGTCCATAACATATCCGCCTTGGCTTCTATTGTATTCTCAGGGCTCCACCCGCATGGACTCTATCAATCACACACTTATGGAACGATTGTTAGGATCCTCACGAGCCATGGATCTTGTCACCCTCCTCTCTTCTCTTCCTTCCATTGCTTTGCTTGACGTTGAGATAGAATGATGGAATGATGAAGATTGAATTTTGGAAAAGAGAATTTCGGAAAGGAATTGGGGAAAAACGGGAGAGAGCTTGAAGGAGCTCTTGACCTGTTTATCTAATTTACTCTCGATAAAGTAGACTCAATTGCAACTTTCTCGTTACCCTAGTCATCCCCTTAAATAGGGTTGAGGACGCCCAAAACACTTTAGACCCCTTGGGTCAATGGTCTAAACCAATAAATGTTAAACCAACCCAAACCAAAGACAATTACATGGAAATTGAAAATCACATTAATTAATTCCTACGACTGTTGGTAACTCGTGATGCTATAGAGTCCATAACATCACCCCCCTCCTGGAGAAAGAGCTTGTCCTCAAGCTCGAAGGAAGGGTATAGGAGTCGAAATGCTGATAACGGGTCCCATGTGGTGTCACTGGGGTCGGCATCTGCCCACTGGATGAGAATTTCCCAATCACCCTGAATGTGGCATGCTTTTAAAACCTGAACTGGAATAGATAGGACTATGCCTTCATGTAGTGGCGGCAGTGGAGTGTGCAGTAGGGGCGAGTCACCCTGCAATGGCTTCAATTGGGAGACGTGAAATACATTATGGATCTTTACTTCCGTTGGTAGCTGCAAGCGGTATGCCACAGGCCCAATTTTGTCCAATACCTGAAACGGACCATAATATTTTGGAGACAACTTATGGTGCTTGGATGCAATCAGGGACAGCTAGCGGTGGTGTTGAAGCTTTAACCACACATAGTCTCCGGGGAAATAAGATACCTCCCGCTGCTTCTTATCATAATAGAGTTTCATAGAGTGTTGGGCCTCCGAGAGATGAGTACTTACCTCAGTGAGCATAGCGTCTTTTTCAGCTAACGCTTGGTCCAAAGTGACGAATTTGGATGCCCCAGGTTCATATGGTAACAGACGAGGTGGATCTCTGCCATAAACTACCCTGAAAGAAGTAGTTCCCAGTGTTGTATGGTAAGATGTGTTATAGCAAAATTCTGCCCATGACAGCCATTTCACCCACCGTCTAAGTGCATCCCCCACAAAACAACGAAGATACATTTCAATCGTGCGATTGACGACCTCTGTTTGTCCGTCCGTTTGTGGATGATATGAAGACGAAAATGCCAATTGGGTGCCCTGTAATTTGAATAATTCCTTCCAAAAGAGACTGGTAAAAATGGCATCCCTGTCACTATTAATAGATGTGGGAATTCCATGTAATCTGACAATGTTGTCCATAAATAATTGAGCGACCTGAGCAGCAGTATATGGATGCGCCAACGCAATGAAGTGACCATATTTTGAAAACCGATCAACGACGATGAATATCACAGATTTACCTGATGAAATGGAAAGGCCAGCAATGAAGTCCATGGAAATGTCGGATCAGATTTGAGACAGTAGTTGCAGAGGTTGCAGTAGGCCAGCAGGACTTAAAGATTCGGCCTTGTTTCGTTGACAAATATGACAAGCAGCTACATAATCAGCAATTGTGCTCTTCATGCCCTTCCAGTAAAAGTCCCGACTAATTCGGAAATATGTTTTCTGTCGACCCTCATGTGTGCTATCATGGATAGAGGACAGGATGGTGTGAAGAAGTGGAGACATATGATGCATAAAAATCATGTTTTTGTAGAGTATAAGACGATCCTAAATCGTCCAATGAGGAGCTGTTGTCCCCTATTGAATATCCTGATATAATGACATGAGTTCCGGATATTGATGTACTTCCTCACGAATAGAATCTAGCACAAGTGAACGTGGGTGACTGATAGCATAAACTTGTGGTCCTGAAATATCTCAACGTGATAAAGCATCAGCCCCAAAATTTGAACTACCTGGCTTATAGTGAACCGTAAAATCAAAGCCCATGACTTTAGTTAACCAATGCTATTGTGGGGATGTGGTGAGGCGCTGTTCAAGAAGATACTTGAGGCTGTAATGATCTGTACGAATGAGAAATGGTCGTCCCCATAGATAAGGTCGCCAATGTTCGACAGCCTTGGCTAACCCAATCAATTCCCTCTCATATGAAGCTAACTTATGGTGGTGGTGTCCCAAATGACGGCTGAAATAAGCAATGGGGTGTCCCAATTGTTGTAACACTGCCCCTATGCCTCCCCCGGATGCATCACATTCCACCACAAAGTCTCCCTCAAAATCTGGTAATTGAAGTTCTGGCGTTGAGGCTAAGGCCTCCTTTAACAGCTGAAAGGCCTAATCCGCTAAAGAAGACCAGTGGAAGGCATGTTTTTTGAGAAGATTGTTGAGTGGTGCTGCTATCTGGCCATTAGATTGTATAAATTTTCTGTAATATCCTGGTAGGCCCAAAAATTCCCTTAATGTTGTGATGGAGGTGGGAATCGGCCAATCTGTTACTGCTTGTATCTTGCTCTAGTCAACATTCACGCCCACAGTTGATATGACGTGGCCCAAATATGCCACCTTAGATGTACCCATAGAACATTTGGATTTGTTCAAAACCAAATGATGAGAGTGTAGAATGGTAAATACCTGATGGAGGTGCTGGAGATGTTCTCCCCAAGTCTTGTTGTAGACCAGAATGTCATCAAAAAATACTAACACATAGTGCAGAAGCGATGAAAATACCTCATTCATGAGGGCCTGAAAGGTAGAGGGTGCATTAGAGAGACCAAAGGGCATGACAAGGAACTCAAAATGACCGTGATGTGTGCAGAACGCAATCTTCTCCACATCAGCTGGGTGAACTCTTATTTGATGATAGCCCGATTTCAAATCTAGCTTGGTAAAAATTGTAGCACCATGTAACTCATCCAGCAACTTGTCCACGATTGGAATGGGGAACTTGTCTTTAATTGTCTGCAAGTTGAGTTGCCTATAGTCGAAACAAAACCTCCATGATTTATCCTTTTTACGTACTAGTAACACTGGTGAAGAAAAAGGAGATCAACTGGGCTGGATCACTCCCTAAGCGAGCATATGCATGCACCGTCGTTCTATTTCATCTTTCTATATATGCGGGTAACGATAAGGCCACACCACTACTGGATCAGTTCCCAACTTTAAATGAATGCGGTGATCGCAGTGACGCACTGGTGGTAGACCCGTAGGGTCATTAAATAAATCTGCAAATATTGTAAATAAAGGAGCTAACTGACCATCACCATTGTTCTGAAGTTGTAAAGTGTGAAGTGCGTTAGGGACCTGTGCTACAATACCTTGTAATGTAATCTGGCCCTGTGGAGTGAATGTCATAGTCCGAGCCTGAAAGTCCCATAATATAGGGCCTAATAACTGAAGCCATTTGACCCCAAGCACCAAATCAAATCCAGCCAAGGGAATGACCAATAAGTCTTCCTGAAACGAATGTCCCTCAATGATGAAAGGGGTGTTTTCACATAACCCACACTTGCAAGTTTAGCCCCATTGGCCACTGAAACTGAGAGACCCCTTTGTTGTTAAATTTCCAATCCCAATTGTTACGTTGTTGGTTCACTGATAAAATTATGTGTGCTGCCCAAATCAACTAAAGCAAGTAGCATGAGTTGGTGTAATCTTGCATTTACCTGCATGGTATTAGAACTATACAGGCCATGCATGACATGGAGGGAGAGCTCTGGTTCTTGTTGTACCTCTTTAAAAAATTCATTTTCAGGAAGCTCTTCTGAATCTTCTTCCAACAGTTCAATACTGAATAAACGTTTACAGGTATGTCCTGGAGGAATTGTTCGTCACAATTAAAACATAGGCCCTTGGCCTTTCTAGCTTCCATTTCCTGTTTAGTCAAAAATTTACGTGGAAGAGTGTGGGGAGGCACACTGGTCGACTGATCTGCTCGGTTAGGGGCAGAAGACCCAAAACGTGGACCAGATGCAGTACCCTGTATTCTGTTGTTCTAAAATGGTTTTCAGTGTAAAGATTCTTTTAGAACTCTCTGTTTGTGTTCCACAACTCTAGCATAATTCATTGCTGAGTCCAAATCTGTCGGACCAAGTAATTCCACTACCAATCTAACCGCCTCTGTCAATCCAGCATTAAAAATCTGAACATGTAGGTGAGGAGGAACAAATTCACTGGCTCGGGCCAACCTTTCTTGGAACGTTTTTGGTACACATCTAAGGTGCCTGTCTGTTTATAGTTGATCAATTCCCCCACTGGGTTGTTGCTTGTTGGAAGTCCAAACCTCAACTGGCAAGCATGTTTAAAGTGTAGCCAATCCTGAGTGGAATGGACATTTCGGCAGTGATGGAACCACATGAATGCTTCATCGAGCAGGTGGTAGGTGGCCAATGTAACCTTGTCCATTTCCACCGTTTGTTGATGATAGAAGAATTGTTCACATTTCGTGAACCATGGTAAAGGATCTTTAGAGCCATCATATGTAGGTAAGCTAAGTTTAAAGTACCTTGAAACCGTGGTTGGTCCTTGTGCGTGAGTAGCCATGGGAACAGGTGGTTGGTGTAGTGGTGGGTTTGGTGGTGGCGTGAATTGTGGGTGATGTACTGGTTGTGGTTGAAAGTTGGTGGCTGGTGGTGGCATTGGAGCTTGAATTGTAGCAAGTTGTCGGATGACTGTTTGGAGAGATGATTCCAGCGTATGTAATGTATTATGGATGTGAGAAATTTTATTACCTTGAAGAGTGGATCATTGTTGAAGTTCTGAAAGTACTTGACGTATGTCCTCTAGAGAAGAAGAATCACCGAGGGTGGACCTGTCTGATACCACGTTGTTAGGATCCTCACGAGCCATGGATCTTGTCACCCTCTTCTCTTCTCTTCCTTCCATTGCTTTGCTTGACGTTGAGATAGAATGATGGAATGATGAAGATTGAATTTCAGAAAAGAGAATTTCGGAAAGGAATTGGGGAAAAATAGGAGAGAGCTTGAAGGAGTTCTTGACCTGTTTATCTAATTTACTCTAGCTAAAGTAGACTCAATTGCTACTTTCTCATTACCCTAGTTGTCCCCTTAAATAGGGCTGAGGACGCCCAAAACAATTTAGACCCCTTGGGTCAATGGTTTAAACCAATAAATGCTAAACCAACCCAAACCAAAGACAAACCCAAACCAAAGATAATTACATGGAAATTGAAAATCACATTAATTAATTCCTACGCCTGTTGGTAACTCGTGATGCTATAGAGTCCATAACAGACCAGGTGCTACAAAATATTTTGGACTGTCTCCTCAAAGCACAGGTTCGTATAAAGGACTTCTACGACAAGGGACACTGGAATATTTAATACAAGGAAGGTGACTATGTCTCGTTACGACTTCATCCGTACCATCAGCACTCACTAGTAGGACAACAACGCCATAAACTCTCCCCAAAATACTTTGTGCCTTTCGCTATTCTTCAACGCATTGGGCCAGTCGTTTCTCAATTGCAACTTCCCGTAACAACTAAACTGAATGATGTGTTCCATGTTTCCTTACTTAAACCCTTTAAGGGTCCACCTCCGTCGGCAATTCCGTCTCTTCCTCCGGTGGACGATGGACAGTTTATTCTTACTCCAGCTACGGTATTGCGGGCCCGTCAGATCGATAACCAATCGGAGATTCTTGTACAGTGGAAGGACACCAAAAAATAAGATGCGACATGGGAGCACCTAGCCAACTTCCAACAGGTCTACCCATCTTACGAGCTTGAGGACAAGCTATTTCTCCATGGCGGGCAGATGTTGAGGGCTCAATAGCACAACGAGTCACTCAAAGGAGGAGGCAATGACTCATTGAGTTTATTTCTCTTGATTTGAGTTTTATTTCTTCTCTCTTGAATTCTGCTTTGCATTGAGATTATCTAAGACAAAGGGAGAGTGGCTTGATTAATGTTTTCTGAGTTCAAGGAGGGGCTTTAGCCTCCTCCACTGTTACAACAACAAGAGGGAAGAATTTACCTTCAATCCAAGCAAGAAAAGGGAAGTCTTGATTCCCTAATCGAGCAACATCACTAAATGAGGCAGCTTAAGCCTCTAACCGAGTAAGGGAGGGTTAGGGAGTCCTAATCTCTCCTTCGTGGGGAGCAGCAACCTTTCTAGAGGGTCACTACCCTCTTGGACGTGAGCAGAAAAAAGGGTTTAGCCCTTCTTGGCAAAGAATCGCAAGAGGAGTATTTTATTTACGTAGAAGACTAAGAAAAGGAAACTCCTTTTCAATCCTACCGAGAACAGCCAAGTAAAGGAGGTTCTTTTCTGCAAATCCGTGACTCATAACCCTAATACAGTGCTGGATTCACAATTACCTCACCGAGTTACTAGATCCATGGCTACGGACCATAACAGGTGGTTAGACCATATAGGTATCCACGCCTCCAGAAAGATGAAATAGAATGGTAGTGCCAAACAATGCTACAACATGGCCTTATTCGCAGCAACTATTCCCCATTCTCTTCACCAGTCCTCCTCGTTAAGAAACATGATGGCACATGGAGATTTTGTGTCGACTATAGGGAATTGAATGCCCATACCATAAAGGATAAGTTCCCTATACCTATGGTGGAGGAGCTCCAGGATGACATATACGGTTCATGGGTATTCACTATTGGAAGATTGGGCCCAAGCCCACATGACCAAAGAAGGCCCACATATCAAAGTGTATAAGAAGATGAGCCCAAGCCCATAAGACCAAGGAATACCCATGGAACCAAGAGATATAGAAGATGGCCTCAAAGCCCACATATCAAAGAGATGGCCCACATGCCAACATACATTGATGGCAGGATGGTAAATAAATGGTCATCTCATAGAGACAGTATTGATGTAATTAAGTTAAAGTTCTAGGGTTAAAACCATGAACCCTAAACCCTAAGTTCAGGGGTATTATTATAATATAGTAGTTTCATAAATCTATAAATAGAATAATCAAGTTCATTACCCTTCTTCCTCCAGTTTTCTCCCAATGGGTCTCTCTCCCTTTTTTTCATGAGCTATATTCATGGAGTCCTAAAAAATCAACATAGTATCTTTGATTTTTAGGACTCCCATCTATGATTTTAATATACAAAGAAACCCGTTATTTTTTTTTTCAGTAAGGTTGATTATTCTCTGTGATATGGATTGTTCTCGTCTCCTCTAATAACTCGTGATCCCAACAACTCTTGTTGCTCTGATCCTTATCATCAGAGCCTCTTCCATCCTATGTTTTTTTTTCTTTCATCAGAAACTCCAGCCTGACGCCGATATTTTCTTGACAGCGGATCACTTCATTGCAAGTTTTTCTCGCAGCAGAATTTGATCATTGGGTGCAATTGGCTCTTCACCCAGAAATCATGTTACTGCTGTTTCTTCAAAACATCCCAGTTTATCTTGTACGTGCAACAAAGTATTTGGAAGTCACCGAAGCGAAAAACTTTCGCTCGTATTCAACTGGAAGTATTTCGGGAAGCCTTCTCTTCCCACTGGCATCTTCCACAAATAGCAAAGCCAAATAGAACATATCAGCCATAGAAATGATCTGATTTCGGAAATTCCTTTCTGGCTCCTGTCTCGGCTCTTGACGGCGAATTGGGGGAGGGGGAGGATGTGCGAGCAAGCCCAGTGGTCTAAATGCTGACACCGCAGAGATCCCTCTCCCGCCTTAGAACTACACCGTTTGCGATTCCAAGGCTTTGGAGGAGTCATTCGCTGTCTCCAACGGGAAATCCAGCAGGAGGCGCCCAAGGTTGAAGAATTCAAAGGCGAGGGAGGTAACGATGGACGAAGAAAGTTTTGTCCCAATCTCTGTTTCCGCACTATACGACCGAGAGGGAGATATTGTTGTCGTTTCATGAAAGCAGCTCTCTAGTTTATTCCGGATATTTTCCCATTGCTATTCCGCTCTGTTCAGAAGTCGGGATCGTCGCCGTGAGGAAGATGTTACTGTCTGCCAGTAAGTTTCCGTTTTTAAGAGATCGTATCTTTGTTGTTGTAATCCATGATATCGTTCCAGAATTTCCTTCCGAACGCGAGAGGAAGAAGACGACGCACTGTTGAAATATTTCATGTTTCCAAAGTTAGGAAACACGAAATAATCAGCGCCGGGTTCAGCAACCCAGACTCGCTCGAGTCAAGTCAGCGCAGCCCACGGCCGTTCTTCCGTAACCTGGACCCGACCGAGAGCAACTCAGCCAACCACTCTTCTGTTGTAGACTGTGTCAACTCAGACCAACTTGGTCCGGGTCAACCTGACATGGGCCACTTATTTTCTGCCTCAGTATACGTGCTTAAGGTTTTTTTGGCACGACTCGGTAAATTTTTTATCTCTGGCTTGATTATTATTTTTTAAGAATTGATAGATTATTCCATGGCTAGCATATTATTTAGAACAAATATATGCATTGGATTATTTCATGGGTCATTTTATAAAGATTATTTTGGGTCCTGTTAAATGGGCCCCAGCCAAGCTCATTTCAGCTGCTGCTTTAGTGTCTCTTTTGATGTGACATTATTATTGAAGAAGAGGTAGCTTCATACCAATATTTATTTGTCCCCGTCAAAAATATCAAATTGTTGTGGTTGGGAGTCCATGACGGAGGAACTTCATCCCCGTCAAAAAAATATCAAATTTATATGTTGTTGGGAGTCCATGACGGAGGAACTTCATCCCCATAAAAAATATAAAATTTATTTGTGGTTGGGAGTCCATGACAGAGGAACTTCATCCCTGTCAAAAATATCAATTTTTTATGGTTGGGAGTCCATGACGGAGGAACTTCATCTCCAACAAAAATATCAAAATTATTTGTGGTTGGGAGTCCATGACGGAGGAACTTCATCCTCGTCAAAAATATCAATTTTTTTGTGGTTGGAAGTCCATGACGGAGGAACTTCATCCTCGTCAAAAATATCAATTTTTTTGTGGTTGGAAGTCCATCACGGAGGAACTTCATCCCGGTAAAAAATATTAAATTTTTTTGGTTGGAAGTCCGTGACAGAGGAACTTATTATTATATTTATGTTACTCCCCCCCATTAATATCATATGTTACTCTACCACTTGAGAGTTGTTGTCTTGTAGAAGGACACGGTAGTGGAGGTGGACACTTCAGAGCAATGTCTTAGGGACTAGGAGTGATCTACTCTCCAAATATTATACCAGCGTGAGGGGGAGAGTTGGAAGATGAAGGCATATTATACAAAAAAGATTTTATACATCATTTGCAGCAAGTTGGGAGTTCATGTTGTTCTCTCTTTTCTAGCTTGAGGGGGAGTGTTGGAAGAAAGGGCCCAAGCCCACACGACCAAGAAAGGCCCACATATCAAAGTATATAAGAAGATGGGCCCAAGCCCATAAGACCAAGGAAGACCCATGGAACCAAGAGATATAGAAGATGAGATCAAGGCCCACAAATCAAGGAGAAGGCCCATAGGCCCACATACATTGATGGCGGGATGGTAAATAAAGGGTCATCTCATAGAGATGGCATTGATGTAAATAAGTTAAAGTTCCAGGGTTAAAACCCTGAGTTCATAGGTATTATTTTAATATAGTAATTTCATAAATCTATAAATAGAGCTTCAGGGGAAGGGGAAGGAATAATCAAGTCCAAGACCCTTCTTCCTCCAGTTTTCTCCCAATGGGTATCTCTCCCGTTTTTCTTCATGAGCTAAATTCATGGAGCCCTGAAAATCAACATTCACCAAAGTGGACTTGCACTCAGGGTATCATCAACTTCATATGCATCCTTCTGACATCGAGAAAACAGCCTTCCGCACTCATCATGGCCATTTTGAATTTTTTTGTGATGTCATTTGGGTTGTCCAACGCCCCATCCACTTTTCAGGCATTAATGAACGAAGTATTCTGAAACTATTTCCAAAAATTTGTGTTGGTATTTTTTATGATATATTAATTTACAGCAAGTCCAAGGATCAACTTTTCGAGGATTTATGTATGGTATTTCAATTGCTATGAGTCCACCAACTTTATTTAAAGAAATCTAAATGCTCCTTTGCCAAGTCCTATGTGGCCTATCTCGGCCATATTATTTCCAATGCAGGGGTGACAATTGACTCCGAGATATTCAATCTATTTCCGAATGACCACAACCTCTAAATACCTCCGCGTTGAGAGGGTTTTTGGGGTTAGCTGGATACTACAAAACATTCATAAAAAGATATGGGTCGTTGGCAACACCATTGACCAGCCTCCTCAAGAAACATTCCTTTATTTGGAGTGAACATCCCACACAATCCTTCCAAGATTTCAAACTAGCTCTCGCATCTGCACGAGTTCTGTGACTCCCAAATTTTGAAGAATTATTTGTGGTCCAGTGTAACACTTCCGGTGGGGGCATTGGGGTCGTCCTACAGTAGTACCAATCCCCCCCCCCCCCCCCCCCCTCCCTCCCCCGTTGCATATTTCAGTAGGCAATTGGCATAAAGGCATGACAAATTGGCAGCTTATGAACGGAAATTGATCGGATTGGCCAAGGCTATCCAACAATGGTGACCTTAATTGTGGGGTCGTGTATTTCTCATACGCACTAATCATTACAGTCTTAAATTTTTGCTTGAGCAACGCCTCACTACTCCTCAACAACACTAGATCAGTAAATTGATGGGGTTTGACTTTTAAGTGGAGTACCGCTCTGGGAAGTTAAACAAGGCGGTGGATGCCTTGGCAAGGTGTTTGGAGAATCAGCAGCTCGTCTATGCCATCAGCCAACCTCGTTTTCTCCTATTAGACTTGGTTAAGGAGGAAATTAACAATACTCCAACCCTCCAAGAGCTGCATAAAAAAATTATAGAGGTATGAACTCAATAGCAAGTTGAGTCATTTGGAGGTGCCATGGCTGAGTCAATTACTTTGGCTAAGTCAATTACTTAGTTATTAAGTTACATAGTCAAAAAGTTAAGTCAACTACTTAGTCATTAATTTACTTAGTTGTTATGTTACTTAGATATTAAGTTAAGTCATTAAGTTTATTTAGAATGACATGGAGGGGAAAAAGCAAGTGTTGATTTTAGAGTAAACAAGGGATTTTGAGTTCTCCCAATCGAGCTCAGGGGTGTGCGTTCTCCTCAAAGAACCTAGGGTTCTCAAGCTTCCCTTTGGCTTGATTTCCTTATCTTCCTTCTTCATCTCTACGAATCACAATGTGTGGATCTGTGACCGTAACAACTTGATGTTATCAACTCAATAGCGGCCAAATTATTCAGAGGCGTCGTGGCTGAGTCATTTAGAATTAAGTTTTATTTTTCTGCATTTTATTTCGATTTAAGAGTAAATATGTGTTAAGCACCTAGCCAATACTACCAAAAAGATCGGTCTGTCAAGAGCGGAAGACATAGGTACTTAACCCAGGACCATAACATCACACCCATTGTCATGAGGCCGACTCCCACGGCGGCCTACACTGGAGACGGTCCACTTTGGATGACGGCCCACTCTAGCGACGGCCCTAAGGTGCAGGAACACACTCAGGTCGCCCCTTCCGCTTATAGCGAAGGCCCTGGTGCGAAACACACTCTAGTCGCCCCTTCCGCTAGGTCGCCCCCTCCGCCTAGGGCTACACACCTCCACACGCCACTTGCAGCACACGGGAATTGAACCCGCGACGTAGCGCTAGCTCTAATACCAAATGTTAAGCACCTAGCCAATACTACCCAAAAGATCGGCCTATCAGAAGCGGAAGACATAGCTACTTAACCCAAGACCATAACAATATGACATAGGGGCATTATTGTAATTTTTAGCTTGAACCTATGTTGACACCACCCTTAGTTAGGAAGGAACTAGGAAGATGAAGAGTCAGGAGTTGGGAAGAGGAAGAGTCATGTGTGGGAAAGAGAGTTGGCATCAACCTTATGTAAGGGGGGGAAATGAAATTGAGGTTAAGCTTGAATATATCAAAAATTGGATTTGGAGTTCTCCTCAAGGAGCTCTAGGATTTGGAATTCTCCTCATTGACCTCCTTCTTCTTCTTTCATTTTTCTTCCATTCTCTTACATCTTCTTCCATTTCTCTTTTTCATTTTACCGAGTCCAAACCGAGCATAACAGTGTTGGACGCTGCACTATTTCTTGGTTAACAACTAAGTTCCAGCACAACCAACCATAGTAGCCATTCTTCCTTTCTCTCTTTTCAATTTACTGAAGCTCAACTTATTCCAGTAGTGCTCAGTTCCTGCACTGATTTCTGGATTAAGTTTCCAGCACAAACTCTAATAGCGGCAGTGTTGTTCTTGTCCACAACTCTGGATTCATCTCCCCAACATTGTGTTACATGGTCCATGACCAGGGACCGTAACAACTTGGTACCAGAGCAGGGAAACATGGGGGATTCATGCATCCTTACAAGCTAAGAAAGAAGTCGGAAAGGGTGCAGGATAGAAATGAGCAGAAATTTATTGATATAAAGCAGCAGCCGAAAAGACATACCAACATGATTTCAGTGATGTTCGATGAAAGACATCAAACCTCAGACCGGAGGGGGGAGAACAACTCACACAATAGGCGAGAGGAGCAGTCCCTTGGGTGCACTAGTCTACCAACATAGGGCAGAGGGTTCAGCCAGGAAGGAGGGTCAGCACCCAGGTATACAAAATTAAATTTTCCTACATTCTCTGGGTCTGAAGAACCATTAATTTGGTTACATAGATGTGAAAAAAAAAATTCTAACCAAGGGACAACATAATTGGATAAGGTAGGCTTGGCAGCCTTCCATCTACACGAAGCACAACTCTGGTTTCATCTAATAGAATTAGAGAGGTTAGTCATGGATTGGGAGGAATTCAAAGAGTTGTGCACCATACGATTTGGGCCACCAGCTTATAGCAACCCGTTGGGGGATTTGATTTTGCACCAGCAAATGGCATCCGTGGAACAATACCAAAAGCAGTTTCAAGAGAAACTAGCACGGGTAAGAAACATGGTTCGCACTGATGTTAGGTTCCTCCCTTGCCATGGATCGAGTCACCCTTCATTCCTCCCTTCCCTCCATGGATGATCTTGACGTTGGAAGAGAATTCTTGTTTCTTGAACGAGTGATGGTGGAACTCAATTAGAACGAAGGAGCTTTGGTGGAAGCTCAACCTTGGACCTCAAAGGGAGAAATCTGACCTAGACCTCTGAGGGAGAATCTGACCTGTAAAATATAATTTTCTCAATACTTGCCTCTCTTCTCCTTCACGTCCCCCTAAATAGGGTTGAGGACGAAAATACAAAGATAACCCATAGGTCAAGTGGTTCACGCCACATTACACTGAACCAACCCAAAGTAAACCAAACCAAATAAAGTAAACCAAACCGAATTGAAATTACATGAAAAGTAAATTGACATAATTTAAATCCTATGCCTATGGATAACTCGTGATGCTATGGAGTCCATAACAATTGACCGGCAGGTTAGTCTATTTACCGCGGGCCTTAATGAAGCATTGAAGTTGGAGGTGGAGCTCCACGCTTCTACTGAATTGAGCCGAGTAATGAATTTGGCTCGAGCAATGGACGCAAGACAAAAAAATTCAAAATAGGAGGACTAGTTGGCAGAGGGAGAAACAGTTCGCCTGGTTGGCAAGGGGGAGGAACAATTCGGCTCCGGTGACCGGGCCTACAGTACCACCACCCAAAAATAATCTGGTGCATACTGTGCCAGCAGACGCTAAAACCAGCAACTCACAACCCCCATATATCATAAAATTAACCGGGATGGAAATGGCGGACCATCGGGAAAAGAACCTCTGTTATAATTATGACTCGAGCAGGCCACCAATGTAAACTATTGTTTGGGTTGCAGTTAGATGCATTGGACGAAGAAGAAGAACCGATTGAGGATCTTCAAGAGGAAGCTGAACTAGAAATTTCTATAAAGGCCATTACTGGATAGAAGTCGGTCAAAACTATGGATAGAAGTCGGTCAAAACTATGCAAGTGAGAGCAAGGGTTAATGACCAGGCACTTGTGGGGTTAGTGGACTCTGGAAGTACCCACAAAATCCTCAGCATAACAATGGCTAAACATCTCCAACTCGGGATCCAGCCTCACCCCATTGCCACGGCTTCTGTTGTCATTGGTGAGAAAGTCCCTAGCTACGGGGTTAGCAAGACGGTAAAATTTTCTATTGGTAACACTCACTTTACCACTGATTTTTTTGTCATTCCTTTAGTCGGATTTGATATGGTGCTCAAATCAAGTGGTTACAAACTTTTGGGCCCAATTTTGTGGGATTTCTCGGCCTTAACAATGAGTTTTGTATCAGAAGGTAGCCAAGTGATACTAAAGGGCAATCAAGTTGACGCTTCCCCCCATGTCCACCTACTACACAAGCAAGAACCACCAGGTCACAACATAGACAAGTTACTAGAGGAGTTCACCGACTTGTTTTTGGAGCCTTCCGAACTGGCCCCATTGAGGCATTCTGACCACAAAATTTGTTTAAAAGCTAGTTCAGATGTGGTGGTTGTTAGACCTTATAATTATCCACACTTCCAGAAAAATGAAATAGAAGGGCAGTGCAAAACCATGTTGGAATAGGGCCTTATCTGCAGCAGTAGTTCCTCATTTTCTTCACCAGTCATACTCATTAAGAAACATGATGGCACATGGAGGTTATGTGTGGACTACAGGGAGCTAAATGCAAAAACCATCAAAGACAAGTTTCCCATACTAGTGGTGGATGAGCTATTGGATGAATTGCATGGGTCTAAAAATTTTGCCAAGCTGGATTTACGATCAGGTAATCACCAAGTCACAATGCAACCTCCCAATATTGAGAAAACAACATTTCATACTCACCATGGACACTTCGAATTCATTGTGATGCCATTTGGGTTATCCAACGCACCTTCTACATTTCAAGCTTTGATGAATGAGGTACCATGTGACTATCTCCGCAAGTTTGTGTTAGTCTTCTTTGATGATATTCTGATTTACAACACATCAAAAGAAAAGCATTTAGAAGACTTACAACTTGTTTTCCAACTCCTTCAAGCACATCATCTGTTAGGCTCCCTAATCATGGATATTGTAACATGATGTGGGACGGATGGATCTAGAGATGAGAGGGAGTGGGCCCTCCAAGCTATTCTGGTCTAGTTCAGGGCAAAACCTTTTCTGGGTTACCAAACTCGGTCTAAACAGCAGCTCACTGTTGTTTTTTGGCTGAAGTGGTTACCAACCCACTGGTACTCTCATCACTGATGGCAGCCGCGGACTACTCGACTTTGGCCAGATTGGGACCGCAGCTCTCTGCTGCTCTCGGTCAACTGGATACCCACCCCTGTTGTGTTCGGAGGCAGAACAACGGGGAACTGCTGGCTGGTCGAGGTCTGAGCAGCGGTTCCTTGCTGCTCTTGGCGAAATTTCGCTAGCACCTCCCTGCTATGTTGGCTCACTCAGAAATCCCCCGTTTTTTGTCCCTACTCTGCTATAGGAAGGCTACAACCTCCCTACTGTTCTTCCAACCAAACCCAACAACAACACCCTAAGGTGTTGTTCCATCTGCAAGGACTCTTGGCTCTACTATAAAACACAATGAACAACCGCACCTGAGACCAAAGAAGGTTTGTGCTACTATTTTGGGATTAGATCTGTAAAAAACGGGGAGAGATAGACTTGAAGAGGAAGAGATTGAAGGGATAACTAGAGCTCAAAGGGGAACTCCAACCCTGATCTCGTGAGGAGAACTCAAATCCTATTTTTGGCCAAAATAAACTTGTCCCGTCATATTCCAATCTTCCCTCCTACAAATAATTCATGCCAACCATAGTTTAGGGCAAATTTTACATAAATGCCCTTGAGGCATATTTAATCCAGACTAAAATAAAAATAGAAATATAACTAAAAGACTCAATACCCAGTGACTCAGCCACGGTGCCGCTGAGTTACACGGCTTGCTATCGAGTTCATAACATCACTCTCCCCCTAGAGAAAGAGCTTGTCCTCAAGCTCAAAGGTAGGATAGGCCCAGCAAAATGTCTCCACATCTTCCCATGTGGTCGTCATTGCATCTATATCAGCCCACTGGATGAGAACCTTCCACTTGTTGTGAAGTTGGTGAGCTTGCAAGGTTGCGCCAGAAGAGAAAATAACACGCCCCTCCTTTACTGGTGGTAAGAACAGAGGCAGAGGTGGCGTTGGACCCTTGAAGGGTTGGAGGAGGGATACATGAAAGACGTTGTGTAGTTGTGCATTTGGTTGAAGCTACAGCTGGTACACCACTTGGCCAATGCGCTGGAGAACCGAAAAGGGCCCAAAAAATTTAGGAGATAGTTTGTTGCAGGGCAAAAGCCAGAGACTGTTGACGGTAGGGTTGTTAACGAAGTCACACATACTCACTGAGGTTGTACATCACATCTTTGTGGCCCTTGTCATAGTAAGCTTTCATTTTGGCCTAAGCATGCTGAAGAAGTTGGGTGGCTGCTTGAAGTACCGAATCACGGTCCAACAGTGCCTGGTCAAGGGCGTCAACTTGGGTGGAGCCAGCCATATAGGACAACAACTTGGGTAGATCTCTACCGTAGAGGACCTTGAATATTGTGGCTTGCAAGGCGGCATGGAAGGATGTGTTGTAGCAATATTCAGCCCAGGGAAGCCATTCCAGCCATTGGTGCGGGTGGTCTCCCATGAAATACCATAAGTACATTTCCACCATGCGGTTAACAACCTCAGTCTGCCCATCTAATTGTCAGTGATAAGAAGAGGAAAAGTTCAGCTTGGTACTACCTAATCAAAAGAGTTCTCTCCAAAAGTGGTTGATGAAGACCGCATCACGGTCACTCACAATGGACTTCGGAATGCCATGCAAATGAACAATCTAGTCAAAAAACACTTGAGTGACGCATGAAGCCGTATACAGAGGAGCTAGTGGGATAAAGTGAGCATACTTGGAGAATCTATCAACCACCACCAAGAGGACGGATTTTCCAGCAGCCTTGGGAAGGCCATCAATGAAGTCCATGGAAATATCAGCCCAAACCTATGAGGGGAGGGCGAGTGGTTGAAGGACGCCCACTGGTGATAAATGTTCAGTCTTGTTGCATTGATAGATATGGCACGAGGTGACATACTCAACAATTATGGACTTCATGCCTTGCCCATAAAAAATGGCCTTGATCCGATGCAGCGTCTTTTGAACACCCTCGTGAGTGCTATCATGGTAGGTAGATAAAATGACAGCAACCAAGGGAGAGTAGTGTGGTAAATAGATGTAATTGCCATACATAATAGTGTCATCCCGGATAGCCCACTTGGAGTCCATGGTTCCTGCAGTGATCTTTTGAAATAGCTCCCAGAGAGTTGAGTTAGTCCATTGGTCCTCTTTAATGGAATCGAGCAAGAGAGATCTAGCCTGGCTACCCACATAGACTTGTGGCGGTTCCTCTAGACGTCGGGATAAGGCATCAGCCACCTTGTTCAATTTTCCCGGCTTGTGTTCCATGGTGAAGTCAAACTCCAATAATTTGTTGATCTAGTGTTGTTGTGGAGACATCGAGATGCGTTGTGATAGCAAAAATTTGAGGTTGTAGTGGTCAGTGCGAATGAGGAAAGTGTGTCCCCACAAGTAGGGCCGCAAGTGTTGAACCGCCTTGGCCAACCCAATCAACTGGTGATGTGCTACTAGTTGGGGGGTAAAATATGGAATGGGGCGTTCTGCTTGTTGTAGGACCACCCTTGAACCGTCACACTCCACCACAAATAGGGTCTCAAAGTCCGGTAATTGCAGGATCGGAGTGGAAGCTAAAGCCTACTTGAGTGCCATGAAGGATTTCGTTGTTGCATCCTCCCAGACGAAGGCGTTACACTTGAGAAGATTGGTCAATGGACTGGCCTGTGAGCCGTAATTCTATAAAAATTTCCAATAATAGCCTGATAGCCCCAAAAATCTTGGTAAGGCCAAAATGTTGTGTGGTTGAGGCCAGTTAGTGATTGTTGTAATTTTTATGGGTCCATTGTGACGCCTTCTGCTGAAATGATGTGGCCAAGATAGGCGACATGGGCCTTCCCAAAGAAGCATTTGGAGCGTTTGACGAAGAGGTGATGTGCTCGGAGGAGTTGGAAGACAAGTCATAAGTCTTCAAAATGTTGTGCTCTTGATTTGTTGTAAATAAGAATATCATCAAAGGAAACCAACACAAACTTGCGGAGATAACCACGGAATACCTCATTCATTAAAGCCTAAAAAGTGGACGGTGCATTGGATAACCCGAAAGGCATCACCACGAATTTGAAGTGTCCATGGTGAGTATGGAATGTGGTTTTATTGATATCTGGCGGGTGCATTCTGATTTGGTTATAGCCCGATCTCAAATCCAGCTTGGTAAAAATGGTTGATCCAAGTAATTCGTCCAAAAGCTCGGCCACCATTGGAATGGGAAACTTGTCTTTGATGGTTCTTGCATTGAGCTCCATGTAGTCCACACAGAACAGCCATGTGCCATCATGCTTCTTACTAGTATAACCTGCAAAGAAAACGAGGAATGGCTGTTGCAGATAAGGCCCTGTTCCAGCATGGTCTTGCACTGTCATTCAATTTCATCTTTTCTGAAGGTGTGGATGTCAGTAGGTCTATCCACCACTGCATCTGATCTGGCTTTTAAACAAATCCAGTGGTCACAGTGCCTCAATGGGGGAAGCCCGGACAGCTCCCAAAATGCGTCAGTGAACTCCTCTAGTAACTTGTCCATGTTGCTGGCCGGTGGTTACTGCTCGTGTAATAGGTGGACATGGGGCCCGACTTTAGCATGACTGCCCTTTAACATCACTAGTTTGCCTTCTGACACAAAGCTCATTGTTAACGCCGGGAAGTCCCACAAAATGGGGACTGATGTTTGCAACCACTTAACCCCGAGCACCATATCAAATCCGACGAGAGGGATGACAAAAAATGCAGTGGTAAAGTGAGTGTTACCAATGGGAAATTGTACCTCCTTACTGACCCCATAGCTCGGGACCTTCTCACCATTGGCGACTGAAACTATGGCAATTGGGTGACGTTGGATCCCAAGTCGGAGGTGTTTCGCCGATGTCACAGTGAGGAAGTTATGTGCACTGCCCGAGTCCACTAATCCCACCAGTTCTTGGTTAGTGACCTTGGCTCGCACTTGCATGGTTTTGGCCGACTTCTGTCTGGTAATGGCATGTAAGGAAATTTCTGGTTTGGCCTCCTATGTAGTATCCACGGGTGGTTCTTCTTCCTCTGCCCATGCTTCCAATTCCAACCAAAACAATCGTTTACATTGGTGGCCAGCCGGTAAGGTTCGTCACAATTATAGCAGAGGTTATTCGCTCTTCGGTCAGCCATTTCCATCCCTGTTAATTTTCTGATATATGGGGATGGGGAGTTGTTGCTTCTAGTGGCTGCTGCCACAGTATGGACAATCGTATATTTGGATGGTGGTGCTGGTGGCCTTGTCATCGGAGGCGAATAATTCCTCCCCCCCCCCCCCCCCTTGCTAGCCACTCCTCTTATTCTAAATATGTTGTCTTGCTTCCATTGCCCAAGCCAAATTCATCACTCGCCCCAAATCAGTAGGCACGTGGAGCTCCATCTCCAGTTTCAACATATAAATAAGCCCTGCTGTGAATAGATTTACATGTTGGTCTCTTCTAACTAGGTGGCTGGATCGAGCTAGTTTTTCTTGAAATTGAGTCTGGTATGCTTCTGTTAGGTTCTCTCACTGTAGATCGAGTCACCCGACAATCACTCCTACCTTCCAGGTTGACGTGCGATGTTGAAGAAGACTTTGAGTTTCTTGATCGACCAATAGTTGGAGCACGGAACTTACTACAGAAAGAATAATTGAGCTTACAAAGGGAGCTCAACCTGGACCTCGTTAGGGAAAGGGAGAATCCAACCTTGCTACAACTAATTGGATTAATGCTTGATTCCATACAGACTACCGTTCTTCTTATAACAAGAAGGGTCCATGACATTTACATTTTTCAAGACATACTCTTCCCAAGCCATGACGTTTTACACTCGCAAGCCATACACTTCCCACTATGACATTTACACTTCCCACACCACACACTTCCCAGCCATGACGTTTATACTTCCCAAACCTTGACGCTAACACTCCCTCGCCATGATGAGCCCCACACTTACCACTCAAAATTACATTAGACCCAACCCTTAACTTAATTTGAAAGTAACACCACTTAAGTCCTACATCTAGCAATGACTCTAGATGCTATGGAGTCCATAACATCACTCCCCTCCTGGAGAAAGAGCTTGTCCTCAAGCTCAAAGTTAGGGTAGAGGGCCTGAAATTCCACCAATGGTTCCCACAAGGCTTCCACCGGATCCATCTCCACCCACTGGACTAAGATTTCCCAACGATCAATGACGTGACGAGCCTGGAAGACGTGAGATGGAGTGAGCAAGACGTGACCATCATGGAGGGGCGACAGAGGAGTGTGCAATATAGGTGAATCGCCCTTGAATGGCTTCAATAGGGAAACATGGAAAACATCGTGAATGTGGGCATCGGGGGGTAACTGGAGACGGTAAGTCATGCTGTCGATGCGCTCCAAGACCTGGAATGGGCCATAGTACTTGGGTGAGAGTTTGTTGCGTATGGACACAGGGAGGGACAATTGGTGATACTTATGAATACGCAGTCACACATAGTCTCCTGGGGAATAAGATTGGTCACGATGGCCCTTGTCATACGTGTTCTTCATGAGCGCTTGAGCCTGTTGGAAGTTGGCTCTGACTTGGGCTATCATGCGGTCTTTTTCCTCCAATGCCTGATCGATAGAAGCAACCAGAGAAGTACCAGCAATATAAGAGACAAGTCGAGGGGGTTCCCGACCATAAACCACCTGGAAGGGAGTGGTCTTGAGAGTTGTGTGGTAGAAAGTATTGTAGCAAAAATCGGCCCACTCGAGCCAACAGACCCAAGTTTTGGGATGATCGCCCACCAAGCAACACAAATACACCTCGAGATTGTGGTTGACTACCTCTGTTTTCTCATCAGTCTGGGGGTGGTAAGCTGAGGAGAAAGCCAACTTGGTGCCCTGTAGCTTGAAAAGCTCCTTCCAGAAGTTACTAGTAAATATTGCATCTTTATCACTGGTGATGGATTCCGAAAGGCCATGAAGTCGAACAATATGATCCATGAAAATTTGAGCTATATGAGAAGTTGTATATGGATGTGATAAGGGAATGAAATGCCCATACTTCGAGAAATGATCCACCACCACCAATATGCTAGATTTACCAGATGACTTTGGAATACCATCAATGAAGTCCATGGAGATATCGGCCCAAATCTGAGTAGGGAGCTGTAGGGGTGGGAGTAAGCCTACTGGGCTTAAAGTTTCTGTTTTGTTGCATTGGCAGACTTGGCAGGTGGATACATAGTCAACTACCATTCTTTTCATACCTTTCAATAAAAGTCACGCGACTAAGGTGAAAATATGTCTTCTACTATCCTTCATGGGTACTGTCGTGATAGGTGTAAAGGATGGTGGGCAATAAGGCCGAGGTGGCAGGAAGATAAAGCCATTGCTTGTACAAGATGAGGCAGTCCTGGATTGCCCAATTGTTGTCCATGGCCTGCTGTTCAATGTTGTACAATAAGGCTAGGAGGTCCAGTGTTTGTTGAATTTCATCCCGAATCAAATCCAACAGCAAGAATCGAGGTTGATTGATGGCATTGAGTTGTGGCACTGGCACATCTCTACTAGACAATGCATCGGCGCCTTTGTTGAGCTGGCCCGGTTTGAACTCCACCCGAAAATTGAACCCCATTAATTTATTGAGTTAGTGTTGTTGTGGTGAAGTGGTAAGGCATTGCTCCAACAAGTACTTCAGGCTGCAGTGGTCGGTTCGGATGAGGAAGTGGCGGCCCCACAGATATGGCCTCCAATGCTGAATGGTTTTGGCTAAGCCAACCTGTTCTCGCTCATAGGCAGCTAATTTGTTATGATGGGTGGCTAGTTGTCTGCAGAAATAGGCAATGAGATGCCCCTGCTATTGCAACACCCCACCGATGCCGCCCCCAGATGCATCACATTCAAAAATAAATAGATCTTCAAAATTAGAAAGATGAAGCACTGGGGCGGACGCTAAGGCTTGCTTGAGTTGTTCAAAGGAGGAAGACGCTGCCTCAGACCAAATGAAAGCATTCTTTTTCAGCAAACTCGTCAATGGAGTTGCTATTTGGCCATAATCTTGTATAAATTTTTGGTAGTATTCGGATAAGCCCAATGTTATGGTCCTGGGGTTAAGTACCTATGTCTTCCGCTCCTAACAGGCCGGTCTTTTGGGTAGTATTGGCTAAGTGCTTAACATTTGGTATCAGAGCTAGCGTTGCGTCCCGACTTCGAATCCCGGCGCCCCAAAAAAAAACGGATGGGGGTGGTCACGCTCCTGGACTGACCTGGGTTCGACCCGGCTCCGGTTGCTCTGTTGTAGTAGCCTCCGCGGTCGTCGGCTCGGGGAAGGGCGGGTACTGTTATGGTCCTGGGGTTAAGTACCTATGTCTTCCGCTCCTAACAGGCCGGTCCTTGGGGAAGGGCGGGGTACTGTTATGATCCTGGGATTAAGTACCTATGTCTTCCACTCCTAACAGGCCGGTCTTTTGGGTAGTATTGGTTAGGTGCTTAACACCCAAGAAGCCTTTCAACGCAGTTGCTGAGTGGGGAGGGGGCCAGTCAGTAATGGCCTGAATTTTTGTATTGTCAACCTTGACGCCAGAGGCTGAAATAACATGGCCCAAATAAGCGACCTCCGAGCTGCCGAAAGAGCATTTGAGTGCTTGAGAAATAAGTGATGAGCATGCAATATGTGGAACACAGAACACAAGTGCTGCAGGTGGCCTTCCCAGGTTGGGTTGTGTAGAATTTAGGATCTCATGAAAGGAACTTTAGATCAACAAGAAAGAAGATGAAGAAGAAGAGAGAAGGAGAAAAAAAGAAGAAGAACATGGAAGGAGAGAGTTTGGATTAAGGAAGAAGAGGGTTGTGTCAAAAAGAAAAATGAGGGTTGGACAAATTTGTGGAAAGAGAGGAGAGTGCTTCAATGCCCTACCTCTTAGCCAATGCCTTTATTTATAGTTTTACAATGCCCTTAGGGCTACAACTTGATAAAACAAAAGACATAAAAGGAACACATATTTACACTTCTATGCCATCTTTATGGAAAGTACCATATTTTACATATATGCCACTCCTTTGACGTGTGGGCTTCTTGTCTTGAGCTTGTGGGCTTGAGCCCATCTTCCAACACTCCCCCTCAAGCTGGAGGAGAAAAGACATCATAAATACCCAGCTTGCCACATATAAACGATAGGATTTTAGATATAACAGGTTTAGTGAGAATATTAGCTACTTGCTCTTGAGATGACACATGTTTGAGAGAGATTATTCCTGCTTGAAACTTCTCCCATATAAAATGACAATCCACCTCAATATGTTTAGTTCTTTCATGAAAAACTAGATTTGAAGTGATATGAATGGCTGCTTGATTATCACAATGCAGATTCATAGACCCCTTTTTATAAAAACCTAGTTCGGTAAGAAGGGTCTTGATCCATAAAAGTTCACTAACAGTATGGGCCATAGCTCTGTATTCTGCTTCGGCGCTAGATCTTGCAACCACATTTTGCTTCTTAATTTTCCATGTAACCAAGTTTACCCCAACCAGAGTACAATATCCTGATGTAGATTTTCTATCATCAGGAGATCCAGCCCAATCTACATTTGAGAAGTCTTCTATGTTGAAGTGCCCATGTTTTTTATACAGCAATCCTCTTCCTAAAGCTCCTTTTAGATAACATAATATTCTCTCTAAAGCCTGCCAGTGGGTAGTTTGTGGTTTGTGCATGAATTGACTCACCACACTTACAACATATGATATGTCTGGCCTAGTTACCGTGAGATAAATTAGTTTTCCCACTAGCCTTTGATATTTGCCAATATCAATATCTTCTGCATTTGTGGATAATTTTACATTTGTATCCATAGGTGTGACAACTGGTCTACAACCCTTCATTCCTATTTCTTCAAGGAGATCTAAGACATATTTTCTTTGAGACAATATTATCCCATGTTTGGATTGAAGAACTTCTATACCCAAAAAATATTTAAGCATACCAAGGTCTTTAGTCTTGAATTCCTGACATATCATCTGCTTCACCTCTTGTATGCTCAAAGCATCAACACTAGATAAGATAATATCATCCACGTATATGGCCAATAATATTTTTCCTTTGACCGTATCTTTATAATATACGAAATGATCAACTGAGCACTGATGAAAACCAAACCGTAGGAGTTTGACTAAATTTATCAAACCAAGCCTGTGGGGACTGCTTAAGCCCATATAAATACTTTTTTAATCGGTATACTGACTCCCCCTCAACCACATAACCAGGTGGTTGAACCATATAAATTTCCTCACTGATATGACCATTTAAAAAAGCATTTTAACATCCAACTGATAGATGGGCCATGAAGAGTTACCAGCAATAGATAAGATGATGTGTACCGAATTCAATTTTGCAACAGGAGAGAAGGTCTCCTCATAATCTATCCCATAGCACTGCGTATAGCCCTTAGCAACCAGTCGAGCTTTAAGACGAGCAATCGATCCATCCGGATTATGTTTCATCGAAAAAACCCATCGACAACCAACCGGTCTTTTACCTTTCGGGAGTGATGTTAAGTACCAGGTTTGGTTTTCGTATAGGGAGTGCATTTTTTCATCCATAGCTGCCTTCCATCCTGGATGTCTTAGAGCCTCCTGATATGACTACGGAACGGAAGTAGAAGAAAGGGACACAAGAAACTGAAAACACTCGGAAGACAAGCAATGGTGAGACATAAAATTTGAGATAGGATGTGAAGTAGTACATGAGCGACGTTCTTTTCTTAAAGCAATAGGCCGGGTATCAAATTCAGGCCCATACATAGGAGGAGAAGGACTTACCTCGGGTGGATCCGACAACTCCACAGGTGAAGGTACGATCAGTGCATCAAGGGATGGATCCACTTTAAGATTGAACAGCACAAACGGACAAGGAGTAATAGAAGGACAAGTCCATCCTGGAAGAGCATCATGGAAGGAGTAGAAGGGAGTGTCCTCAAAGAAAGTCACATCCCTAGAGATAAACATCCTCTGAAGGGTAGGATTGTAACAGACATAACATTTCTGGGTGCAAGAGTATCCCAAAAAAATACACTTCATAGACCGAGGATCAAGTTTATTTTTATGTGGAGATGTAACATGAACAAAACACGTACATCCAAACACTTTCAAAGGAAGAGAAAAAGGATCTTCACCATTAAATAACACAGAGTGAGTTTTATGATGAAGGACTGATGAAGGTAACCTATTAATGAGAAAGCATGTTGTAAGTATAGCATGAGGCCAATAGAAATAGGGTACCTTCATGGAGTAGAGGAGGCCCCAAGCAACTTCAAGAAGATGACGATTCTTCCATTCAACAACACCATTTTGTTGAGGAGTATAGGCACATGATGTTTGATGAATAAGCCCATTACTCTCACAAAATGATTTGAAGTCATGAGACATGTATTCCCTAGCATTATCAGATCTAAGGGTTTGAATTTTTTTCCCAAATTGTATCAAGACCATAGCATGAAAATTTTTAAACAAAGGAAGAATTTCAAAACGCTCTTTAAATAGATATAACCAAGTCACTCGAGTAAAATCATCAACAAAAATGAAAAAATATTTAACTTGGAAAATATTTGAGACACATAAAGGGCCCCATACATCAGAATGTATTAGCTCAAACGGAGCAGTACTTGTGGTTGTAAGACGAGGAGAATATGTACTCCTGACATGTTTACTTAATTGACAAACCTCACAACTAAAATTAGAAAGTCCTTTTAAAGATGGAACTAAATAACGAAGTGAAGGGGTAGACGGATGACCAAGTCGGTTGTGCTAAAGTTGGGCCTCAGATGTAGTGGACGATAATGCAACTAATGGTGGAAAAGTGAAGTAGTACAAACCCCCTTTTCATGGCCGCCACTAATCACCCGCTTTGTAGTGAGATCCTGAAAGACACAAGAAGATGGGGAGAAGGTGATAAAGCAATTTAATTGTTTGGTCAATTGGCTAACCGAGAGCAAATTTAAAGGAAATTGAGGAACAAAAAAAACATCTTGAAGGGGAATAGATGAAGCAAGAGAGGAGGAACCTTTGCCAAGGACCTTGGTTTGGGTACCATCAGCAATAGTCACGAATTTATGAGGATAACAAGGAGATAAGGACTGCAGCAAGTGTTTGTTACCTGACAGCTGTTCGGAGGCCCCAGAGTTGATGATCCAAGAGGAAGAGGAAGAAGAGGAAGAAAGCATACTTGGGGCAATAGTAGTGGCAGTAGTAGATGATGAGGGAGTAGAGAATTCCATGAAGGACTTCATTTTCTAAAATGCAACATAGTCCTCAGTCGTAAGAGTCACATTTTCGGATGATGATTCAGACTCATCTTCATTTTTCTCAACGTTAACCGAGACTGAGTTAGCTGTGGCTCAATCAAGCTTGCCATGAAGTTTCCAGCATGATGCCACAAGGTGGTTCTGACGGCCACAATAAGTGCAAAGTTGAAGCTCAGTACGAAAAGAATTCTGACCCGTTCTACCACCTCTATTTTCAGCCCCTCTCATAGTTCGACCCCTTCTCATATTTCTGCCCCGTCCTCGGGATGAGAAAGATGTTCCCCGATTGCCAAAGAACATCACCGATGGAGCAGCAATAGGAGAAGGAGGGGATGGATCCGGTATTCGAAGTAATGTAGCACTAATATTATCGAAGGATGGAAGAGCAGAAGAACTTAGAAGCTGAGTTTTGGCTACCTCAAGGTATGGTTTAATATTCGATAAGAAAATGGTTGCTGCCAAAGGTTCTCTTTGTCGTTCTTGAACGACAATATCAGTGGAATATGACTGAGCTAGTTTCCATTCTTGAAGAAAACCTCGAAACCGTGACAAAAATTCGTGAATATTATCTCCTTGTTTCGTATGCTGCATGTTTTGTAATACAACATATATTTTTTGTAATGAAGCAATGTTTGAGTAAAGCTTGGCACAAGTGTCCCATATGTTCTTGGCGGTTTCCAAGTGGACCACATTGTTGGCCACCTGCTCTTCCATGCTATTAATGAGTCAACTTATCACCATGTTATCATCCTTAACCCACTTGTGGTAGGACGCATCTTCTTCGTCAATCGGAGGAGGAAAGTTAACAACGTGGCTCAAGAGGTCACGAGTAATAAGAACCCTCCGAACCGATTGTGACCAGCTCATGTAATTGGAGAGACTTCTAAGTGGAATTGTAGTAATACGGAGTATATCACTCTTATTACTATTGTATCCAATCTCCATGATGAGGCAAGTAAAATATGGAGGTCAAGGGAAAAGGTCTTCTTCAAAGAACAATTACTCAATGTAATTTGAAGAACCTGTAGACCAAATCAATCACCAACAAAAGAGAACAAGAACCAATTTCTTACACAAGGGCAAACACCAAATTATCAACAAATTTGTGCCTTTAGAAAGTGATAATAACATCCAGCCATCACTCAACTTCTCTTGTATTCATAAGAACAAAGAGAATAAAGTAGATGCAACCGATTAGGCCTTAATCCAAACTCCAACACAAACGAGCAATAGACAAAAATTTAGAGAAGATTTAACGACAAACCAAGACACTTGGAAGAGATTTATCTTCAGCTCATGGGAGACTTCAACGTAAAAAAAAATTCAATTGTTGAAGTTAAAAAAAAAGGAACTACAAAGGGTAAATGACTGCTAGAATTTCATCAAACATATAATGGGTATCCAACAACATAACACAAACCCGTGAGCAACCTTAAGTAGGAGAAGATACAGCAACATATGCTGGAATTCTACCTCAAATGAGATGGATCCAAATTACATAAAGGTAATTGAATTTCACCCATCAATCTTAATAAAATGCAAATAACAAATGATCTTGATCACTCTTGTAATTGATTTACAAGGAGTCAAGATTATAACATCAATTTAGTCATAAAATAAATCTTTACAACATATAAAGATTTATCTTGACTTGATGTGACTCAAAATTCAAGAAGTAAAGAAAAACAGTAAAAATGAGTATGTAAATAAGAAAAGGAAACAAAAAAAATGTAAATAAGAAGAGTATGAACTTATCTCTTCATGACTGAACTCTTTTTACAACTTCTTGAACAGATTTCATAATAACTCCATGAAAAGATCCTAAATTCCTTACTCTGATACCATGTAGAATTTAGGATCTCATGAAAGGAACTTTAGATCAACAAGAAAGAAGATGAAGAAGAAGAGAGAAGGAGAAGAAAAGAAGAAGAACGTGGAAGGAGAGAGTTTGGATTAAGGAAGAAGAGGGTTACGTCAAAAAGAAAAATGAGGGTTGGACGAATTTGTGGAAAGAGAGGAGAGTGCTTCAATGCCCTAACTCTTAGCCAATGCCTTTATTTATAGTTTTATAATGCCCTTAGGGCTACAACTTGATAAAATAAAAGACATAAAAGGAACACATATTTACACTTCTATGTCATCTTTATGGAAAATACCATATTCTACACATATGCCACTCCTTTGACATGTGGGCTTCTTGTCTTGAGCTCGTGGGCTTGAGCCCATCTTCCAACAGGTTGTAGATAAAAATATCATAAAAGAAAACAACTACAAAGTAAAAGGGGCCGAAATACTTCGTTCATGAGCTCCTGAAAGGTGGAGGGGCGTTGGAAAGCCCAAATGGTATGACCAGAAACTCGAAATGGCCATGATGGATACAGAAAGTAGTTTTCTCCACGTCTGCAGGGTGTACATGGATATGATGGTACCCGGAGCACAAATCCAACTTGGTAAAGAAGTTGGCGCCATGTAGTTCATCCAAGAGCTTGTCCACCACTGGAATGGGGAATTTATCCTTGATGGTGTGAGCATTTAATTCTCTGTAATCAACACTAAAACGCTAAGTATGGTCCTTTTTCTTCACTAAAAACACTGGAGACACAAAGGGAGACCTGTTGGATTGGATGAGGTCTTGCTCGAGCATTTGTTGGCATTGTCGTTCTATTTCATTTTTTTGTAAATGTGGGTAACGGTATGGCCTCACCACTACCAGCTCCGTTCCCATTTTTAGACGAATCAGATGGTCACAATTGCAGATAGGAGGGAGGGATTGAGGCTCCCTAAAGAAATCCCCAAATTCTGTAATGAAAGAGTGTAAGTTACTGCGGTCAGAGTCAGCCACTTGAAGTTGCTGGAGTGTGCACAGTGAGGGTGCATGAGTCCCATGAAGGGTGATGTGGTGCTGGTCCAAAGTGAAACTCATAGTTAATGAGGTGAAATCCCACAATATTGGCCCCAACTGTTGGTGTAAGCACGTAACCAATACAACTCGAAAAGACTAGTCGTTTAAGGTGCGAAAAGTCAAGTTTTAACACAGACCACAAACACTAACACCCACCCCACCAAATGCAAATGCAAAGTCCCCGTGCCAAACTTGCGAACGTGGAACGTGGGACAAACCTGTTCTGATACTATGTAAGCACTTAAACAATACAACCCGAAAAGACTAGTCGATTAAGGTGTAAAAAGCCAAGTCTTAACACAAACCACAAACCACAAACACTAACACCCACCCCGCCAAATGCAAATGCAAAGTCCCCACGCCAAACATGCGAATGCACGGGGATTCGAACGCGGGACGTTGGACAAACTTGCTATGATACCATGTATGCACCTAACCAATACAACCCAAAAAGATTAGTCAATTAAGGTGCAGAAAGCCAAGTCTTAACACAGACCACAAACACTAACAGTTGGAACCATTTAATTCCCAATACTATATCAAACCCAGTCAATGGAATAACCAAGAAATCCGCTGCAAAGTGATGGTCCTCAATAACAAACTGCACTACTAAACAGATGCCAACGCTGGTGAGCTTTTCCCCATTAGCTACGGAGATCAATAGTCCAGAATTCTACTGAATTGTCAATCCCAATTGATTTGCTACTGTGTGGCTTAGAAAATTGTGGGTGCTGCCCGAGTCAACCAAGGCAAGTAACATGAATTTTTGAATACCGTGTGGACTTGCATAGTATTGGAGTTGTGTAAGTCAATCATTGCATGGATGGAAATGGCCGGTTCTTCCATTTCAGGGGCTTGCTCATCTTCTAGTTGGGGGTTCTCCTCTGGGTCTTCTACTTCTAACCAAAAGAGTCGTTTGCATAAGTGACCAGGCAAATATTTTTCATCACAGTTAAAACAAAGCCCTTGTGCCTTGCACTGGTCCATTGCGGATTTTGAAAGGCGCTTAATGTATTGAGGTGGGGGAGTGGACCGGGGAAACTCTGAGGTCTAATTAGGATTTGGCCCTTGGCGCATAGGGGAGTTGTGGCCGTAGGAAGTTCCAGTAGTTGTTCGGTTTGGCCATGGTGGGCGACGCCCCATAGAGTCTTTCAGAATTCGTTGTTTGGCGTCCAACGTGCGTGCCAAATTCATAGCATGGGCTAAACAAAGGGGGGTCATGCAATTCCACCGCGAGGCGAAGTGCCTCCCCTAGGCCAGCAGTGAACAAATGGATATATTGATTGGGACACACATAGGGACTGGCTCGGCCAAGGCATTCCTGAAATTGTTTATGGTAGGTCTCTATGGAACCCGTCTGTTTCAAATTGACTAAATCACCCAGAGGATTGCTGCTGGCGGGGTGGACCGAATCTTAACATACAAAAATCTCGAAAAAAGTCCCAATCATGCACCGGATGTTCAGACTTAAATTGATGATACCACAGGTTGGCTTCATCGAGCATGTGGAATGCTGTTAATGAAATCTGGTCCTCTGGCTGGGTTCGTTGGTTCCAAAAAAATTGGTCACACTGGTGCAACCAAATCAAAGGGTAAATGGACCCGTCATAAGGAGAAAAATCCAACTTAGTGTACCTGGGCACCGTTGAATGGCTGTTGGAGTGAGGTCCCCCTGGAACAGGGTGGGCTGGGCACAAAGGAGCCATTGGTGGTGGGGGGGAAGGTGGTTGTTGGTGCTGGCGGTGCAGGTAAGCAGGAGGGGTAGAGTCCCTTGTCATAAACTCTTCCATTCGAAGAGTAAATTGTTGGAAGGAATCCCGTAGCTCCATTAGTTCTATGCAGACAGTGGCGAAAAAGTGTTGTGTCTCCATTCTGAATTCATGCTGGCGGTGCAGGTAAGCAGGAGGGGAAGAGTCCCTTGTCATAAACTCTTCCATTCGAAGAGTAAATTGTTGGAAGGAGTCCCGTAGCTCCATTAGTTCTGTGCAGACAGTGGCGACAAAGTGTTGTGTCTCCATTCTGAATTAATCCATCTGATTTCTCACATCCATAGGGGAAGAGGAATTGTCGAAAGTAGTCTTGTCTGATACCACGATGTTAGGTTCCCTCGCCATAGATCGAGTCACCCGACGATCACTCCTACCTTCCAGGTTGACGTGCGACGTTGAAGAACACTTTGAGTTCCTTGATCGACCAATAGTTGGAGCACGAAACTTACTAAGGAAAGAATAACTGAGCTTACAAAGGGAGCTCACCCTGGACCTCATTAGGGAAAGGGAGAATCTGACTTTGCTACAACTAATTGGATTAATGCTTAATTCCATACAGACTATAGTTCTTCTTATAACAAGAAGGGGCCATGACGCTTACATTTTTCAAAACATACTCTTCCCGAGCCATGACGTTTTACACTCCCAAGCCATACACTTCCCACTATGACGTTTACACTTCCCAAATCCCACACTTCCCAGCCATGACGTTTACACTTCCCAAACCCTGACACTAACACTCCCTAGCCATGAGGAGCCCCACACTTATCACTCAAAATTACATTAGACCCAACCCTTACCTTAATTTGACAACCCCATCCTCCCTAGCCATGATGGGGAGGAGCCCAAAGTGAGAATCGGGCGGCGTTCAAAGTCCCATGGAATGGAGTGCTGGAGAGATTGACAACCCCATCGTGCTCGGACCCTATTGCATCACGAGGCGTTGTCGGCGAGTTGGGTTGTTTGCGAATGCAACCCAAATAGAAAGGTAAATTCCGTCCAAGGCTAAATAGCTGCAAGATACTGATATCGAACAAGTATCGCGAGGGAAAGATGAAAAAGACTTTGAAAAGAGTCAAAGACTGCTTCCTTAAAAGTGATTTAGAGTGAAAAGAGAGACATACACTTTGAAAAATCCTTATTCTCTTTCAATCATCCTTGCATTCATGTAGTCCAAACTCCTTGATCATTTCACATCATGCTATAAAGGAGGAAGAAACTTAATCTCCTAAGGAGAAGTATCTCTCCAAGTACAGGTGTAACTTTTTTTCTTTCTTTTTACTTGTATTTATGAAAGGTCATTTAGAACTTGTTTAATTTAGATAAAAAAGTCTAATTAGAGCTAGAATCTAGCAACAATCTCTTGGGGAGATTGGGTTTGTACACATCATGTATTGAGCTACACATGGCCAAAGAGAGCCGAAATCTCTTTTGTAATTTTCCAACTATTAGAGTATATAGTAGAAACACGCAAGAGTTCTTGGGTAGTGACTACCATTAGAGGAATATGGATAACAAAAATTCTATTTTGTCCCTATGGTATGTGCATATTATACTTTATATTGCATTACTTTTATGCATGAATTTTTAATTATATACAACTCGTTTTTTAATTTGAATACTTCAATTCATCTTAAGAAGTCACCTTAGCCAGCAATTAATGTGCTAATGAGTATTGGAATCTTTCTTTAAGAGAAGTATGTTACTTAGGAAACAAGTGGTTGGAGAGGCCATTTGTAGTGCTTCAATAGAAATAATTCAATTAAATAATTCATAATTGAATTATTTCCTTCGTTTCAAGATTCAAACTTATAATATTTATTTTTTACTTTAAATTAAAGACTACCAATCAAATATCATTTGATAAAAGAAAAATATGTTGCCCCTTGAAAACTAGGAAGAGAGTTTGCCCATAAAGCCTAGTGCAGAATCTACGCGAGTATCATCACTCAGCGAGCCTGCCCCTTTCTGCCCAATTGGAGAAAATATTCCTCCGCTTCATTCTCGATATAACTTTATATCTTCGCGAGCAATCAAACTGAGGGGGGTCACTGTAAGAATCAAATCAAAACCAAATATGCAAAGATCTAGCCTAGTCTAATATCTTAGTAAGACGGTCTTGTGCATCTCATTCTTAGAAAATCTTCCTATACACTTCCACAACAGATTCCACTATGTTTGCCCTAAAATCTTCCTGTAGACGGCGTTGCTTTCTGCACTCGCTACGTCAGATCAGGTTCACCCGTGACATGGCAGCAAATATGGTCAAAGGAGGCACTTTCATGGTCGGTTTCTCTTTTTCCCACTCCACGGTTTCACGGTCAATTTCCCCTTTCCTTCTCCGGCTTCCCACTTCGGCCCCCCTTCTCGTGCCGTTTCCTGTTTTTTTGTTTTTTTTGTTTTTTGTTTTTGGTGAACTAGTGGAGGGGGCTGAGAGAGCGTCCCTCCTCCCCTCCAGCATCGCTTCATTGGCCCCCGCCCAGAT
Source organism: Aristolochia californica (assembly GCF_029961685.1). Lineage (NCBI taxonomy): Eukaryota > Viridiplantae > Streptophyta > Magnoliopsida > Piperales > Aristolochiaceae > Aristolochia > Aristolochia californica. Next base: position 28,253,950 of record NW_027181782.1, on the reverse strand, counting down.
GCCTTCCACAGCTACGCTCAAAGCATTTCTGCAGCCACCGACCGCTCGCACCTGCAACAGTCACTTTACTCAATCAATTACGGATTTCAACTAACTTGGTTCCTAGAGAAAGCAGACACTCGAGTCCTTCGGCATCTTGGCTGTGATCACTACCTGAATGAGTTGCTTCCCCAGTAAGTCTTAAACATGAATTTCTAATACAATATGAAATTCATTATAAATTAAATGGAAGATAAATTATACCTTCGTCCATACGCTTCAAATTCCTTCGCTTCTGTTTTCTCGGTGCTTCCGATCTCTTGGCACTCACGGCGATGGCACTGAACTGAAGGGGAATGAGAGTGACGAGACAGGGGACCGAAAACCATTCTTAACCGAAAACCAACCTCCCATCAAGGTTCATGGTTTTGTGTTACCGAGGGAGTTGCAACTGCCAGAAGTTTGAGACCACGTAATGAGAAAACCGTTTCTCATAAAAACGGTTTACATTCTCCCACTTGGTCCAAACTTCTAATATAATCTTAAACCCATCGATAATCTGAATTTAAGTATTAAATACATGAATCATGGCGATAGGTCCTCTAATGACGAGTATTATCTTCCATGTATTACTATGTATGTATTACTTATACTTTATGAATAAACCCTATGTTTACTCTTGGTCTAACACAGATGAATTTTCTCACAATTAAAGTGCACATAAATATGAGAAAAAAAACATCACATTAATTAAGAATTTCACTGAAATAACATTGTTCATACAATGAAAATATTTACATAATGAAACCAAGTCCCATATTCACAACATGATCCTTGAATTTAAACGGTGGCATGCCCTTAGTCAAAGGATCTGCGATCATAAAGTCAGTGCTGACGTGCTCAATGACCACTTTCTTTTTTTTAACACGTTCTCTTATGGCCAAATACTTAATGTCGATGTATTTACTTCGACTTCCACTTTTGTTGTTCTTGGCCATAAAAACAGCAGCTGAATTATCGCAATATATTCTTAATGGCCTAGAGATAGAATCTATAATTCTAAGCCCAGAAATGAAACTCTTAAGCCATACACCATGTGAAGTCGCCTCAAAACAGGAAACTAACTCGGCTTCCATAGTCGACGTGGCGGTCAAAGTCTGTTTGGCACTCCTCCATGATATTGCTCCACTGGCCAACAAGAAAATGTATCCTGATGTTGATTTGCGGGAATCAACACAACCAGCAAAGTCAGAATCTGAGTAACCAATGACATCTAAATTGTCCGTCCGCCTATACATCAGCATGTAGTCTTTGGTTCCTTGAAGGTAGCTCATGACTTTCTTTGCAGCTCTCCAGTGGTCTAACCCGGGATTACTCTGATATCGCCCCAACATCCCAACAGTAAATGCAATATCAGGTCTTGTACAGACTTGAACATACATTAGGCTTCCAACAGCAGAAGCATATGGAATGTCCTTCATTTGTTCCCTTTCAAGGTCGTTCTTCGGGCATTGGTTCAAATTGAACCTATCACCCTTCACAATGGGAGCTACACTTGGTGAACAACTTTTCATCTGAAATCTCTCTAACACTGTATTAATACAGGTTTCCTGAGACAGACCTAAGATACCTCGAAATCTGTCTCTATGAATCTTAATTCCAATGACATAAGATGCTTCACCCATATCCTTCATATCAAAATTGTTAGAGAGAAATTGTTTCACCTCATGTAGAAAACCCTTATCATTGGTTGCTAGCAAAATGTCATCCACATATAAAATAAGAAAACAGATTTTACTCCCACTGACCTTCTGGTATATACATTGATCCATAATGTTTTCGACAAACCCGAATGAAGAAATTACATTATGGAATTTCAAATACCATTGGCGGGATGCTTGTTTTAATCCATATATTGACTTTTTTAACTTGCAAACCAATTGGTCACCATCACTAGAGGGGAATCCTTCAGGTTGTTTCATGTAAACCTCCTCCTCTAGATCTCCATTGAGAAATGTCGTTTTCACATCCATTTGTTGCAACTCTAAGTCAAAATGGGATACTAATGCCGAAATTATGCACAAGGAATCTTTCTTAGATACAGGAGAAAAAGTTTCCTTGTAATCGATTCTTTCTTTCTGAGTGAATCCCTTAGCAACGAGTCTTGCCTTGTATCGCTCAATGTTGTCTAATAAGTCTTTCTTTGTTTTAAAGACCCATTTACATCCAATGGCTTTAAATCCATTAGGCAACTCAACCAGATCCCAGACTTCATTACTCTTCATAGAATTCATCTCTTCCTTCATGGCATTGTACCATAATTCTGATTCTTTGCAACTCATGGCTTCTGAAAAATACATGGGATCATTTGTGGTTCCAATGTCAGATTCTTGCAGATACACTATATAATCATCAGGAATTGTTGATCTCCTGAGTCTAGTAGATCTTCTTAATGTAGAACCATCATTTTCCTGAGAAGTATGTGGTTCAACTAGTTGTTCAAAAGTGTTTGGCAACTCTTGAAGAACTTGATCTACTGGAATGTTGTCAGCAATTTGTGGAACTTCAATGATTGGTTGTTCAACACCAGTTTGTACTTGAGGGGTGCTGTGAACAATAACCAATCTATCACTTGAGGTGAAAGGTTGAGATTTTGAATAATCCTTCTCAAAAATTATGTTCCGAGTTGGATCCCTCCCACTGATCAAGTCATTTTCAAGAAATTTTGCATTTCTTGATTCCACAATCCTAGAGTTGTGAGATGGACAATAAAATCTGTAACCTTTAGACCGTTCAGCATATCCAATGAAATACTCACTAATGGTCCTTGGGTCCAACTTCTTCTCTTGTGGATTATAAATTCTCACTTCAGACGGGCATCCCCAAACGCGCATATGTAGCAAACTCGGTTTCCAACCTTTCCATAATTCAAATGGCGTTTTTGGAACAGCCTTGGTTGGAACTCGGTTTAATATATACACTGCCGTCTTAAGTGCTTCAGACCACAAGGATCTAGGAAGATTGGAGTTGTTAAGCATACTCTGCACCATGCCTAATAATGTTCGGTTTCTTCTTTCTGTGACACCATTTTGGTCCGGAGAACCAGGCATGGTATATTGGGCAACTATCCCATGTTCCTGAAGAAACTTTGCAAATGGCCCAGGTGCTTGTCCATTCTCAGTGTATCTACCATAGTATTCTCCACCTCTATCTGATCTCACGATCTTAATTTGCTTACTGCATTGTGTCTCTACTTCAGCCTTAAAGATCTTAAAGGCATCTAAGGCTTCATATTTGTTATAAAGCATGTAGAGATACATATATCGTGTTGAATCATCTATAAAAGAGATGAAGTATTTCTGACCATGTGAGTCCATGTCTAGACTACATATATCAGTATGTATGATCTCTAATATGGTTGAACTCCTATTGGCACCTTTCTTTGACTTGTCAGTCTGCTTTCCTTTTATGCAGTCTACACAAGTCTTAAAATCAGTAAAATCCAGAGTATTAAGTACCCCTTCATTCACTAATCTTTTAATTCTATCTATGGAGATATGACCTAATCTCTGGTGCCATAATGTAGAGGAATCCTCATTAATAACACTTCTTTTATTACCAGTGTGAACATGCATTGAATCGTAAGTGGCATTGTTTTGTAAATTAATGCTATAAAGACCATCAGACAATGTACCATTCCCAACACAATCAGACTTATAATATAAACTGAAAGATGAGTCTGAAAAGTTAAAAGAATATCCATAAGGTACAAGCCGTGAAACTGAAATCAAGTTTCTGAAGAAACTTGGAACATAAAAGGTCTTTTCTAATTTTAAAACAAAGCCACTACTTAAAGTTAAATAGCAAGTTCTTATAGCTTCCACATGTGAGCTCATCTGATCTCCTGAGAAAATGTGATGCTCACTTCCCACTGGTTTCCTTAGGTTTTGCAAACCCTGCAAAGAATTTGAGATGTGGATTGTTGATCCAGAATCAATCCACCAAGTGTAATTATTGACATTAACCATATTAGATTCATAACAAACAAATGAGGTTGGTGTACCTTTGTCAGCAAGCCATTTCTGAAACTTGGCACATTCCTTCTTCATGTGTCCCTTCTTTTTATAGAAAAAACACTTGGAATCTTTCTTAATACCAGCTTGGGGGAATATTTTACCCTTCCCTTTTTGTTTGGCTTGATACTTGCCCTTTCCATGTGTTGCCATCATGACATTTTCTCCTTGTTCCATCACCAGTCTCCCTTCCTCTTGAACACACATGGTCAAAAGTTCATTAACTGACCATTTATTGTACGAGATTTTGAAGGGTCCATATTGGTGCGGAAGGGAATTCAGAATGTAATGCACCACGAAAGATTCTGACATATCAACCTCAAGATTTTTTAATTGAGCCGCAATATCCCTCATTTGCATGATGTGCTCACGCACACCTCTCATACTGGTGTGCTTTAGGGATGAGAACTTCATGATTAGGGTGCTTGCTAATGCCTTATCTGAAGTGACAAATTGAGCATCAATGCCTTTCAGCAAGTCTTTGACATTTTCATACTGCTCAATAGAACCACGAATACCAGCAGCAATTTTAGTCTTAATGAACATTACACTGAGGCGATTAGATCTCTCCCATTGTTCATAAAAGTGTAATTGCAGCTGTAGTGCTAGTATCAGTAATTACAGGTGGTTCGTCTTTCCTAATAGCATAATCTATGTCCATCCACCCTAAATGAAGAAGTATTCTCTCTTTCCAGACCTTATAGTTATCTCCCTTAAGATCAGGGATATCACAACGAAAATCAGAGAAATGTGCAAGTTGTACAACTGCATAAAAGTACAAATTACATGCTGATGTTAAAATTGAGGCCTGAATAAAATATTATGTTTTACCAATGTAAATCATGCTTAAAACTCAAATCAACTAACATAAAAAACATTGCCTATGGGCTAAATGTTTTTAATTCAAGTAGATTCAAGATTCTTTATGAGTAAACTTGATGATAAAACTATCAAATTATTTATGAATTCATAATTCCTATGGGTAAATTATGAATAATTTGATATTTTATCCTAATTAATATACTCAAATATAATAAAAAAATTCATGTGGGATAAAATTTATTATATTAAGTATAATTAATTACAATTAATTTCTAATTTTTCTTTATGATAAAACTATCAAATTATTTATGAATTCATAATCCCTGTGGGTAAATTATGAATAACTTGATACTTTATCCTAACTAATAAACTCAAATATAATAAAAATTCCTGTGGGATAAAATTTATTATATCAAGTAAAATTAGTTACAATTAATGTCTAATATTCTTTATGTGATCCTAATCATAATATATAATTTTTATTAAGTTAAAGATGTTGTGGCTACTCTCTAATTAATAAAAATTATATGAATCACTAGACATTAAATCTCATAAATATATGAGAATAACATGAATTGCATAATTGTAACTTACACTAACATGTTATCATTATGCACCAAATATGCTCATAAGATATGCATAATTGAAAACTATAATATTATGCATAACTTTAATTTCATGCATTTACATATAAGCAAAAAAAAATGCATAACTGTAAGAGGAAATAAATTTATAATTTCCTATATATTGAACAGCAGACGGCCGGTGGCCTAATGGTCACTGGCGCAAATAAATATGCGACCGCACGGGTTCGAATCCCGCTGGCGCAAATACATTTTATGCACCGAATCGGCTCGGCCCTGGAATGGCGAGCCAACTCAACTCGTCCGAGTCGACTCGATTTTTTTTTTTTTTTTCGAGTCAACCCGACCTGAGTCGCGGTTGCCGAGTAGGAACGGCGAGTCGAAGAAAACTCGTCCCGAGCCAACTCGATGGTATTTACAAAAATACCTTATAAATTTAATCAACATGATTCTGCGTGCTGGAGGTCGTCTTCAACCTCCAGCCGCGCGCAGAAAAATTTTTGCCCGGCGTTCCGTCGGCGTACTTTCAAGTCGTCGACGCCGAAAAACAATTCGGAATTGTTTCCGGCGTCGTCGCTGCGTCTCCGACGCTCTCAGGCATCACGAGAGACAACCGCCGCAGTGAGCTCACAGAGAGCGTTGTGCGACAGCCTCCGTCGGCGGTCGGCGCCAGCAACCGTGCGGAATGGTCGCCGGCGCCGGCGTCATGCTCGACGCTGGCTGTCGCCGATGCCAGAGCTCCGGCGCCCGTGAGCGCGGAGTTTGTTTTTAAAAAACAAAAACAGAAACAAAGACCGAACAGAGTCTCTCGGAATCAAAACGTTGGATCAGAGGTCTGCTCTGATACCAACTGTAAGTCTTAAACATGAATTTCTAATACAATATGAAATTCATTATAAATTAAACGGAAGATAAATCATACCTCCGTCCATACGCTTCAAATTCCTTCGCTTCTGTTTTCTCGGTGCTTCCGATCTCTTGGCACTCACGGCGATGGCACTGAACTGAAGGGGAATGAGAGTGACGAGACAGGGGACCGAAAACCATTCTTAACCGAAACCCAACCTCCCATCAAGGTTCATGGTTTCGTGTTACCGAGGGAGTTGCAACTGCCAGAAGTTTGAGACCACGTAATGAGAAAATCGTTTCTCATAAAAACGGTTTACATCCCTGCCATCGCCTCGAGCTATGCCTTCCTCCCCTCTCTATTCATACTCCAATGGAGATGATATGTGTGATGTAGAATTTAATTACATCGGCTTTAATACCTCGTAAGCGTACGAATCGTTCATGTAATTTAGCGGAAAGCGAGGGTCATATCCACAGGAAGGACTGAATTTTGTGTATCCTTCAATCAACTAGCCTAACCAAATATGATGAATTAATCTGAACTAAACACTAATTATATCCTAAATTATCAAGTAATAATTTAATTAACTACTTACATAACAGGAAACGTCAACTCTGGATTTTATCGTGATTCGTGCCTCTCTCGAGCGCCACATAACCACGAATCCAGATTCTCAATCCTTGCGTCTAGCCCCTCTCGGGCGCCTAGAGTTAATGACAAAGATCGGATTACAATAGAATACAGAGAATCAATTTCCTATTGTGATGATGCTAAAATTATAACTCTGGATTTTATCGTGATTCGTACCTCTCTCGAGTGCCACGTAACCACGAATCCGGATTCTCAATCCTTGCGTCTAGCCCCTCTCGGGTGCCTAGAGTTAAGGACAGAAATCGGATTAAAATACCAAAATCCAACCTAAATTATAATCCTACCCTAACTAGCCAATTTAATAAAATATCCGGAAAACAAATATTCAATAAACATTAATTATCAAATCACATTTAATAAACATTCAAAACCTAAGTTCAAACTATATAAAAGATGAAATTCAAAAATGATGAATTACTCCCCTTCTCTCGCTCGGGCAGCAACTCGTTCTCACGGGTGCTGCAATTTCCCGAAATTGGTGGCTTCGGGGTGGCAAGAGTGAGTGGCCGGAGGTAGAGACGACGCCGACGATGAAGGTTGGAAGCCGACGGACGGAGGTAACGTCCGGTGAAAAATGAAACAGAGCTGACGTTCTCTAACCGGCTCTCTCGAGTCTCGGTTGGAGTCGGAGTCGCTCCGGGAATGGTCGAAAATACGTAACCGACGCCGGAGGATGGTCGGAAAGCGGAAGTGGCACCGGAGAAGCCCTCTCGGATCACTTCTCGGCCTGGCGAGCGACGACTGTCGAACTCACCTCGACGGAGACTCTCTCGAGCTCTCCTCGGGTTTGTTCTCGGTTGCTGGACGATGGTGGACGGCGGTGGACGATGGTGGCGTGGTGAAAGGTATTGGCCCGACGAACGACGGTGGGGAACTCCTCTCGGGTCCTCCCTTGTTTCCGGTCAAAGTCCTTTGTTTTGGTCTCCGTTTCTGTTTTCTCTTCACGCTTCCCCCTCTTGGGTCTCCCCTCTCGGGTTTTCCCTCCCGAGTCTCCCCTCCTCGTTCGACGCCCTCTTTCCTTTAATACCATCCTATTTATTTTAAAACGATTTGACCTAAAAATCACCTCCATTTCACTAAGGGCATTTTGGTAAATATCTCCTTCTCCACCAAAATTCTCCTGAAATTCCATAATTAAATCTATAAAAAGCATTTCAGGAAGAAATAAACCTTAAAAATAATAAAATATAATTCAAGAGAGAAAAATATGCAATATCGACAATGATTAATGCCAAATTCAATAAATACTCATTTCATTTGAAAACCGATAAATAACCACCTATAACACAATTATAAAAGTTATTCTATTATAATTAACTTAATTCTCATGTCAGACATATATCAATGCGCTCGTGCAGCTCGTGATTGAGGTCACGACCAATGCAGTGGAGGGTTTTGTTTCTTTGTTTTTCTTTTTTTTCCCATTATATCAGGGAGTTGAGGTAGCAGGGAGCAGGAAGCTCCACCCTCTCTCGCCTCCCTCTTTGCAGTAGAACAAAATATAAATATTACACCTGGCATTTCCTGACGTAAACACGTCATAGGTTATTCTTACATGAGACGTGTAAGTGCACTTAGCATTTTTCTTTCCATTATTCCCTTTTGATTCTTTTTCAGTCGTGGCTTTCCCTTACTGCTTCCTGTCTTTACGCTCTGCTTTGTAACCGATATTCGGTCTCTGTGCTTCTGGCGACTGGCCGTCTAACCTGCTGTCCATCCTATCGGTTTCGAAGGCGAAGTATTTACACGCAAGGCCTTTCTGTAGACTTTATTTTGTTTGTTGGTGTTTTTTTCGCTGAAGTGAATCCCAGAGGCCTTTTCTTCTTATCTAGGTTCCGCAGCTTCTTGTTGTGCGCCGTATTAGTCGGGATAAGAAGCAGTAACAGAGGAAGTCATGGGCGACGCTGAAGTTCCGAGAGTCCCTATACCGGGACGCAGAAATATCCTGATTACAAGCGCCCTACCTTATGTTAATAATGTTCCGCATCTCGGAAACATCATCGGCTGTAATGCTCGATCTTACAGATAATTGTTTGGCTCTTTTTTTTTAATGATTTAGGGTTTGGTTTGTTTTTTTCCTCTTGCAAGTACTTCCACCATTTATATGACGAGCGAGTGAAATGTTTCTGTATATTGATTCTCTTGTTGCAACTCTTTCCATATGCATGCAAGATAATCAGATTAAGGATCTGCTTTAAAGAGCTATCAAACAAAAACTGCAGCGTCGAGAGAATTGTATATGGATGCATGCTTAATCATCTTCGTTCAACACATGAACTCCTATCAGCAGTCATTTCTGTCAATCACATGCAAGATAACCAGATTTAAGGATCTGCTTTACTTTAAAAGAGCTATCAAACATAAACTGCAGCGCTGAGAGAATTGTATCTGAATGCATGCTTCGTCATCTTCGTTCAACACATGAACTGTCATTCGAATCATCTCTTTAATAGCAAATGACTACTGTATCTGTGTTGCATCTCTTGCATATTCAAACCTAATAGTTTTATTTCTCAACCACTCTCTATCTCTCTCTTTTAATTTTTCTTTTCCCCGTTATGAGTGATCCCATTTGCTTTACTGTTTCAGGCGTTTTGAGTGCTGATGTATTTGCTCGTTACTGCCGAAATCGTGGCTACAATGCCATCTACATATGTGGAACTGACGAGTATGGGACAGCCACAGAGACCAAAGCCATGGAAGAGAACTGTACGCCTAAGCAGATTTGTGATAAGTGAGTTATCAACTCCCTTGCTAAAAGAACTTTGCACAAAATCTTTACTAGCCTCTTTATTACATGAATAGTCAGAAATGTGCATTATACAATATCCAGTTGTTGCACTATCTGGATTCATTTTTGGGCTATCTTTTTCTTTGAAAGTTGTCGTGTTTGCTTATGTTAGCTGAACTGTTGAAATATAGTTAATAAACTTGGTTGGAATATGAAAAACCCAGCCACTCCTGTATTAGTGGTAGGGAATTCTTGGTGGTCTCTGAAATATAGTTGATAGACTTGGCTGGAATATGAGAACCCAGACTACTGTCTCAGTGGTAGAAATTCTTTGCTGACTCTAAAATACCCATGGATTTACTAGAATAGATTCATTACAATACTAGCACTTTCCCAGGACTAAACTTTCTAAGTACAATACTTATAAAAAAAAACTTTCTAATTACAATTAAATCGGGACTTGCTGAACTGAAAATGCCTCGTTGAGAAAGGATTCCCAATAATTTACTTAAGAATCTAAACACCTAAGAATAGACTTACTTTCTTTAACACTTTCATAAATTGACTACTAATAAAGGAGACTTACCGGCCAAAGGTTTTCCTAAAGACAACCCTCTTAATTGGGACCGATGACAAAGTAGGAAACTACTAAAAGTGGAAAAAGCTGGTTTTTTTCTGGATAGAAAGTACTAACAGAGTTCTTTCTCAAACCAATAACTTTCCAAAAAAAGTAAGATGCGGTCTTACGGTCTTCCTCTCCTTTTCTGCTTCCTTGTTTTATAAACCTTCAATGGTTTGGGATGGCCTAGTCTACCCTCAGTGTTTTCCCACAATTTTTTTAACATTAAAACTATGTACCATCTCATCTTCATCCTCTGTGGATGAATTACTTTGCCAGTGTGTTTTCATCTTGGGAATAGTTATGACATGGAATGTCTTGTGTTACTTCTGCATTATCTCTTACCTACTTCTTGTTCTTTACTTCTTTTACTTATCTTTTTCCAAAACGAATATCAGAATATCTATAGAATATATATTTATTATTTATTTTTTAAAATTGAATGTCAGAATATCAGTTAAGAAATTTTTATGCTAAAACTGCCACCCTGAAAGAATGCCTTAATGGATTTTTTTTTTGGTTTTCCTTATAAATGCTCTTGGGTTTTGGTCTCCCCTATAAAAATCTTGGTACCTTTTAGTTCTTATAATACCCTCTCAATCAATTGGATATGCTTCCTCACATTTTTTTTTCTGCATTGTGTCCAGTGTGTATTTACTGTTTTGAAAATGGTGAAAGCTTTTATTGAAATAAAATAAATAAAGAGTATATAGTACAAGGAAGTCCTCTAGATTGCAATTGGAGGCAGCTCCCAAAGGCAATTTGTCCTCTTTAGCTAACCTATGTGATGAAAAGTCCTATATTTGCTTTGTGAAGCTGTCCTATATTTTTAGTGGATCCTTATCTTCACAACTTTCTCATGTTGCTTTCTTTCTATTACTCAGATATCATGCAATCCACAAGGAGGTCTATGAATGGTTTGGTATAAGTTTTGATGAGTTTGGGCGTACGTCAAGTCCCCAGCAGACTGTAATTTGCCAAACAATTTTTCAGAAATTGATAGAGAACAATTGGTTATCTGAAAACATCATGCAACAAGTATGCATTATATAATTTGTACTTAATGTGTTTTCATTTCCTTTAAGAGTTGAACCTTTTACATATTGTTGAGATTGCTGTACTTCTAACAAAAATGGGGCTTTTATTTTTCTTTTGATTTGTCTGTTCTGCAGCTATATTGTGAAACATGCAAGCGCTTCTTGGCAGATCGGCTGGTTGAGGGTACATGTCCAACTGAAAATTGTAATTATGAGTCTGCACGAGGGGACCAATGTGAAAAATGCAGTAAATTGTTGAATCCAACTGAACTGAAGGACCCTAGATGCAAGGTACATACTTCCTCCTGAACCACTGGGTCTAAGCTCCCGAAGTCTTGATTATTATCAATCCGAACGTAAATGGAAAGAACAAAACAGGAAAAAAAAAGTCACTGCTTTTTGGAGTATGTCATTGTCAGTTCTTTTGTTTCATAGGTATGTCAAGCAACTCCACAGATTCGTGATACAATCCATCTGTTTCTTGAGCTCCCACTGTTGAAGGATAAATTAGAAGAGTACATCAACAATATGTCCGTGGTCGGATTGTGGAGCCAGAATGCCATTCAAGCAACGCATGCGTGGCTAAAGGAAGGGTTAAAACCTCGTTGTATCACCAGGGATCTTAAGTGGGGGGTTCCTGTCCCTCTTGAGAAGTTTAAGGACAAGGTTTTGTTAGAATTTTGATTTATTGTTATTATTGTTTTTTTTTTCATCCAGTTTTCAAATTATAACTTATCTTTTACCTGCTCACTGATGGGACCTTCACACTTCCAAAAAACAGCCCGCCATATTGCTTAACATGCAGAGAATGCAATTTACATAGATTTTATTGGAAACTTACATGAGGGAGCAATTTGTCTTCTGCAGGTCTTTTATGTGTGGTTTGATGCCCCAATTGGATATGTGTCAATAACTTCATGTTACACCTCTGACTGGGAGAAGTGGTGGAAGGATCCCGAAAATGTTGAGTTGTATCAGTTTATGGGCAAGGATAATGTACCATTCCACACGGTAGGCATGCTGCAGTGACTCTCATTTGTTTGTATGGCCTTTATTATGTTTTTAATAACCTTGTAAAATAGATAGATTGAAGAAGAATTAAGAAGAAACAAGAAGAAACAAGAAGAAACAAGAAAAGGATTGAAGAAGGGAGGACTGCGATGAGCAGCCTACTCGATGGGGAGAAAAGTCAACCCCCATCATTTTTAATTAATCTCACTTAAGTAATCTTTTACAACTGGACAGAAATGCTCCTCATAAGAGGACTTATACATCAATAGATAAAAAGAATCTAAGCAACCAGAATTTACAAGTTCAATCACGCGAAGCATAAACTAATAATCTGGACAACCTTGACTGCAGTTTTACTGAACTACCAACACGTGAAATTACTGAATTATCCCTGACCTCTAACAAACCTCTTGAATAATGTTCTTATTTATCTTAATAAACTATTTACTTTGTTCGGGTTGCAATTAACAACATATTACTTTTCAAAGTAGAGGGTTACATCCCGTTGGAGCTAATTTTGACAGGCAAACTCTTTTGGGGCTGTTTGGTTTTCATCATGTAATCTATGGTTACTCTTTTAAGAGGGTTTTCACACTATCAATATTTTTCATTTATTTATTTATTTTGTTTTGAAAATGGGCGCATTCATTCAACAAGCCCGAAAGCAACAACTATGCCAAGGAGAGGGAGTCCCTTACAATGAGACATTGGTGGGAAACCCCCTATTGAGCAAGACATCAACTAAACAATTAGCTATGTTAAAACATGATTTCAACAAATTACATTTTCAATTCCTCTTGTTCCCCTTCTTTTCCTTCTCCATTTTGGATTGTGGCTTTGATACCATTTTACAATCCAAAAATCTGAAATTCAAAATAAAAGTTGCAGATATTGAGAAAGAAAGATAACTTAAAGTATAGAAAGAACTGTAAATGAAAGATGAGGGATAGGGAGAGGGGGAGAGAGTGAATAGGAGTGAATGAGAGAGGTGACAACAACAAGGAAGCTTTAAAGATTTATTCTTAGAGTAGAGATGGATTCTATTTGGTTGTAGGGCAAGGAGGAAGCAAAGGTTGGAAGATTGCGATGAAAAGGAGTAGGAAAGAGACATCTCAAGAGGCGACGTTGTCAAGGATCTCTTGGTATGATGGGACTATTTTGCGGATTGATGCTCAAGCAAAAGAAGGATCGTTAGCTTCACATTTCTATCATCAATGGCAATAAATGATCCTTCGTTCCAATTTCATACTATATTGGTGGTGCATTCTTGAAGCAACTGCAAGCAGTATGTCAATGCTTGGAAGGACGAACACTTAGGTGTTATGTGCAAGCATGTCACAATTTGTCATGTTGGTATTTAATTATTGGCAAATGGAGTGTAAGTCAGCTCACTCCTATTATGCCAAGGTGGCATCTCAAAAGGGGAGAGGGGTGAATTGAGTTTTTAAATTAAAAATTAAGTGCATGAAGTGCCAAAATAAAATACGAGACAAGTAATAGAAAGTACACACCACAAGGACGCAATGGATTTTTGTTCTCGATGTTTCCCTAATGGTAGTCAATGTCTAAGAACATTTGCTCGAAAATTTTCTACTAATATGTTCTATTAGTTGAAATTTACAAAGAGGTTTCAGGCTATTTTTAAGCCAAGTGTAATCCTCAATTACAAAATTTGATCCCTCCCCAAGAGATTCAATACAAACTAGATTTTGACCCTAGTTGGCATTCCTTTTCTAGATTCCAGGCTCTAGAATGCCAATTCTTCTAGCTTTAAGGCACTAGAATCTCTACGAATTAAAGCTTTAAATACAAAAGAGTAAAATTAAATTCGCAACTTTCTTTCGGAGAGTGAGCCCTTATCCTAGTAAGATCTAAACCTCCAAATATTTAAGCACGTGAACAAAAATGTATAGGAGTTTGATGAAACTTTGAATGTAAAAAATATGAAGAGAAAAAAAGGAGAGTTTAGGCAAATTTGAAGTTTTTCTTTTCAAAAGCGTAAAATTGGAATATTAGACCTAAAAAAATTCTTCCAGAGGTTAGGTATGCCAATGTTAGCTCAACTATAAGTCTTTTATGAGCTTGGGGGCCTAATTATAAGTTTTCCAGCCAAATTAACTGTTTTTTGCTCGTTTACAAAAACTACAATAAAAATTACAAAAAAAGTATGATCAACCATGTATTACGCTTTATAAGATATGCCAAACTGCATTTTGGATGATCAATCGAACTCATGTAGATTGATTGATAGTGCCATATGATACTATACCATTTTGACATTTAAGCATGATATAAGCTACTCTAAGGGATTTACTGATTATAAAAAAATTGTATGCATCGGTTAAAATATCGTTTTGAAATGTTTCTTGCCCTAAAGTTCCATAACATAATTGTGGTTAAGAATCTGAGTTTGGTTGGTTATCTATTTACATAGCTAGAGTTCTTAAGATTTTCTCTTTGATTTTGATACTAGGACTTTAAGTTTTCAAGCTTTCTTTTTGTGTAAATCTCTATCTGGTGACATGGTGGTCTATATGGACCTTCTGGATATGGGCGAAGGGCAGAATTTTGGAATGAAATGACTCTAGCTATTAGTGACTAGCTCTACTGTTGGCTTCTTGAGAGTGACTTTTATACAATTTGATTTTGTAATGAAAAATCCTTCCCCTTTGGTTAATGTCACCTCCATGATAGGCCACAACATTACTGATGGCTTCAAGTTGGAACAGATAGCCACATCTGAAAAAAATCATTCACTTGGAGTAACAAACAGCTTAACCTAGTTCTGTCACAATTGGACCTTTTCCTCATCACCGATGGCTGGCTT
This sequence comes from Aristolochia californica, assembly GCF_029961685.1. Lineage (NCBI taxonomy): Eukaryota > Viridiplantae > Streptophyta > Magnoliopsida > Piperales > Aristolochiaceae > Aristolochia > Aristolochia californica. The sequence continues at coordinate 28,238,766 of NW_027181782.1, read as the reverse complement.
CACATCTATTCGGAAGCCTCGGGGCTTGTTTTGAGAAGGATTGTTCTTAATCACTTGTCAATCCTCCTTGGCACTAAATCGAGTACTTGGCGGAGGAAGCCATTTCAATTTGAACTTATGGCTAGAGGACAAGGATTGCTGTCGTCTTATGGAATCATGGTGGAAGGAAGCTGTTGTGTAGAATGTTTTAATTGCTATGAAGCTGAAGGTGTTGAAAGATAAACTTAAATCCTGGTCCAAGGCCCTGAACACTTCCATCTTTGCTCAATTCTTCATTTGGAGTTCGCTTAGCAACAACATTCTGACCATTGATAATCTCCATCGGCGGGGCAACTTGGGCCCCCCTCTTCTTTCCCCCTTTGCAGTGCTGAAAACGAAAGTGTGTCCCACATCCTCATCCATTGGCCCTTTGCCTGGGAAATCTGGACTTGCCACCTCTACATGATTGGCCTGCAGCCGTGCCTCTCTCATGATCTACACTACTTAATGCCTTATGATGGGGTCTTCGCTTCCCAAAATGGGGAAGATCATCTTATCTGTCTGCATTGCATTTATTTGTTGGGGCATTTGGATTGAGAGGAATAACAGGCATTTTAACTACAAATTTTCTGATGTGGATGCCGTTTTAGCGACATAACTAACTAGATCTCTACTTGGCTTCACTCTCGCAAGGAGTTCACAAGCCTGAGTCCCCCTGCTCTTAGCTTCAACTAGCGGGTCATTGTCTAGATGTCTGGCCCCTACTGTAGCCCTTCCATGCAAGAGTGGGTGCCCCCTCCCTCTAGTTTATTGAAGCTCAATTTCGATGGAAGTGCTTTGGGCAACCCGGGTCCTACGGGCTTCGATGACCTTTTTAGAAATTTTGATGGTGACACCCTCATATCCTACTCCGAGCCCAGGGGCATTTCGGACTCTACTTCTGTTGATTTTATGGCTCTCCTCCAGGGCCTGGTTATCTTCCGTATCATCTTGCTGCCCCCCTTGTCATTGAAGGCGACTCTAGCGTAGTTGTTCCCTGGTGCTCTTCTCCTTTCCTCGAGCCTCCTTGGCGTCATTGGGCTACATTTCGTGATATCAGAGATATTACATCCATGTTTTCTTGCTTTTGGTCCCATGTTCCTAGGTCAGTCAATTCTGCGGCTGATAGTCTTGTAAAAAAATGGAGCTTCTTTGCAATCTCTTATTGTAACCAGATTGCTCCTTTAATTTTTGTTTGTTCTTTTAAGGATTCCTTAGCACATCACTTTTAAAAAAAAAAAATCGACTCTCAATCCTTTTAAAGTCTGCAAGTTCATCCAGGACATGATTTTTCAATTGCCTTTTGCTTATTGAACTCAAAGGTCAATTTGTTTATTCTTCTTCGTGCCTTGACCTAAGGGTTAATGGCTTGTGCTGCTATCTAAAGCAGTTATAGTTTGTTGTTGTGATCCTATAAGGATTGTATGAAATTCCGAAGTGTAATCTGGAGACTTGCTACTTGCATCACCTAATGTAAGACACAGGTTGGCCTGCACAGACTTCACTGGGCTCCTTAGTGATGTTATTTCATCCTCAATCTCTGTAAGCCTTATTACAAGAGAGTTGTAGAGTATCAAAAAGGATTTTTTGTGAACCCTAATTCAATTTTAAGAAGTGTGGGGCCCATGGGTATCTGCACATACCTATATTTGAAGTTCAAAGGTGTTTATCATGAGGTGTTTATCAGGTGTTTCTTGTTTAGTTTGATTAGTGTTGTTGTGGCTGTAAGAAAGAATTATTATGGCTGATTTTGGAGAGGTTATTACTCCTAGAACCACTGAGTTTACCAAAACCAAGAATTATATTCAGATTACTGTTGTTAAGATTAATGGGGGCAAATTACCCGAATTGGTCTCGAATAGTCAAGAAGTTTTTGAATGCAAAAAGGAAAGCTAAGTAAATAAAGGAGAATCCTCCTGATCACAAAATCAAAGATTGGGAAGTGGAGGATCACTAAGTTCAAAAATGGATGTTAAATTATATGCAGCCTCATGTTAATAATCAAGTTATTAGTTGTGACACAACAAAGGATATCTGGAAGACACTTATGTCTATCTTTTATCAAGAAAGCAACTTGTCTTTTGTTTATGAACTGTATGTGAAGTTTTTCAATAGGAATAGGGGTGACAAGACTCTTACAGAATATTTTATTAAAATGTGTGGGGTGCTGTAGAAGATTGTGGTACTTCATCCTTTTACTATAGATCCTGTGAAACTACGAGAGTAGGATGGCCAAATACAAGTTGCCAGGTTTTTTTATGGATTATGAATTGAATATGAGGCCTTAATATCACAGATGTTAGTGGATGATGATGTTCCTACTTTGGAAAAAGCTTACACATAGTGATTAGAGCTGAAATGTGTCTGAAACTAGTAGGGATAATAAAACCTCAAATGCGGCAGCCCTTAACTTGTTAGTTGAAAGAGTAAAAAGCAAATCTGGTTAATGACATACTGTTAGGGAGCTCATGTGGATACAGTTAATGTTAAAAGAGTAAAAACTTGCGTAAGAGGGCCTTATGGTACTTAATTGTGACAATCAAATTGTCATCTTTATCATAAGCAATCCGGTTTTCCATGAGAGACCAAAACATATAGAGGTTGATCAACACTTTGTAAGGGATGCAGTGATAAGTAGTAACGTAGTTACCCATATGTCAGGATCACTGAGCAAATTGTTGATGTATTCACAAAATCCCTTGGAAAGCGAGACTTCAATAAGTTTTGTACCAAGCTGGGATTAGTTGACATATATGCTCCAGCTTAAAGAGGAGTATTAGAAGTCTGGGGTATTTAAGTAAATTTTCATTTGGATAGGTTTGTAATTTGTTAGAAAAAAATGGTCCAGATTAAAGTTTCTAAAGTGGTGTGGCTATTATGTAAATTCTGTGGGTACCAAGGGTGTTTTACATTCTTATGTTTAAGTCCTTATGTTAGGGACTTGTGAGCTTTTTGTAAAACACTTTGTGTAGTAATAAAACATGATGGGGGTCGACTTTCCCCCATCCTGCAGGCTGTACAACAACCATATTTCTCTTCTTCCATTGCTTTTTCTCTAATTTTTCTTCTATCTTCCTATTTCACAATAATATATATTTATTATTAGAACATGTCATATAAGTAAATCTCATGAACAATAATATAAATTATATATAATAATGAACAATCTATCTAAAATATATATTTGGAGTGACAAGAAAAAGAGGATTATGTTAATTTAGCTAAAAAATATTTTATTTTCTATTAAAATATGGAAATGTACTCTTATAATTTTAAATTGCTATATAATTAAGTTACCATAGTATGTTTCTTACCAAAACGATTAACATAGTACCTTATTTCTAGTTTCCAAAATAGCTGTAGTTTGTTATCTCTGCTATTTCTTCATATACAAAGTTTCATTATAGTTATTATTATTTTATCAAGTAGACCTGTTATCAGGAAAAAAAATTATTACTTTATCAAGACTTTGTTTACCATATTGGAAAAAATGTTTTATGAAAGTGGTGAGCAGCACCCTTCTTTGAAGGGGGATGGGGCCTTCTGCTCTCAAATTTCTACTTATTGGCGAAATGTGCATTTTTTTGGATAAACTAGAAACATTGCAATGAGGAATTCTTTTGAAATCCTTGTGCATCTATAAACTGCAGGTCAACATTGATATTTTTTTATAAGAAATGCTTTCATTGACTCTGGGTGCAATGGTAACTGGGATTCCCTGTGATCTGCTGTAGTCATGTGCACATTGTATGATGAAAAATAAGATTAAAGATCTACCTATTGGAGGAAAGTGATAAGAAGTAATTGCAGTTAAAAGTTTTGGATGGGAAGAGCCAATTCATGTTGGAAAGATATCCGGTCAAACGATTGTGGTGTGAGGATTCCCGAGGGTTGGGTATATAGGCTGTGGCAGAAACTTCAAAAGAGCACCTTCATACTCTCTGTTAATATAAGCAAATCAAATACAAACGTAAATCTAACTATTCCTTGTTTCAGTCTTGGCTGTCAAAGTGATGAGGACTAATATGGTTAAGATGTTACTTGCTGACCTGTATTACTTCTTTGTTGAAGATCGTCATTTTTCTGTTAAGAAAAACTAAGATCCCTTCTATTTTTTCCCCTCTCAAAATCTTCTGCAGCTGATGGTTCAGTAATCTTGTAGAGGTGTGTGTTTATGTTATTGCTTATGTATTAGACAGGATATTTAGTATTCCACTTTGCTCAAATTGCTCAGAGTAAGTTTAGTGGTTAACTTAGTTCAAATTCTCAAAGCAGTGCATGTTTATTTATAAATTCATTATTTTTTGGTGATTTTTGTTGATTTATCAGAACAGTTGAGTTTCAGTTTCCTCGACTTCATCACGAGGGTCAATTATTTCCATTTTTCTAGGTGATGTTTCCTTCAACACTTCTTGGAACTGGTGAAAACTGGACATTGATGAAGACCATTAGTGTTACAGAATATTTAAATTATGAAGCAGGTTTGTTTGCTGTCTAATTAGTTATATGCTCAAGATGTGTGATTGTTGATTATATGGTTTTCAATTAAAGTTATTTCACTTCATCAAAAAAGTTAAAGTTGTTTCTTAGTTGTTGGGCTGTGTTGTAAACTATTATTGCAGGGAAATTCTCCAAAAGTAAAGGTGTGGGGGTCTTTGGAAATGATGTGAAAGATACAAATATTCCTCCTGAAGTTTGGCGATACTACTTGCTTACTAATAGACCAGAGGTAAACTATGTTTGCTTGTTGCTTGTTACTTGTTTTTCCAGTTGATATACTTCTTGATACGTGAGGTGGTATCATTAAAATTATTCTTATTTTCAGCCAATTAATCTGCTCTTATATGTTTGTTCACATGGCTTTTCTGTTATGCAGGTTTCAGACACATTATTCACTTGGGCAGACCTGCAAGCCAAACTTAATAGCGAGCTGCTCAATAACCTAGGCAATTTCATCAATAGAGTTTTGAGTTTCATTGTAAAAAGTCCAGGTTGGTATGAAATCTACTATTTGTTGGACAACAGTGACTGGTTACTATTGGGTTCTCCCTTATCGGATAGTTGCACTGTCGCCAGGATCTGGATATGGGTCAATCATCCCTGATGCTCCAAATGCAGAATCACATCCGTTAACTATGAAATTAGCTGACAAAGTTTGCAAATATGTCGATCAATATCTTGAAGCTATGGAAAAGGTGATTACATTGCATGACTGGGTTGTCGTCTCCCAGTGCACTTGTTTGGAGTGATAATAGTTTGTTTTCTCCATGGGACTTAGGTTAAATTGAAACAAGGTCTCAAGATTGCAATGAGCATTTCAAGTGAAGGAAATGCCTATTTACAAGTAAGCCTCTAGTCTTGTATATAATCCTCTTGCTGTATCGGATGCTTCTTGGCTTGATACTGAACTCTTTAACTGCTTTCTGCCAATTAATACTACAGGAAAGCCAATTCTGGAAGCTTTATAAAGAAGATAAGGATTCTTGCTCTGTTGTCATGAGGACTTCTGCTGGGCTTGTATGGCTTCTTGCGTCTCTCTTAGAGCCCTTCATGCCATCTTTCTCAATAGAGGTAATTTATCGACATCCAGTAGTCAGGTGATTCACCCACTTATGTCCTTTAAGCCCATGTTGAAAAATTGAACTCATGCTATTGGTTTGATCAATTTTCTTCTCTCTTTATCCTTATCTCTATGGAGAGCTCAAGTGGGCTAAATTTTGAGTGATGGTTCATTGATATAAAAAAAAAAAAATCTCTTAGTGAAATCCATGGAGCTTATGTTCGCTTGTCTCGCCTTCTGTTTTAGTTGGCTTAGCCAACTGTTTTCCTTATCAGTTTAATTACTAGGAGTTGACTGGTCTTGTTTCTGTGACTTATAAGGTGCTGAAGCAACTTAATGTGCCTCCAACACAAATTTCAATTTCTGATGAGAAAGGGGATATCGATAGGGTAAAAGCACCTTGGAAAATCCTACCTAGTGGGCACAAAATTGGGACACCAGAACCATTATTCAAGGAAATGGTATGCAAATTCTTTGCCTTTATTAATTGAACTCAGGAAAATGAATACTTATTATTCATATTAAGATCATTTTCTGCAGAAAGATGATGCGGTGAAGTACTTCCGTGAAAAATTTGCTGGAAGTCAGTCTGAGAGGATTGTGAGAGCCGAAGCAGATAAGATTGCTGAGCAACTTAAGAAAACTAAAGTTCTTGGTAAACGATTTCTGTTCTCATCTTGCTTTCAGTCTGTGTCCTGTATCTGAATGATTTCTTCTACTCACTGTCATCTCACTGTGGAGATCCTTTTTTCAACTGTTCCACATCTTGTTTAGTAGGTACTTGTGTATCAACATGGAGGTTGAGTTAACAGTCTATTCCATAAAAGCACAATAGATGTGGCAGCTGTCTTGTCTTGACCATTTTTGCAAATGCATAGGCATGGCAACCTGAATGCTAGTTTCCGTTTTAGTTTCTCCACATATTTTTTTGTGCTAATGCCACAAGCCATCCTTCTTACTGGACAATTGAGCCTAGGTAATGAAATGAGTGGCTTTGGCATATAACTTGGCCCACAATCCTCTGGTAATGATTTGTTTTTTTTTTTAAATTTGCCCACTGCATTGTCTTACATTAGTTTTGAAACCTTTGGGTTCTAGGGCTTGCCTCCATGGCTTTAATTTTTTATTTTACATTCTAGATTGTGACAGTTAACTCTATATTATCGATGAAGAAGCTAAACCAAGGTTATTTCTTGAATACAAGTCAGAAGCTTGTCCATGATTAAGGTTGAATGTTGTGGCCTTAGACCTGAACTTGGTTGATCACTATTATAAGAAATGCATTTCAGTTCCTTCTATTTTTTTCATACCAGTTACAACAGTAATTCTTATCTTTAATTTTCTTCCACTCGGTATATTTGATCAAATTCTTTAATTTTTTTTTAAAATTTCTCATTTTTTTATGTTACTTTACCAAACATTTATCTTGTGAGACAATGTCATTGTTATTTTTTCTAATGTGGTTAGGGATTCTTTAAGCTTAGATCATCAAATAGAATATCCAAAGTGTGGATTCTTACCTTATATAATTCATTTGAGACCTGTACTAATCGAGATAGCAGGCTCGTGATTTGATACAAACTAGAATGTTTAATATTTGACAAAAAATGTCAAAGTTGAATTTAGCTATCTGATGTTTTATGAATGATGGAAAGGAGGCTGGATTGAAGGCCAACAAATCTTGGCTGTGTCTCACTGTTTCTTCCTTAGTAAAGCCATATCATTTATAAGAATGCCTTTTTTTTTTTTATGAAGGATGTAAAAACATAAGAATGCTCTTTACTTCATTACATTTAAAATAATGCTATTATCTCAATTTTTCTTCAAAATTGATCAAAATAAGAAAAAAATCAAATCAACAACATCATGAAGGCAAGGCATAAGAAAAAAAATTAGAATAAGAAGAAATCAGGTTTTAAATCATTTGATTTTTCAAAAAAAATTCATTTGATTTACATTTGATCCTTAAATTAAAAATTGGGTCTACCTAGAGATGGAATTCAGTCCATATTCCCTTTTCCCCTTATGAATTGGGTTCCTCATGTTTCTAATTTGAACCAACATTTTCAAAGCTTTAATAATTAGCATAGGTAGTGGTTCCCTAGATTTTGAGTTTGCTGTGCAAGTCTTATTCCAAATTATTGGTATCATTTTGAGGAACAGATACAAATCAAGGGAAGAAACCTAAGCAAACTAAGCAAGCGGGTGAAGTGAAACCAAAGAAGGATGAGTCAGAAATATCAGTTTCAAGGTTGGACATTCGTGTGGGCCTCATCACCAAAGTTCAGAAGCACCCTGATGCTGATTCACTTTATGTTGAAGAGATAGATGTGGGGGAGGCATCCCCCCGCACTGTTGTCAGTGGCCTTGTCAACTACATTCCTCTTGAACAGATGCAGGTTTAGATATTTTCTTTCAGAGGCATAGATTCTTTAAGTAAAAGAATTTCAAATTTTTTAGTGGATTTACATAACAGACATATTTCTGGTGATTGACATAATTGGCAGAACCGGAAAGTTTGTGTCCTTTGCAATCTTAAACCAGCAACTATGCGGGGCATCAAATCACATGCAATGGTTTTGGCTGCTTCAAGTGATGACCATAAAGTAAGTAAACGTGGTGACCTTATCATTATCATAATCTTTGTTATACTTGATGCATATGAATAAACCATCATTTCTCGCTTCAGTAGTGTTATTAGGGTTTGTATACTCTTTACCTGATGAATTTTCTGTTGTAAATTTTAGAAGCAACCAAGCCTTTTGTTGGAATGACTTTAATAGTGATTTAGTTACCGTGTTTGGAGGATAACACTTCTACAAATACATCACAATGTTTTTTCTCGTGGTCTCTATAAACATTCTTATGCAGTGGACCTTAATTATTAAGAAACCTCCCGACTCATGCTTCCCAGTTATCATGGAACTTGCTCCACTATAGTAGTGCCTAGTATTCTGTACTAGTTGGTTGGGCCAATTCCATTCTATTTTGGCTGTAAAAAGCGAAAATGAAATAATAAATATTTAACATTACAAAACTGAAACTCAGATTGGGACGTGCTTTTGGTTTATGTTTCTTGACTAATACCAGTCTCATGTTGCCTTATTTAAAGCAGTCTTTTCACATCTCATTGGTTGATCAAGCCTTGTCATAATCTGCATGTGTGGACATTGACTAAAAGTAAAGAAGACAGTAACTACTTGAAGGGGCAAGAGAAACATACCAGTATTTTTTGTCCATATTGGTATCATCTCTTAGGACATTCAAAAGAGAAACTTTAACAAGTGTCACCATGCCTTCTTAAATATCTGTTAAATGGGCTACAATCCATCGTGATTGACTGGTTACTTTGGAGACCTATTAAACAAAATTGTTTTCTTTTTCTGAAATGTTTGTTGAACAAACTTATGAATTCAATAAAATCTGTAAAAAAATTGAAAATTGGGGAAAAGAAGAAAGAAGGAAGAAAGAAGGAGAGAAGAAGAGGAGGACTTCGTTGAAGGCACTCGATGGGGGACAGTCCACAACCTCTTTTTTTTATTCCTTCCAAGTAACTTATAGTCTAATTACATAATTACTCCTCTAGACACATCTCTATAACTCCCTAACCCTTCAAATAACATGTAACTTTAACTACAAACTTCTCTCAATGAAAACACTCTTACAGTCTTACTCAAATAAGGTACAATGACTAAAATGCCCCTACTTGACATTTAACACTCAAGTTGGAGCATATATGTTTATAAGACCTAATTTGTTACAAAATATCCTAAACTCATATTTACCCAAAGCTTTAGTAAAGATATCGCCAATTTTGTCACTGGACCGAACTCAAGGGGTAACAACTTCCTTGCTCATTTCTGCATCTCGGATGAAATGATTGTTTACCTCTATATGATTCATTCACTCATGAAACACCGGATTGCTTGCAAAGAAAATAGTTGTTTGGTTATCACAATACATGGTCATGGGTTCTATAGAGATTCGACTCTTGGAGAATTGACTTGACCCACATCAGCTCACTTACAAAATGTACTATAGCTTTGTACTCAGCTTTTGCACTTGAACGAGTCGCCATATTTTTCTTTTTGCTCTTCCAACTGATCAAATTACCTCCTATGAACACACAATATCTGGTAGTATACTTCTTTTCAAGCTTAGATCTTGCATAATTTGCATATGAGAACGCCTCTATCCTTGTGAGATTCAAAAAGTAACTCTTTTCCAGGTGATCCTTTTAGGTATCTCAATATCCTTTGAGCAACTTCAAGATGAATTTTGCATGGACATTCTATGAATCGACTTACCAAATTTACAACAAAGGATATATAGGGATAAGTAACTATTGCATAAATCAACCTTCCAACTAACCTTTGATACATTGTTTTGTCTTTTAAGTTCATTAGTTCTCTAATTGTAAAGATTATTGCCAACTTCCGTTGGTGTCTCTTTAGGTTTAACACCTAATAATCCATATTCTTGTAGCATATCTGTTATATACTTCCTCTGTGTTGAGACAATTTCTACCTTATTTTTAGCAACTTTTATCCAAAGAAAGTATTTCAATGAACCCAGATATTTGGCTTGAAAATGTTTAGCCAAGTGCTCCTGCACTTCAATTCCCTTTTTGTCACTTCTTGACAAAATGATATCAACAACATACACAAGTAGCACTACAATTCTAGATGCTCTTTTCATAATAAAGAGAGACTGATCACTATGGCAATACTTTGGGCTGAACTTTTTAAGCCACACCCTAGGACTACTTCAGTCCATATATAGCCTTCTTTAACCTACACATTTTCCAATCTCCCCCTAAGCAGCATATGTAGGAGGTTGCCCTTTTTCTTCCAAATCAATATAGAAGAAGGCGTTTTTAATTCAAGCTATAACAAGGGCTCCCTAATTGCCTGCTACAGACATGAGAATTTTGACAAAGGTCAATCTAGCAACATGTGAGAAGGTCTCAAACACATCCACACCATAGGTTTAAGTATATCCTTAGCCACCAATCTAGCTTTATAGTGATCAACAAACCCATCAGTTTTATATTTCACGGTGAACACCAAGCGACATTCGACAATTGTAGCCCCAGGAGGTGGATTATACAATATCCATGTGCTTCTGTCATGTAAAGCTTGCATCTCAACATCCATAGCTTGCTTCCGCAGGAGATACCAGAGTATCTTGCATTGAAGAAGGAATGATACAAAAAAACAAAGAAATAGCAAATTTCTTGTATTGACTTGACAGAGAATCAAACGACACAAAATGAGACAAAGGATGTCTAGTGGACATATACACAACTTTACGAAGTGTAATAGGAAGATCTAAATCATTTACCTCAAGAGCAACAAGCGAAGAACATTTCAATATAGGCAAGAGAGGGAACTTTTGTAGGTGTTTTAAGAGTCCATCTTTGATACACCTATAATGGCTTCGGTGCTCGAATATGAGATGGCTGGTTAGGAACATATTCCATAGTAGTAGTAGCAACTACATTAGTATCACCATGAGATGGATCGGACTGCATGTCAGAGGTGGAGAAAAATGGAACGTCCTCAAAGAATGTCACATTTGCAAATATAAATGTTTTTTGATGGATGGACAATAATATTTATAGCCCTTTTGTGTACGTGAATAATTGAGAAGCACACATTTGACTGTGCAAGGAGCCAGTTTATTAACAAAGGAACCAAACAAATAAATGAAGCACACACAACCAAAGGTATGAGGACAAAAGGGGAAATAGCTTAGCCTATGGATTTAGTATTTGGAGGGGAATTGCCCCAATAAGTATTGAAAACGACATCTTGTTTATAAGAAAGCATGTAGTAAGTGCAACATTACCCCAATTTGAGTTGGGACGATGCATAATCAACATTGTATTGCAACCTTAGGAAGGTGACAAATTTTCCTCTGTTACTCCATTTTTTTGTGGAATAAACACACATGAAGATTGATGAATCATCCCATGATTTTGATAAAAGACATCAAATTTTTATTCATAAATTGTAATCCATTATCAATGCAAGAATAAAAATAAAAATAAAAATAAAAATAAAAATAAAAATAAAAATAAAAATGAAGAGATGCATTAAAATCGTTTTTTTTTCATTATAAAAATTCTGAAATACATGGAATACTTTTGATTTCTTTCGTAGGAGGTACACCTAAGTAGAATGACTAGAATCATCAATAAACAAAACAATGTACCTATAACCTAAAACATGAGGAACTAGACATGGTCCCTGAACATTGGAATGAGCTATCTCAAACAGACTACTACTTGTTTGATTATGAAGTCTGATGATGTTTTCCAGGTTGACATGACTCACATTGAAATAATAAATTGGACAACAATTCATGAAATATTTGAACCAGTTTTGCTGAAGAAAGATGTTATAACCATATATGTGTTATGGTCCTGGGTTATGTACTTGACTTTCCGGTACCTACTAGGCCAATCTTTTGGGTAGTATTGGTTAGGTGCTTAACATTTGGTATCGGAGCAGGCACCCACGTCGCGAGTTCGAATCCCAGAGGGGGCGACCTAGCGGTGTCGCTAGAGTTAATGTTTGGTATCAGAGCCACTGGAAGGGTGAAACTGCAATATGGAGAATGGATGGAGTTTGCTGTGGTGATCCTTTCAAGTGATATAGTCCTCCCCTCTTGCGTGCGGAGCCAATTATCCTCATCTTGAGATTTTGAAAATACACAATAAATATGATAGGACGTCATAGAGCAATTCATGGATATGGAAGTTGACTAATTGACAACAAATTAAGAGGAAACTTAGGGAGCAAATAATACAAATTTAAGTTATAAGGATTGTGTAGACTGAATGTCTCCGACTCCATGAACTAAAGAGATATATCCATCAACAAGGATAACATGTTTAAAAGAGGATTGATTGAAATTCGAGAACAAGGATGATGTATCTGACATGTGACGAAACACCTGAGTCAATAACCTAGGAAGACGCAGGGCTCACATGTAAAGCTGACATACCTGAACTAGCAAGAGTAGCTGTAGGAGTGTTGGTTGAGCTATAGATGTAGAAGAGGAGGATGTTCAAGGTGTTGGGCAATTTGTTGAAGCTCATCGAGGGCATCAAGGACTATACCAATTGCTTGAGTGGAAGTAGTCTCTGAAAAATGATTTATGTGTTCATAGTGAACACACTTTCTATCACTTTTCCCCATCACTTTGGCCTCTACCTCTACCAGAACTATCACGACCTTTGCCTCTTCCACTTCCACTACGGCCTCATACAGATTCTGAATGTCCTTGACTGTTAGGCGCAGTTGCATCAACACCTTTAACTTCTTTGTTATCCTTGGATGTGATTACTGTTTCTGCACGCATAACTCTGTTAAAGGCTTTGAAAAGTGATGGAATGTTATTGGAGGCAAGTAATTGAGCTTGAACAGCTTCAAATTCTGGTCCCAACCCATGCAAAAAGTTATCTACATTTATCTGCCCCTATTCCTTCCGAAGCTCCTTTCCATCTGTGGTAAATGGATGAAAATACTCATCTTCTGCAAAATGCTTTGCAACTTGTTTTATTATTCAGTCACTATTCTGTCGACTCTCTTAGTACTAAACAACTTCACATATAGCTTATAACGTCTAGATAAATTACTTTCACAGACATCCATATTTCGTGAGCTATTTCACAGATCATGATTTTGACTTCTCAAATTTGTGTATCCTATTGCTTTGATACCATGTAAAAAGAAGAAAATTGGAGAATAAAGAAGAGAGAAGGAAGGAAGGAGGAGGGAAGAAGAGAAGGAAGTGTGCGATGAATGTACTTGATCGGGTAGTCCATGACCCCTCTTTCTTTGTATTCTTTTAAGTAATAATAATGATTTTCAAGTTAAAGAAAAGTGATCGACAAACCTTCACTGTCGAAATCGAAAGAAATTAACTCTCCTCGAGTCGACGATGAATCCTTGACAGCGCTAATAAACCCCCGATAGCCGTAATCACTAGGCACACTTATAATAGAGATAAAAATGGAAACTCTGTCGAAATTGATGTAGAACTCACCGGAAATAGTCGCTGATAACCACTGGTATTCGAGAGACCAGTTTTCTCCCTGAGCCATGCTTTGAAGACAAAACGACGCACCCCATCCTCTCCCTCTGTTCTGCCTCTAAATTCCCTCCTGAACCAATTAAAACTATAAAATTCCCAAAATGCCCCTGTCCACATTAATCACTCTCTAATTATCCTCCCAAGTTCTGTTTACTCCTTCTAGAGTTGGTAACACTTATTTGGGGTCTATCATTACCCCCTGCCCAAACTTTCACCTTGTCCTCAAGGTGAAAAGTAGGAAACTGAAGCCTCATTGCCTCAAAATCTTCCCAAGTGGCTTCAAACTCGGGTAGGTCCTTCCATTGCACCAAAACCTCTAATTGTTGCTGCCCATTTTTGTCTACTCTTCTTATATTCAAAATGGCAGCAAGTTCAACCAACATTTCTAATTCAGCAGTCAATTGTGGAGGAAGAATTGAAGATGAATGTGATATTCCTTTTGCTCGACGAAGTTGGGAGACATGAAACACCGGATGAGTTTGTAAGCAACTCTTCCAACTCGTGACACCACCTCAAAAGGTCCATAGAAACGTGCTGCCAACTTTTGATTGCGCCAAGTGGCCAAGGAGCGTTGCCGATAGGGCCTGAGTTTTACAGACACACGATCCCCTACCTAAAACTCTTCATCCCTCTTTTTAAGATCAGCCGTGGCCTTCATTCTCTACTGAGCTTGTAGTAATTGCATCTTCAAATCGTCAAGATACGCATCCCGTTCCTCTAAAATCTGTTCGACTTCATAAACTGTAGCTGTCCCGGACTTAATAGTGCAATAAAGACGGAGGGTCACGTCCGTATAAGACTCGGAATGAAGTGGTACCCGTAGAAGAATGGAAGCTGGTGTTATACCAATATTCCGCCCATGACAACCATTTTGCCCAAGTTTTTGGTCTATCAGAAGCGAAACATCGAAGATAGGTCTCCAAACACCTATTAACCACTTCAGATTGACCATCTGTTTGAGGGTGGTAGGCGGTGCTGTGCCGCAAATCAGTCCCTTGGAGGTGAAAGAGTTCCTGCTAGAAACCCTAAACCCTAAACCTTGTCCCGATCCGAAATAATAGACTTGGGCACCCCATGCAATCTAATCACCTGTCTCACAAATAAATCCGCCACGGTTTTGGCTGTAAATGGGTGCCACAACACCAAAAAGTGAGCATACTTGCTCAACCTATCCACTACCACCATAATAGTATCAACGCCCTCTGACTTTGGCAACCCTTCAATAAAATCCATGGTCAAATCCTCCCAAACCATCTCTGGTAAGTCAATAGGCTGTAGAAGACCAGCTGGGGACCTTGCCAAGTGTTTGTTCTTTTGGCATACCTCACAATTTTGAACGAATTCAGTCACTTGTTTCTTCATACCCGGCCAATATAAGTCCGCAACCATTCTTCTATATCTTTTAACCTCTCCCGAATGGCCCCCAATAGGTGTACAGTGGTATTCACGCAATAAGGTTGGAATTAAGGAAGTCGTAGATAAAACCAACCTACCATTGTAAAAGAGCTGCCCATGGTCAACTTGAAACCCTACTACCTTGTCACCAGCTGCCAATCGTGTGATAATTTGTTGTAAGAATGAGTCCGCTGCCACTTCTTGATGTAAAACATCCATATCCAGCCATTGCACCCCAGAAACTGCAGCTATATTCATCATGTCCGGTTTGCAAGAGGGGTCATCCGCCACTCTATTACTTGCCCCCGGTCGATATTGAATGTCAAAGTCATAGCCCATCAATTTCACCAACCAGCGTTGATATTCCTCACTTACGAGACGCTATTCGAGCAAGAATTTTAAACTTTGCTGGTCAGTTCGCACCAAAAACTTCCTTCCTAGCAGGTAAGGACACCATTTCTGAATAGCCAACACAATGGCCATGAGTTCTTTTTCATAAATAGACTGGATATGGGCTCGTTCACTCGGTACTTGACTAAAAAATGCAATCGGCCGTTGATCTTGCAGTAGAACAACCCCTAGCCCATATCCAGAAGTGTTGGTCTCCACAATAAACAACTTCTAAAAATCAGGTAGAGCCAAAACTGGTACCGTAGTCATGGCTTCCTTCAAACGCTCAAACGCCCCGGTGGCTTCATCCGACCACCCAAACCTATCTTTCTTTAACTGATTGGTCAAGCGTCTCGCAATATCTCCATAACCCGAAACAAATTTCTGATAGTATCCTGTAAGACCAAGGAAACCCCTTAGTTCTTTAAGTGTGGTTGGTGCGGGCCAATCAACCATAGCCTGTATCTTACTCGGATCAACTGACACCTCCTCTCTAGAAATGATATGTCCCAAGTATTCTATCTGTTCTCTCCCAAAAGAACTTTTCGTAGAATTAGCATACAACCTGTGTGCTCTTAATTTCTCCAAAATGGCCACTAAATGATCACAGTGAGCACTCCAACTTGGACTATATATCAAAATATCATTGAAGAATACCAATACAAATCACCGGAGAAAGGGTTTGAATACCTCATTCATAAAGGATTGAAATGTAGCCGGTGCATTGGTAAGCCTAAAAGGCACGACCAATTATTTGTAGTGTCCTTCATGTGTTCGGAAAGCTGTCTTGTGCACATCAGCTGCTTTCATTCTGCTTGGGTGGTATCCCGACTTCAAGTTCAGCTTTGAAAAGACCTGTGCTCCATGAAACTCATCTAACAACTCATCGATCACTGGGATGGGAAACTTATCCGGAATAGTCTCCTTGTTAAGGGCTCTATAATCCACACAAAATCTCCAGCTTTCGTCTTTCTTCTTGACTAATAGCAAGGTGCTTGAAAAAGTGCTAGTGTTAGGCTGTATGATTCCAGCAGCCAACATTTCTCCCACCAACCTCTATTTCATCTTTTTGTATTTGGGGGTACCGATATGGACGAACACTCACCGGTGACGCTCCCTCCTACAAAGTTATGGCATGCTCCTTTTCCCGTTTTGGTGGTAACTCTTGGGACATGGCAAAAACATCCCCAAACTCCATCAAAACTTTCTGCACCATCGTTGTCGTGTCCTCCTTCGGTTGTCACGTTGCCACTGTGGTACTGCCCAACTTCACAAGAACCCCATGTCCCTCATGCTTGATAGTTCGCATCATCGCCTTGAGTGAAACCAAAGTTTTGTGCAAGGAGGGATCTCCCTGTAACACCACCGTCTCATTACCCAATCTAAACTTCATAACATGTGTTTTCCAATTTGTATATATTCCTCAGGTTTCCAACCATTGTACACCTAAAATCACATCGGTGCTTCCCAATTCCAACGGCAGAAAATCCTCCATGACCTCTATTTCTTGAAGAGTTAATTGAACCCCCTTACAAATTCCTTCCCTGGGAAGTGCCGCACTTGTACCCAATTGAATGCCATACTTTGCTATTGGAGATAAAGGCAGGCGCAATTTTTTGACCACTGTAGTGGAAATAAAATCATGGGTTGCTCCTCCATCAATAAGTACGACGACTGGTTGTTCTCCAATGCTTCCCGCAATCTTGATAGTCTTCGAAAGTATTAATCCAACTACCGAATTCAACGACACCTCCACTATTTGAGCAGCCGCTCTTAACCTCTTCCTCCTGCTGTTCACACTTGCCGTCGTCGCCATCATCCATAACTTCGTCTTCCAGCTTTTGTAAAATCAGCACTTGTAGATCCTTGTTTTTACATCTATGCCCAATTGAGAATTTTTCATCACAACGGTAGAACAAACCCCGCTCTCTCCTGTATTGGATTTCGGCTTCCATGAGTTTCTTGAATGGCGTCCTCTTCTCCATCCCATGTTTTGTCGTGTCTGCCATGGACATGGTCCTCCCATTACCCCCAACTATGGTCCCCACTGGTTTTGGAGTACCCAGCCCAAACCGAGTCTGCTTAATAACTTTATTTTTTTCTTCCAACTTTTGGGCCAACTCCATGGTCCTTCCGAACCCATTGGGCTCCAGCACCCTCACCTAGGCCCGAATTTCGGGCTTAAGCCCATTAACAAAGTTGGACTCCAACACCTTTTCTAGAATATCTTCCAACGTGGAAGCCAAATCCTCAAATCGCCTTCCATAATCTCTCACGGTGGTCTCTTGCTTCAACGCCAAAAATTTCTCATAAGGAGAGCCGTCTTCTAAACTTTTGAATTGTTTTAGCAATAAGGACTGAATTTCTTCCTAGTTCATGATCTTCCTCTTGTTATTTTTATACTTGAACCATTTTAATGCCTCCCCTTCTAGACATACTACGACAACTTCCAGTTTTTCACCGTGAGATACCCTGTTAAGCGAGAAATAGCATTCAACTCTGTAAATCCAGTCATCGGGGTCTTCTCCCTAAAAAATTGGCAACTCTAACTTCCTGGGTCGCACTTCATATCGGCTTTGCTGATTCCGGTCAACCCCGCCACCGTCTCTTCTGTGTTCGATACCTCTCTGGATCGAGTTATCGCCCACTGCCGAGTCCAGCCCCTGTCTTGCAGTCGCGGACCTACTCTGCACATTCAGATTTCGGTTGAGCTCCTCTTGGGTACGCTGTTGTTCAACACGCCCAATCATCGCCGTCAACCCCTGTTCCATGGCCGGAATCTTCCGAACTTCTTCCTTCATTGAGCTCACCTCCTCCCTTACTGAGCTCACGATTCCTTCCATCGATTCCACTCTCGACTCCATTCTGGTAGTCGCCATGAGGATCGTTTTGTGCTCCTGATAGCGCCGCTGTCCTCCGATAGAAATAACGAAATCTTGTGCGAATCCAATCAACAGAAAGAAACGGAAACTCCACTTCACTGCCGATATCCAGAGGCGAACCCAACCTCGCTCTGATACTAGATCATACACCCCGATAACACTAATAATGATTTTCAAGTTAAAGAGAAGTGATCGACGAACCTTCACTGCCGAAATCGAAAGAAATAAACTCTCCTCGAGTTGATGATGAATTCTCGACAGCACTAATAAACCCCCGATAGCCGTAATCACTGAGCACACTTATAATAGAGATAAAAACGGAAACTCTTGTGTCGAAATCAATGTAGAACTCACTGGAAATAGTCGCCGATAACCACTGGTATTCGAGAGACCAGTACTCTCCCTGAGCACGCTCTGAAGACAAAACAACGCGCCCCTTCCTCTCCCTCTGTTCTGCCTCTAAATTCCCTCCCGAACCACTTAAAATTATAAAATTCCCAAAATGCCCCTGTCCACATTAATCACTCTCTAATTATCCTCTCAAGTGCTGTTTACTCCTTGTAGAGTAGGTAACACTAATTTGGGGTCTATCATATAATTACCCCTTTTGACAAACATCTCTTGAACTCCCTAACCATACATCCAAATAATGTGTAACTTGAACCACAGACTTCTCTCAACTATCTAATCTAAGACCGTACTGTTACAGACTTACACAGATAAGGTGAAATGACTAAAATGCATCTACATGACATTTAATAAAATTTTATACTATTATAGATGCATGCCTATTCTTAACACTCAAGTGTGGGGTTTCTTTGTAGTTCTAAATGATTTGGGTGGAAGCTCATTGAGCCTACTCTAGTACCAAGTTGTCATTACTTTACGGACTTACACAGATAAGGTTAAATGACTAAAATGCACCTACATGACATTTAAAATTTTTTTATACTATTATAGATGCAGGCCTATTCTTAACACTCAAGTGTGGGGTTTCTTTGTAGTTCTAAATTATTTGGGTGGAAGCTCATTGAGCTACTCTGGTACCAAGTTGCAACTAAAGTAGTCCCAAAACGACTTTGTCACTATGGAGCCCTATTCTAAACCTTTCTACCTTTTTGTTTGTTTGTTCGTCTTGTTTTTTTTTTTTTTTTTTTTTTTTTTGTTTTTTGTTTGAATCTGCATCTAGATTAAAATGTCAACTAAATCCCAACTCTAGATATCTTTAAATTTTAAATTGAGTTGGTTGAGAAGAGATGAAAATCTTTTGAGGATTTGTCAGTGGGAGTGAGTTTATGAGTGGCAGTTTTCTTTCCATTTTTAGTGCATTTTTTGTATGGCTAAAAGACATAAAAAACTTTTTTTTTGGTTCCAAATCATTAAACAAATATATACAATTTTCTTAAATCGAATGTTAATTCTTGAAAAATTGGATTTCAGGTTGAATTGGTGGACCCACCCGAGGCTGCAGTAGTGGGTGAGAGAGTGTCATTTCTTGGATACTCTGGGGAGCCCGATGAAGTACTCAATCCAAAGAAGAAAGTTTGGGAGACTCTGCAACCTGATCTACATACTAATGAAGAACTGGTTGCCTGCTACAAAGATGTGCCACTCACTACATCAGCTGGAGTTTGCAAGGTTTTATCCATATCTAAGGGAGTGATTAGGTAGAATTGAACGAAAGAAAACGTAGGATTCATAACCTATTGTACGCACGTGGGGAATTTGGGGCGTTACCAATATTGAACTCCTCTTTTTCCCATGTCGGCCCACAGGCATTGTTGGTGAAAGCTCATTCTCATATCAGGACTCGAAAAGTCATGAGAATAATTCGTTGTGAAGTGAAAAGTTGCTGGAAGAAAATGGCCAATAGTGTTTACTGTTTTTTAAAAATTGGGTAAAAGTATTTATTGACATGTCTACTGGGCCACAGTTAATGAAGTAATGATCATCTGAGAACGCAAAAGCTTTTGTGTGCGTTGAATGTCAAGGAACTTTCAAAAAGAAAAAAGATTATGATGGTAAAAATAGGCGTTTAAAGCTAGAATGTCATAGCAATAAAAAGGATATATGGATAATACATGTCTGTAAGCCAAGTTTATTTGGCAGATTATTTTGCATTGCACTGTACTCAGGGGCATAAATGGTATTTAATTGAAATGGAATAAGTTATATTAAATAAACATTTTGACTTTCGTTTATGCTTACCTGAATATTTGTCTTAGATTGTATACCATTTATTATTAATAAAACACTATAATAAATTTACAAAAAAATGTTTGTAAAAAACTTATTAATCAATATAAGACGTGATTTTCCCAGAAAGGGCTTGTTTATTTGGCAAAAAGCTATATTTGAACAGTCTTATTTCTAGTCACTCGTTAACCTAATTACATTATAAAATATATAAAAGAGTAACAAGTTTATAAAAAGGAGAAATGAGTGAACTTTTATTATATCCATAGGATCTCCAAAGAACACAAGGGGTAGAGTCCCTTCCGTTTGCAATGCCTATTCCACCCTCAGTCCCTAATTAGAGATAAAAAACAAAAAGGCCTTGGCATTGGAGAAAGGTGTGGAGTTTTTGAAAAAAATAAATACTTTATTAATTTGATGTAATTTGAGTACAATAAGGTTCTATTTATAATAGAGGAAACAAGTAGAATTCAATTAGAATTAAACTATACTTACCTTATTTACACCCAAAGTTAACCACTATAAGATAAATTTTAGAACAATTGAACAACTAAACATAAATAGATGACTAACATAACTAAAACACCTTTAACTGAGACTTTTTTGTGACCTCCTCATGTGAGACTCTTGTAAGACTCCACCAAATTAATTTTGCTTTGTGAGGCTTCTTACTATGAGAATCATATAAGATTCTTTCATAAATGCTCTTCAACAAGTGTGGACCTTTAATTGAGGTTCTTTAGTGAGATCACCTCCTGTGAGACTCTTGTAAGACTCCACCACATTAATTTTGGCTCTATGAGACTTCTTATTGTGAGAGTCATGTAAGGCTTCCATATTTGTTATTCAAAACTCCCTCAAGTCGGACTTTATAACTTCAACTTGCAATGAAAATGATTCTTGGTCTTTAATCTTCATTGGCTACAACTTTTTCATAGATGTTAAATCTTCATCATTTGTTCTTCCCCCTTTTTTGAATATTTTGGTCACATTAAAATTACCACAACATGTGGAACAAAATACAACTTTCTCATACTTTTTATTCTTCTTCTCTCCCTCATGCAGGGGATAAAAAGGGCATATAGACCCAACTTAGACAAAACACAATGTGAGAGAAGAAAATCATTTCTAGTAATATGACAAAGTTCCATACACTAATCAAAACGGCCAGTCTAAAACACACTCCACTCAATCTTAAAAGCGGAAAAACTGCCAAACTTTAGGGTTTAACAAAGAGATACTTATTTTTAGATAAATAATCTGATAGATTTCAGACTTTTTAATTTGGCCTAAGTGAGTACTATTTCTTCTTTGGCCTACATGACCATTGACTTTTATGAGATCAATATCTCATTTTAGAAAAATCAGATTGAAAATTGTTTGGATACGTAAGAAAATAGGCTTATAAATATTTATTTTGATATATAATTCTCCATATAAAGTCTCTTTATTGATGTTTTGAAATGGATCAAAATTTGAAGTTTTCTGCTACTGCTCAAACCTCTTTTGCAGTCTGACCTTTACTACAAATATCAATTTCTCTTTGTAGAAAACTCCGATGACCAAAATTCATTTTGAGTTGTAAAGTACGCGCGAGTATATTTGCATTCATATATAACTTGAAACATGAAAAGTTCAGTATTGAGGTGAGAACAACAACAGAGATTCAAATCCAACAATTTCAGTACCCAAATTGAGTACCCAGAAATTCAACAAGTAGAGGAAACAAGATATAATTTGAGAAATTTATGGAAAAAAGAAATACTTCTTTGACTTGATGTAATTTGAGTAAAATGAACATATATTTATAATAAAGGAAATAAGTAGAATCCAATTACAATTAAACTAACCTTATCCGAGTTACACCCAAAGTTAAACAATAAAAGATAATTCCTAAAATATTTGAACAACCGAACATAAATAGAAAACTAACATAAATAAAACACCATTAACTGAGACTCTTCTGTGAGACCTCCTTCTGTGAGACTCTTATAAGACTCCACCATATTAATTCTGGCTTTGTGAGACTTCTTACAATGAGAGTCATATAGGACTCTTCCATATATGCTCTTCAATAAGTGTATACCTTTAACTGAGACTCTTTTGTGAGGCTTCCTCTTGTGAGACTCTTACTCCACCATATTAATTCTAGCTCTGTGAGACTTCTTATTGTGAGTCATGTAAGACTCTTCCATCTTTGCTCTTCAACAAAAGGACAAATAAGAAAAGATTTGTCAAGAGAGGAATACGAAAGATGGTATCGGTATAAAAAATGCCTCAATAGTGAAAAAGAAACAAAGCGAGTGAATAAAGAATTGGGGATTCTGTTATCTTTTATTCCTCTTTATAAAATTTTAAATTACCCCTAATGAAACCTGAGTAATTGGGTACAAAATAAACTTATCTAAGATCCTAAGTTTTAGATAACGCTTAAAATTGATGAAGTTAAAAAATTAAATTAATCTTAAATATTTAAATCATAATTAATTATAGTCATAATAATAAAATTAAATTATAAATTGAAAATATCCAAAAAAATTGTAGCTAAAGTGTAATACTAGTATTAAAGAATGTTTATTAAATAAATTAAGTAATTACCTAAATATTAATCTTAGATTATTCAAATATTTAATTAAATAATGTTCACTTGGATCTAACAAGGGCTTTAGCACTTTTAGTGACGATAGTGAGGCGGTTTCCATAAGATGAGTATGCAATTCAACCACATGAGGAGATGCCTAAGTAAGCTCAACATGACTCTAGTGCACCATAGTGTGATTGATCATTAAGATGTTAACTTAGGTTGACCCACATTGATATAAATCAAAATTTACCCCCAAAGAAACAAGAAAAGAAGACATGTAGAAGAAAAGAAGAGAAAAAGAAGAAAATAGAAAGAGAAACCACTACAAAACAGAAAGTACCACCTCTAAGAAGAAAAGGCGTGGAGCCTAAGAGAAAAAAGAAAAAAATGTCTAAAAGGAGCGTGGGACATGAGGGCAAAAAGAGAGAAATGTTCCTTCTTGATAAGATAAGATCCTATTAGATTATATTTATCTTTAATTGATGTAATGTTTCAATTCTTAGAATCTTTCCCACATTGCTGTAATCCTTTCAATTTTTTAGAATCTTTCCTTGAGTTAACCCTTGTTGATGAAGGAATTTCCAAAATAATACTATAAATAGGGGTGTTGATTGAAGTAAAAATCAATCAAGCCTTTTTCAAAATCTCTTTTGGCTCTCTTTCCCTTCTCAAATTCGTGCCCTAGTACCTCTTTTGTCTTCTCTCCTTTCTTCTTCTCTCTTTTCCTTTTAGTTTTCTCTCTATCTCCCTCTTTTCCTCTACTTCTATCTACTTTCCTTTTCTCTTGTTCCAAGTCTCTTAATCTCTCTCTTTCAACTCTTCCTTGCAATTTTAAGAAAATATAATGACCTTCCAGAAATGGATTTATTGAATTTAGAATCCCCTGATTAGAACCTCAAGCAAAGTAAGAGAGGAAGAGGAGAAAAGAAGAAGAGAAGAGAAGAAGGGAAGAGAAGGCTAAGAGAGAACTCGAGTAGAAAAGAGACAAAGGAAGGGAGAGACAACCTTGAGGCTAAGAGAGAGTTTGGATGAATTGAGAAAAAGGGAGACAACTTGAATGTTCTATCCTAAGCCCAAGACCTCTATTTATAGTTTTTGAGAGGATGTTACAATGTCTATAACGCCCTTAGGGCTACAAGATTTACATAAGAAAAGACATAAGTAGACATGTTCCTGCTTGATTAATTACATTCATGTACCATCTTTATGAGAAGTCTTCTTATTTACCATGATGCCACCTCTCTTGGACGTGTGAGCCTCTACTTGACTGTGTGGGCTTGAGCCCATCTTCTAACACGCCCCCTCAAGCTAGGGGTGTTGAGAAAACATTGTAAATGCCAAACTTCCTGGAAATGGTGGATAAGATCTTGTGAGTCTCTAGCTTTGTGTGGATGTTTGTAACTTGTCCTTGTGATGAGATATATCTGAGAGATAATATGCCAACTTTGAATTTTTCCCGTATAAAATGGCTGTCCACAATTACATCATATCTTTCAACACTTCTCCTTAAGATGGGAGGTAATGGCAGTGATCCCAACTTGAAACAAATAACATAGATGTAGTAATAAGCTTCTTCATTATGGTGTCCCACATATGAGTACGAACTAGGCACCGGCACTTAAAGGGTACTGATAAAACATAGGTCGAAACCAAACTCAAAGGATTTCGAAAAAAAATAGTGATTGTAATCACTAAAGTGGGTAATGCATGTCATTCACAAGTTGGTGATAAAAAAAAAAGGTAACCAATAAAAAGTCTCAATGGACTTAAAAAAACACCCATATATAAAAAGAAGACCAACCAAAGCAATGCTCAAAAAAAGGTCTGGCTAAAGGGGTAAGTGAGAGTCAAATAAAGGACGGTAGAAGTAAGGTTGCCAAATAATAAGAGGGTAATATGAATCAAAGGAAGATAAGATGCTGGGGGCCACCATGTGCTTCATTCAAATCTTCATGAGAATAACCAATGCTGACAACAATAAGCTATCGAGGAGTCCTTCAATAATAAAGTCTCAGGCAAAGATACACAATAGCAACATCGGATATGGGCAAATGCCCAAATAATAGGTACCAAGTAATAAAAGTCCATTATAAAGACACATGAAATAATTCACAATGAGTCCATCCTTGAATAAGGAGAATGTGCACCAAATAATAAACTGGAACAGAGTAATAAGCTGCTTGTGAAGAAAGTAATACCCAAGGCTTGGTGAACTTCAAGCCGAGAGCTATTGATCCTCTTAGGATTGGCAAGGGCAAATAATCAACTCAAGAAAGAATAGATAAGTACAAGCTCACTAGAAATATTTGTGAATCACCTTATCACTAGACTTTGCCTGAGATGTCCTTCCTTAAAAAATTGAGCTAGCCCGAGTTGATGATGGGTTAATTTTCCATCTCAATTTTCCATCAACTAATTAAGGAGGCTTCAATAACCAAACATCAAGTGACTCTTGTATGATCAAGTAAAAGAGGCTAGTATCAATAATTTCACTTTAAGTAGAAACCAGCTCAAGAGAAAATCAAGCCAAGCCAATAATTTTACTTCTTTGATAAAATAAACCAGCTTGGGCAGGATAAGAAGCAGCCTGAGTTTTATTATTCCTTTAGTCAATTAAAAATCCACTTGACAACGACAAGTGCTGGCTGAAAAAACAATTTCATCAATCCTCTTATCTTCCTTTTTTTTTATTAAGAGGAAATATTCAATCAAGCACACCAAATCATCAAAGAATCAATTCCTTTTCTTTCTTGCCGAGAGACTAAGATCATCCAAAATCTTTCCAAAAATAATTTTTGATGCCAACTTGTAAAAACGAGTCTAGGTTCAGTCCTTTTTTGTTCAGGCAAGATATGATTGATTTAGGATAAATAAATCAGGCCTAATGAAGGAGATCTTGAGGTGGCTTGAGGTCTCTAAAGAAAAGAGAAACTTTCCTCAAATATGTTGGCGCTACCTTGATGTTTCCAAAAATCACTTCCTTAATTCCTTTTTTATTGATCCTTCTTTTGTAAAATAATATTTCAAACTTGGTTTCATGTGGAAAACATTCAAAAAGAAGTAGCCAACTCGTGGCTTTGAATAAAAACACAATAGCTCAGCCTCTTATCAAAAAAACTTTCATACAAGTTCTTAAAAAAAAACTTCTTCTTTCAACTTATCCACTCATCAAAACTGATGAATCTTAGCACGTTAAATCATTCATACATGAGCTTGTTAATATTAGTATAAACTCATAATAAATCTGAGATCATGAAGAAAAAAAATCTCCTTTAAAAAACTTAAGCCAAGTTGAGTTCCAACTCCTCAAATATCAAAGAATTGGCTAGTGAAAGAGTAGCATAGTAACCTAGATAATTTTTGTATGTATTATCAATGTAAAACTCACAATAGGCTCAAGATGATTTCTCTTCATTAAAACAAACTTTCATCCACGAATAATAAATACCCATGCAAAATATTTCAACATAAACTGATTTCAGGCAAAAACTTGCAAACCAATTTGAAAAATCCAGCTTTTGACAAGCTTATTCCAAACCTAGAGATATAAATCTCAATAATTTCATAGGATAAAGAGAATCATCTCTAACTCATCTTCCATAGATAAGGAACCGAGAGCATGAACCCATAGATAGGTAATAATTATCCAAAACCTCGCTGAAGTTGTGTGAGATTTAGCTTTAATCCAATGAGACACAACAACAACGGAAAAAAAAAACGATGACAGCAATCCAGGAGAGTTTTTGTAGGATCCTGCCAAATCAATCAAGTTGTTTTAAAAAATAAGATTTATACAGGAAGATCCTATACACAATTTGTAGCAAGTTGGGCATTCATGATGTTCTCTCACCCCTAGCTTGAGGGGGAGTGTTGGAAGATGGGCCCAAACCCACATGACCATCGAAGGCCCACACATTCAAGTGTGTTGGAAGATGGGCTCAAGCCCATAAGAGCAAGGAAGGCCCACACATCCGTCAGATGTAGGGAACCTATTACAATGTAGGACCCACCATGGCTACATGAGCTGGTGGGACCCACCATGAGGTCGAGAGATATCAACAAGGGCCCTCATATAAGTTGGCTCTATCTAGGAGATAAGGAACATGACCTGGAATTAAATAGAAGATTTGAAGATCAAGTGGGACCCACAAAGATACCACGAGTTGTTATCTCTATCAACATGAGCTGGAAGATCATGTGGGACCCACAAAGATAAGACCACGAGATGGATTTCTATCTTGGTTCACGTGTTTAAAAAAGAGTTAGAAGTTGAGTTAAATTAGTCTCTTAAATAGATAATGTAATCTTATCATGATAGGCTTATCTTAGAAAGTTCTAGTTGGAATGTAATTAGGAGCCCTAAGATTACTTGTACATGGACTCTATCATCTCCTCAACTATAAATAGAGGTGATTGTAACTCAAAAATTAATCAAGCAAGCCTCTTAGTTTCTCTTCTCTCGAGTGAAGTTCTCTATCTCCAAACCTCTTTTATTTTTTCTTCTTCTCTCTCAACCCGAGAGTCTTTCTTGTTTTTCTCTTTTATTTCTCTCTCCTCTTACTCGAGGTATATTATTCATGGGGTCCTAAATTCAACATGGTATCAAAGCTACCAATTTAGGATCCCCATATGCCCTTTGAAGATATGATTAAAAGTTGTTCATAGAAGGCTCCTTATGAAGCAAGATTGAAACTCATGACATAAGTATTTATTTATGATATTATTGAATTTATGCTACTGGTTTTTGGTATAAGGAAGTGGTTTAGAGAGGTCCTTACACATGTTTTCATCATATGATATTATGAAAATATATGCATTTCGGATTATCTTTGATTAGAAGAAATTATCAAGGCAGTTTTTTGTCGGTTTGCACAATACTTAGACCGAGACCAGTGCATATTGATTTTTTTTATATAACTCTGTGGAAAAAATATTCCCGGATAAAGAAGGATGATGTTGAGCTTTTTATGAGTCATTTTACATTAAAATTAATTACTTAGCTTTTATGCTAAGCATCTCGATTAACTGAGTTGGTTAAAGCCTTCCACTTGGTCATATTTTGATTATTTGATTGGAGAACTATTTTACAAATTGATTTGTCTACTATGGCTGAAGATAATATGAGTCACAAGAGTAACATACTCAGAATCACCACTGTACCCTTATAGGGGTATCAAATTTTATGAACTGGTCCACATCGGTTCGTCGGTTTCTTACAACAAAGGACCTAGTTGGTCATCTCACCAACCATGGACGACATATTGATGAAGATGATATATTCTATGCCAAATGGTTAAAGGAGGATACATTGGTTATTAGTTGGCTTATCAACAGTATGGAAGAACATGTCTCCAATTATGTCATTCACCTAGAGATGGCTAAACAAATTTGGGAGGCATGTTCCAAGTTGTATTCAAGCTCCGACAACTTACAAAGGCCATATGCTATTTTACAACGAATGCTTACCACCAAACAAGGAGACAATATACATGAATATTTGGCCCGCTTTCGAGGCTTTCTTCAAGAATGGAAGCTTGCCCAACCAACCTCTACTGATATCTTTGTCCAAGATAAATAGAAAGAGGCCTTGATAACTGCCATATGCCTTGCTAACATTAAACTGCATCTTGAAGTTGCTAAGACTCACCTTCTTAGCTCTTCCGTGGTTCCCACTTTTGATGATGTATGTGCTACGTTTCTCTGTATTCTAGATGCTTCTCCCTCTACTACTAAAATACCATCCGCTATGTACTTTGGACATAGGGGAACACCATCTGACCAAGGCCGAGGCCGAGGCAGATTTTATAGAGGAGGAAGAGGAAGAGGTGGAAGGACTGGTTTTGATTGAACAACTGGGAAGGAATGCACCCATTGTAAGGAATATGGATACACTAGATACACATGCTTTCACCTGAAGGAAAGCTCTATGTGTGCATATTGGGCCACTCTCGAGAAAGATATTATAAGGCTAATGAGAATAAGGCTTACCAAACCTTAGTAAGTGATACAAAAGTGGAGTTGTCTACAACAACAACTGAAAAAAATGCATTTACTGATGAAGACTATGAACTGTTCCATAAAATGAAGACCACGATGGGGTCCTCCCAAAGTACTTCTTCACCAACCGCTGCCACCACCGCTTCAGGTATGCTTTCTGCCTCCTCTTCATTCTGGATAATTGACTTTGGAGCCTCCGAGCACCTTACAGATAACATACATCTACTATACTTAGTTTCCCCATGTGTTTCACATAAATTTTTTACCATTGCTGATGGTTCACAAACTAAAGTTCAAGGAAAAGGGCCCACTTCTATTACACCATCACTTTCGCTCACTGATATCCTTTTCGTTCCCACATTCCCTTTGAATCTTTTATCTGTTAGTTAGCTCACCAAACATTTTAATTGCTCTATCACTTCCTCACCCACTTCATGTGTGTTTCAGGATTTTACAAAGAAGTGGGTGATTAGTGGAGGCCATGAACAAGGGGAGCTCTACTACTTGGATGTATCACAAATAAATACTGCATCCACCTGTGACATTGAAACCAGGTTATGGCACAACCGGTTGGGATATCTGTCTGCCCAATCTCTTCATCATATTTTTCATAAAGCGAGGTCGGACGTCAAATGAATAAACATCAGAGGTCTACATACCCATCTCATCTAGGAATTAAAAGTGTCTCTCCTTTTTCATTTATTCATACTGATGTATAGGGACCCTTGAGTGTCTCCAACATTTCTCAAGTAAAATATTTTATTACATTTATTGATGACTTAACTCGTACTAGGTTATTTTTGTTTAAAGAGCATTCTGAAATACCATTGATATTTAAATATTTTGATGCAATGGTACTCACTCAGTCTAGGTAGAAAATTAAAGTCCTTCGGTCGGATAATGCCAAAGAATACACATCCAAAGATCTTGACTCATTTTGTCAAGAAAATGGCATTATTCATTAGACTTCATGTGCATACACCCCTCAACAAAATGGTGTAGCAGGATGGAAGAACCATCATATTCATGAGGTAGCTCGGGGATTACTATATGCCATGAAAGTTCCATACTTTTATTGGCCTCATGCAGTCCTTACCACATGTTTTCTTATAAAACGGCTACCCTCTTCAATTCTTGGAAAAAAATCTCCCTACTCTCTATTTTTACTTGATGATGATCCTTTTTCACTGCCCATTGAGAGTCTTCAGCTATCAATGTTTTGTCCATATTTCCTCCCCAAGACACAGTAAACTTGATCCAAAATCTATCAAGTGTATGTTAGGATCCTCACGAGCCATGGATCTTGTCACCCTCCTCTCTTCTCTTCCTTCCATCACCTTGCTTGACGTTGAGATGGAATGAGGGATTGATGGGTATTGAATTTCGGAAAGGAGAATTGGGGAAAAAACGGAAGAGAGCTTGAAGGAGCTCTTGACCTGTTTATCTAATTTACTCTAGCTAAAGTAGACTCAATTCATACTTGTCATTACCCTAGCCGTCCCCTTAAATAGGGTTGAGGACGTCCAAAACTAAAGACCTCTTGGGTCAATGGTTCAAACCAATAAATGCTAAACTAACCCAAACCAAAGACAAAACCAAACCAAGAAACAATTACATGGAAATTGAAAAACACATTCATTAATTCCTACGCCTGTTGGTAACTCGTGATTCTATAGAGTCCATAACATCACCCCCCTCCTAGAGAAAGAGCTTGTCCTCAAGCTCGAAGGAAGGATATAAGAGTCGAAATGCTAATAACGGCTCCCATGTGGTGTCACTGGGGTAGGCATCGGCCCACTGGACAAGAGTTTCCCAATCACCTTGAATGTGGCGTGCTTGTACTACCTGAACTGGAATAGCAAGGACTCTGCCCTCATGTAGTGGCGGCAGTGGAGTGTGCAGTAGGGGCGAGTCACCCTGGAAGGGCTTCAATTGGGAGACATGAAATACATTGTGGATCTTTGATTCCGGTGGTAGTTGCAAACGGTATGCCACGGGCCCAATTTTGTCCAATACCTGAAATGGACCATAATATTTTGGAGACAGTTTATGGCGCTTGGATGCAGTCAGGGACAGCTGGCGGTAGTGTTGAAGCTTTAACCACACATAGTCTCCAGGGAAATAAGATGCCTCCCGGTGCTTCTTATCATAATAGCGTTTCATACAGTGCTGGGCCTCTTGTAGATGAGTACGTACCTCAGTGAGCATAGCGTCTCGTTCAGCTAACGCTTGGTCCAAAGTGACAACTTTGGATGCCCCAGGTTCATATGGTAACAGACGAGGTGGATCTCTGCCATAAACTACCCTGAAGGGTGTAGTTCCCAGTGCTGTGTGGTAAGATGTGTTATAGAAAAATTCTGTCCATGAAAGCCATTTCACCCACCTTCTAGGTGCATCCCCCACAAAACAACGAAGATACATTTCAATCGTGCAATTGACAACCTCTGTTTGTCCGTTCGTTTGTGGATGATATGTAGACGAAAATGCCAATTGGGTGCCCTATAATTTGAATAATTCCTTCCAAAATATACTGGTAAAAATGGCATCCCTGTCACTGATAATGGATGAGGGAATTCCATGTAATCGGACAATGTTGTCCATAAATAATTGAGCGACCTGAGCAGCAGTATATGGATGCGCCAAAGGAATGAAGTGACCATATTTTGAAAACCAATCAATGACGACGAATATCACAGATTTACCTGTTGAAATGGGAAGTCCAGCAATGAAGTCCATGGAAATGTCAGACCAGATTTGAGACGGTAGTTACAGAGGTTGCAGTAGGCCGGCCGGACTTAAATATTCGGCCTTGTTTTGTTGACAAATCTGGCAAGCAGCTACATAATCAGCAATTGTGCTCTTCATGCCCTTCCAGTAAAAGTCCCGACTGATTCGGAAATATTTTTTCTGTTGACCTCATGTGTGCTATCATGGATAGAGGACAGGATGGTGTGAAGAAGTGGGGATGTATTATGCAAAAAGATCCTATTTTTGTAGAGTATGAGACGGTCCTGAATCGTCCAATGAGAAGCTGCTGTCCCCTGTTGAATATCCTGATATAATGACATGAGATCCAGATATTGATGTACTTCCTCACGAATCGAATCTAATACCAGTGAGCGTGGGTGACTGATAGCTTAAATTTGTGTGGCAGAATTATCCCGACGTGATAAAGCATCAGCCCCCAAATTCGAACTACCTGGCTTATAGTGAACCGTAAAATCGAAGCCCATGAGCTTAGTTAACCAATGCTGCTGTGGGGATGTGGTGAGGCACTGTTCAAGAAGATACTTGAGGCTGCAATGATCTATACGAATGAGAAATGGTCGTCCCCAAAGATAAGATCGCCAATGTTGGACAGCCTTGGCTAACCCAATCAATTACCTCTCATAGGCAGCTAACTTATGGTGGTGTTGTCCTAACTGACGGCTGAAATAAGCAATGGGGTGTCCCAATTGTTGTAACACTGCCCCTATACCTCCCCCGGATGCATCACATTCCACCACAAAGTCTCCCTCAAAATCTGGTAGTTATAGGACTGGCGCTGAGGCTAAGGCCTCCTTTAACATGTGAAAGGCCTGTTCCGCTGAAGAAGACCAGTGGAAGGCATTCTTTTTGAGCAGGTTGTTGAGTGGTGCTGCTATCATGCCATAAGATTGGATAAATTTTCTGTAATATCCCGCTAGGCCCAAAAATCCCTTTAATGCTGTGATGGAGGTGGGAATCGGCCAATCTGTTACTGCTTGTATCTTGCTCTGGTCAACTTTCACGCCCACAACTGATATGACGTGGCCCAAATATGCCACCGTAGATGTACCCATAGAACATTTTGATTTATTCAAAACCAAATGATGAGAGTGTAGAATGGTAAATACTTGATGGAGGTGGTGGAGATGTTCTTCCCAATTTTTGCTATAGACCAGAATGTCATAAAAAAAAACTAACACATAGTTGTGCAAAAGTGATGAAAAGACCTCATTCATGAGGGCCTGAAAGGTGGATGGTGCATTGGAGAGACCGAAGGGCATGACGAGGAACTCAAAATGATCATGATGTGTGCGGAAGGCAGTCTTCTCCACATCTGCCGGGTGAACTCTTATTTGATGATAGCCCGATTTCAAATCTAATTTGGTAAAAATTGTAGCACCATGTAACTCATCCAGCAACTCATCCATGACTGGAATGGGGAACTTGTCCTTAATTATTTGCAAGTTGAGTTGCCTATAGTCGACACAAAATCTCCATGATTTATCCTTTTTACGTACAAGTAACACTGGTGAGGAAAAAAGAGATCAACTGCTCTGGAGCACCCCCTGAGTGAGCATATGCATGCATTGTCGTTCTATTTCATCTTTCTATATATGACGGTAACGATAAGGCCGCACCACTACTGGATCAGTTCCCAACTTTAAACGAATGCGATGATCACAATGACGCACTGGTGGTAGACCCGTAGGATCATTAAATAAATCCGCAAATGCTGTAAGTAAAGGAGCTAACTGATCATCACCGGTGTGCTAAAGCTGTAAAGTGTGAAGTGCATTAGGTACCTGTGCCACAATACCTTGTAATGTAATCTGGCCCTGTGGTGCTGAAAATGTCATAGTCCGAGCCTGAAAGTCCCATAATATAGGTCCTAATAACTGGAGCCATTTGACCCCGAGCACCAAATCAAATCCAGCCAATGGAATGAATAGTAAATTTTCCTGAAATGAATGGTCCTCAATGGTGAAAGGGGTGTTAGCACATAACCCTACACTAGCAATTTTGGCCCCATTGGCCACTGAAACTGAGAGTCCCCTTTGTTGTTAAATTGCCAATCCCAATTTTTGCGCGGCTGGTTCACTGATAAAATTATGTGTGCTGCCCGAATCAACTAAAGCAAGTAGCATGAGATGATGTAACCTGGCCTTTACCTGCATGGTATTAGAACTACGCAGGCCATGCATGGCATGGAGGGAGAGCTCTGGTTCCTGTTGTACCTCTTCAAAAATTTCATTTTCAAGAAGCTCTTCTGAATCTTCTTCCAACAGGTCAATACTAAATAAACGTTTACAGGTATGTCCTGGCAGGAATTGTTCGTCACAATTAAAACATAGGCCCTTTGCCTTTGGAGCGTCCATTTCCTGTTTAGTCAAAAATTTACATGGCATAGAGTGTGGAGGCACACTGGTAGCCTGATCTGCTCGGTTAGGGGCAGAGGACCCAAAACATGGACCAGATGCAGTACCCTGTATTCTGTTGTTCCAAAATGGTTTTCGTTGTAAAGACTCTTTTAGAACTCTCTGTTTGTGTTCCACAGCTCTGGCATAATTTATTGTTGAGTCCAAATCTGTCGGACCAAGTAATTCCACTTCCAATCTAACCGGCTCTGTCAATCCAGCATTAAAAATCGGAACATGTAGGTGAGGAGGAACAAATTCACTAGCTCGGGCCAACCTTTCTTGGAACATTTTTTGGTAAACTTCTAAGGTGCTTGTCTGTTTATAGTTGATCAATTCCCCCACTGGGTTGTTGCTAGCTGGAGGTCCAAACCTCAACTGGCAAGCATGTTTAAAGTGCAGCCAATCCTGAATGGAATAGACATTTTGGTAGTGATGGAACCACATGAGCGCTTCATCGAGCAGGTGGTAGGTGGCCAAAGTAACCTTGTCCATTTCCACCATTTGTTGATGATAGAAGAATTGTTCACATTTCGTGAACCACAGTAAAGGATCTTTAGAGCCATCATATGTAGGAAAGTTAAGTTTAAAGTACCTTGGAACCGTTGATGGTCCTTGTGCGTGAGTTGCCATGGAACCCATTGGTTGGCACAGGGGTGGATTTGGTGGTGGCGTGAATTGTTGGTGGGGTACTGGTTGTGGTTGAAAATTGGTTGCTGGTGGTGGCGTTGGTGCTTGAAGTGCAGCAAGTTGTCGGATGACGGTTTGTAGAGATGATTCCAGTGTTTGTAATGTATTATTGATGTGAGAAATTTCAGTACCTTGAAGAGTGGATCGTTGTTGAAGTTCTGAAAGTACTTGACGTATGTCCTCTGGAGAAGAGGAATCACCGAGGGTGGACCTGTCTGATACCATGTTGTTAGGATCCTCACGAGCCATGGATCTTGTCACCCTCCTCTCTTCTCTTCCTTCCATCACCTTGCTTGACGTTGAGATGGAATGAGGGATTGATGGGTATTGAATTTCGGAAAGGAGAATTGGGGAAAAAATGGAAGAGAGCTTGAAGGAGCTCTTGACCTGTTTATCTAATTTACTCTAGATAAAGTAGACTCAATTCATACTTCTCATTACCCTAGCCGTCCCCTTAAATAGGGTTGAGGACGTCCAAAACACTAAAGACCTCTTGGGTCAATGGTTCAAACCAATAAATGCTAAACCAACCCAAACCAAAGACAAAACCAAACCAAGAAACAATTACATGGAAATTGAAAAACACATTCATTAATTCCTACGCCTGTTGGTAACTCGTGATGCTATAGAGTCCTTAACAGTGTATCTTCTTAGGATACTCTCATACACAAAAGGGTTATGTTTGCTATAAGCCCACTCTTCAGTGTTTATTTGTGTCTAGGGACGTCACATTCTTTGATGACTCTCCATATTAGTCTGATAATGCTTCTCTAGGTTTATCTTTCGTACCAGGTTCTCCTCGACCGGTTGTGCCCCGTGCTACAAAAACTACTCAACCCCCAAAAACACTGGCTGACACCACACCTGCTGAGTTTTCAGATCCTACCGAGGTAAGTCCATCTTCTCCAGTTATTTTTGGCCCACAATATGATACTCGTCCTATTGCAATTAGGAAAGTACCCAGATCATGCACCATGCCCTCTACTTCTCATCCCATAACAAACTTTGTGTCTCATCATTGCCTATCCCCTATTTGTTGTCAATTTTTGTCCACTATTTCCTCCATTCCTGTTCTACAATCTTATCAGGAGGCTCTCAAACATCCATAGTGGAAGACAATATAGATGAAGAAATTTAGGTCCTTTACGAAAATCAGACATTGACTCTAGTCCCACTTCCATCAGATAAGAAACCTGTCGGTTGCAAATGGGTGTTTACTGTGAAACACGGTCCGGATGGGTCCTTAGCTTGGTTGAAAGCTCGTCTTGTTGCTAAAGGCTATACACAATGTTATGGCATTGATTATGAAGAAACCTTCTCTCCAGTGGCCAAATTGAATTTGGTACGTATGTTATTATCTCTGGCAGCTAACTCTTTCTGGCAAGTATATCAACTTGATGTCAAAAATGCTTTTCTCAATGGGGATATCAAGGAGGGAATTTATATGTAGCAACCACTTGGGTATGTGGTTGAGGGGAGTCCGTTTGTCGATTACAAAAATCTCTTTATGGTGTTAAATAGTCGCTTCGTGCATAGTTTGACAAATTAGCCAAGCACTCATACGAACCGGATTTCACAGATGCTCTGGTGATCACTCCATATTTATTAAAGACACACCGAAGGGCAAGGTGATTCTAGCCGTATATGTTGAGGACATTATTATAACTGACAGTAATTTCAAGGGCATCTAGAAGACAAAAGAACGAATATGTGCTGAATTCAAGACAAATGATCTCAGACTGCTTAATATTTTTTGGGCATTGAAGTGCTACAATCCATACATGGAATCATATTATCTCAAAGGAAGTATGTCCTTCACCTACTGGAGGAGACCGAAATGCTGGGATGTAGACCAACAGAAACTCCCATGGACTCGAAAAAAAAATTATGTGCAGGTACTAGAGAAGAGGTAGATGTCGACAAATATCAAAGATTGGTGGGATGACTCATTTACCTCTGCGTAACGAGGCCTTTTTCATATGTAGTCAGTGTGGTAAGTCAATATATACACAATCCACAACTCAGTCATTGGCAAACACTAGAACGGATATTATGATATCTCAAAGAAGCACCAGGAAGAGGGCGTCTCTATAAAAATCATGGACACTTCAACATCGAAGGTTTTTTAGATGCAGACTGGTCCGGATCCCCAGATGACAGGAAATCTACTTCAAGTTATTGTATGATGGTTGGAGGAAACTTGGTTACATGGAGGAGCAAGAAACAGAATGTAGTTGCAGGATCTAGTACAGAAGCAGAGTACAAAGCCATGACACACACAATTAGTAAACTCCTATGGATCAGATCTCTCCTTACTGAATTGGGATTTTACAAAGAAGCTCCTATGAACCTATACTACGATAATCAGGCTGTAATACACTTCACATCGAATCCAGTCTTCCATGAGAGAACAAAGCATATAGAAATAGATTGCCACTTCATATGAGAAAAATTTACTACATGCATCTTATCTCTTAAGCATGTATCTTCACAAAACTAGGTTGTAGACATTCTCACCAAACCAGTCACTCATAAAACTTTGTTCATCGTCTACAGCAAGCTGGGCATCTACGATGTTTTCTCATCCCAAGCTTGAGGGGTAGTATTACAATGTGGAACCCACCATGGCTACAAGGGCCCTCATACAAATTGGCTCGAGCTAGGAGATAAGGAACATGAGCTGGTGGGACCCACCATGGGTTGAGAGATGTCAACAAGGGCCCTCATACAAGTTGGCTCGAGCTAGGAGATAAGGAACATGAGCTAGAATTAAATAGAAGATTTGAAGATCAAGTGGGACCCACAAAGGTACCACGAGCTGGTATCTCTATCAACATGAACTAGAAGATCATGTGGGACCCACAAAGATTAGACCACGAGGTGCTGAAAGAAGAGTTAGAAGTTGAGTTAAATTAGTCTCTTAAATAGATAATGTAATCTTATCATGATAGGCTCATCTTAGAGAGTTCTGGTTGAAATGTAATTAGGAGTCCTAAGATTACTTGTCCATGGAATCTATCACCTCATCAACTATAAATAGAGGTGATTGTAACTCAAAAATTAATCAAGCAAGCCTCTTAGTTTATCTTCTCTCATGTGAAGCTCTCTCTCTCCAAACCTCTTTTATTTTTTCTTCTTCTCTCTCAACCCGAGAGTCTTTCTTGTTTTTCTCCTTTTCTTTCTCTCTCCCCTTGCTTGAGGTATTATTAATGGGGCACTAAATTCAGCACAACCTTTCTTCCAAAGGTTGTTGTAATTCATGAAGAATAGTGGATGAAATAGCAACTACTGGTGGAAGAGTAAAATAGTATAAAACCCCTTTTTCATGGCCACCGCCAATCACCTGTTTCGTAGTTAGATCCTAAAATATATATGAAGATGGTGAGAAGGTGACAAAACAATTCAATTGTTTGGTTAATTGACTAACAAAGAACAAATTTAGCGGAAATTGAGGAACAAATAACACATCTTGGAGAGGAATAGACGCAGTAAGAGAGGAGGAACCCTTGCCAAACACCTTGGTTTGGGAACCATTAGCAACAGTGACAAATTTATGAGGAAGACATGGAGACAATGAATGAAGCATGTGTTTGTTACCTGACAAGTGTTTGGAAGCCCCAAAGTCAATGATCCAAGAGGAAGGGGTTGAAGCGGATGAAAGCATACTTGAGGCAATGGTAGTGGCAGTAGTAGGGCCTTGTGCAGTAGAGGACTGATCCAATAAGGATTTCAACTTCTTAATTGCAGCATAGTCTTCCGTAGAAATAGTCACATTCTCGAAATGAGAATCAGTCCTATCCTCCTTTTTCTCAACATTGGTTGTCGGGCAATTACGCTTGCCATGGAGTTTCCAACATGAATCCACAAGGTGGTTCTGACAACCACAATAAGTGTACAATCAAGGTTCATTGTAGGAATGGATCAGACCCGTTTGACCACCTCTATTGCAGTCTCCTCTTGTATTTCTGCCACGTCCTCGAAATGGGGATGATGTACCTCGATTACCAGAGAACATAGCTGATGGAGCATCAATCGGAGAAGGAGGAGATGGATCAGGAATCCGTAACAACGTAGCACTGATGTCATCAAAAGAGAGAAGAACAGAGAAACTAAGAAGCTGAGTCTTAGCCACCTCTAGATATGGATTAATATTGGTACAGGGCCTCACGCTGTTTTTATTGAACAACTAGAGTAAGGATGAAAATTTTTCTATTCTTGGAGAAGGCCACGAAATCGGGCCAAAAACTCATGAATATTATCTCCTTGTTTGGTAGCCAGCATACTATGAAAAACATCATATACTCTTTGGAAGGAGGCGTTACTGGAATAGAGATTAGCACATGTGTCTAAAATATCCTTGGAAGTTTCCAAGTGGACCACATTGTTAGCGACATGCTCTTCCATGCTGTTAAGAATCCAACTGATAACCATGTCATCATTTTTTACCCATTTACGGTAGACTTCATCTTCTGTATCAATTGGAGGAGGGATTTTTGGTAACATGATTGAGAAGGTCACGAGTAATGAGAATCCTCCGTACCGATTGTGACCAGTTGAGGTAATTGGAAAGACCACTTAGTGGAATTTTAGTAATTCAGAGTATGTAACTCTTATTACTCATATGTCCACTCTCCATGTTGACACAAATCAACTAGAGAGGTCAATTGTCAAAGGTACTCAAATAACAATTACACAACGTAATTTGAAGCACCAGTTGACCAAATTAGCCACCAAAAATAAGTAGAGAATATTTTTCATGAGAATAAACACCAAATCATGGAAAAATTGGTGTTTTTGTCAAGTGATAACAAGAACCAACCACTACTCAACTTCTCTTATATTTATCAAACAATAGAGAGAAGAGAATAGATGCAACTCTTATCCTTAATCCAAACTCAACCACAAAGAGCAACTTTAGATAAGGCCTTTCTTGGCAAACTGAGAGAAATTTCTTGGCAAAATAAATTCCAACTCTTGGGAATACTTTAACACAAAAAAGATTCAATTGTTGAAGTTCAAACATAAAAATAATAGGGATAAGTGAGTACTGGAATTTAATCGAACATATAACGGTTATCCAATAGCATAACACACTCCCATGAGTAATGCTAAATTATAGAATTGACAACAACTATGCTGGAATCCCATATCAACAACGTTTGATTCACGTTACTTAAAGGTAATTGAATCCAAATACCAAACAGAAAAAACAACCTTTGATCAATCATGTAATTTTGCTACAAGATGATCAAGACTACAACATCCTTTTAGTCATATAAGATAGATCTTCACAATGTTTAACCTATCTTGACGTGAATCAAGAATTCAAGAAGAGGAAAAAAAATGGTAACCGTAAAGAGAGAATATGAAAAAAAAATAGATTTTACCTATCACTTCATGGTAGAATGTTATGGTCCTGGGGTTAAGTACCTATGTCTTCCGCTCCTAACAGGCCGGTCTTTCGGGTAGTATTGGCTAGGTGCTTAATATTTGGTATCAGAGCTAGCGCTGCGTCCTGACTTCGAATCCCAGTGCCCCCAAAAAAAGGGATGCAGGTGGTCACGCGCCTGGACTTACCCAGGTTCGACCCGGCTCTGGTTGCTCTGTTGTGGTAGCCTCTGCGGTCGTCAGCTCGGGGAAGGGTGGGGTACTGTTATGGTCCTGGGGTTAAGTACCTTTGTCTTCCGCTCCTAACAGGCCGGTCTTTTGGGTAGTATTGGCTAGGTGCTTAACAAAGGACTCCTTTTTCTATAAACAACTTCTTGAATGGATGACATAACTACTTGAATAGGTATCCTAACCTCCATGTTCTGATACTATGTAGAAGTTAGGACCCTATTGAATTTAGGACCCCATGAATAATACCTCGAGCAAGGGGAGAGAGGAAGAAAAAAGAGAAAAAGAGAAAAGCTCTCGGGTAGAGAGAGAAGAGAAGGAAAATAAGAGAGATTAGAGAAAGAGAACTTCACACAAGAGTGGAGAGAAAAAGAAGTAACTTGCTTGAATAATTCCAAGTTACAATCACCTCTATTTATTGTCGAGGAGGTGATAGAGTCCATGTACAACTAACCTTAGGACTCTTGATTACATTCCAACTAGAACTCTCTAAGATTAGCCTATTATGATAAGATTACATTATCTATTTAAGAGACTAATTTAACTCAACTACAAACACCTTCTTTAAGGACATGAATCAAGCTAGAGAGCCAGCTCTTGTGGGTCCCACATGATCTTCCAGCTCATGTAGATTTAGATACCAGCTCGTTGTATCTTTCTAGGTCCCACTTGATCTTCAAATCTTCTATTTTATTCCAGTACACGTGTTAGGTTCCCTTGCCATGGATTGAGTCACCCTGCGTTCACCTCTTACTTCCAGGGTTGCTACTGACGATGAGAGGGATTTCGTATGCTTAGATCGCCTAATTGCTTGGGATGGAACGGGCCTTGAAGGAGGCTTAGCCTTCGACCTCGATGGAGGGAGAATTTGGCCTCCTACACTACTTTGGAGTAATGCTTAATTTCATTCCCAGCCTGTCCTCTCTCTTAAAGGGTTAGGGGACGCATACAAGCCCAAACCGAGGGCACATGTTTGAAGGAAATTACAAATAAAACCATCCTAACACATAAATTGAAATTACATAAATTAAATCCTGCGTCTGCTAATTACTTTGGATGCTATGGAGTCCATAACATCACCCCCCTCTTCGAGAAAAATCTTGTCCGCAAGCTCGTAAGTGGGGTATAATGCCTGGAAAGATGCCAAGGGTTCCCATGAAGTTTCAATCGAATTTGTGTCAGTCCACTAGACCAAAATCTCCCAGGCTCCCTGGACACGGCGAGCTTGTAACACCTGAGCTGGGGTGGGTAGCACACGCCCCTTCTAAAGTAGTAGCAAAGGGGTGTGGAGAAGAGGAGAGTCTCCCTTGAAGGGCTTCAACTGCGAGATGTGGAACACATCATGAATTTTGGCAGCTGGTGGAAGCTACAAGCTATGCCACACTGCCTATGTGGTCCAATACCTGGAATGGCCCATAAAACTTTGGGGACAATTTGTGACGTTTGGAGGCCGTAAGAGAAAGCTGGCGGTAATATTGCAGACGAAGCCACACATAATCTCCTAGAGAAAAGACCAGGTCATGATGTCGTTTATCATAGTTGGCTTTCATTG
This sequence comes from Aristolochia californica, assembly GCF_029961685.1. NCBI lineage: Eukaryota > Viridiplantae > Streptophyta > Magnoliopsida > Piperales > Aristolochiaceae > Aristolochia > Aristolochia californica. Next base: position 28,196,621 of record NW_027181782.1, on the reverse strand, counting down.
TATGTTGAGCTTCCTGTAAATGAGCGCGGACTTGGCTGAGCAACATATCACGTTCCTCCAAAGCCTGGTCTAGTGCTGCCACCGAGAAGAGTCAGGTTCGTATGATAACAGGCGAGGGGGATCTCTGCCATAAATGACCTTGGAGGGAGTCGTGCCAAGTGCTGTGTTGTAAGATGTATTGTAACAGAACTCCACCTAGGCGATCCACCGGACCCAACCTTTAGGTGAATCCCCTACAAAATAGCGGAGGTACATCTCAATGGTGCGGTTGACGACCTCTGTTTGGCCATCTGTCTGTGGGATGTAGGCTAAGGAGAAAGCCAATTTTGTCCCCTATAGCTTGAAGAGTTCTTTCCAGAAATTACTCATGAAAACTGTATCTCTGTAACTGGTAATGGACTCAGGTATGCCATGAAGGTGGACAATTTGATCCATGAAAAGCTGGGCGACATGGGTCGCTATATAGGGATTCGCCCATGGCAAAAAATGCCCATATTTAGAGAACCGGCCGACCACCATTGAGGTAATTAATTTGCCAGATGAGGTGGGTAGGCCCTCAATAAAGTCCATGGATATATCTGCCCATACCTGTGAAGGTAACTGAAGTGGTTGCAGTAGCCCTGCTAGACTTAATGACTCCGCTTTGTTCTGTTGGCAAATTTGGCAAGCTGACACATAGTCTACCACATTACTTTTCATGCCCCGCCAATAAAAATCATGACTGAGATGAAAATACATTTTCTGCCTGCCCTCATGAGTGCTGTCATGAAATGTAGATAAGATATTGTGGATGAGGGCTGAAGTCGGATGGAGATCAATCCGATTCTTGTACAATATGAGATGGTTCTGAATGGCCCAGTTGCTATCCATTGTAAGCTGCTCAATACTACGATATCATTCAAGGAGCTCAGGATGCTGCTGAATTTCATCTCAAATGGAATCCAGCAGAAGAAATTTGGGCTGACTGATGGTGTTAGGTTCTTCCCGAGCCATGGATCGAGTCACCCTTCTTTCTTCTCTTCCCTCCATATTGAATCATGACTCTAGAAGAGGATTTTTGTTTTTGGAATGTGGAATGGTGGAATTCGGAATGGGATGATGGAGCTTTGAAGGAAGCTCGACCTGGACCTCAGTGGGAGAATCCGACCTAGACCTCTGAGGGAGAATCTGACCTGTTTAATTCTAATTTTCTCAATACTTACTTTCCTTCACCTTGACGTCCCCATAAATAGGGTTGAGGACGGAATTAAAAATTAGACCCAAGGGTCAATTGGTTCATGCCATATTACATCTAAATCAAACCAAACCAAACCAAATAGAATTACATTAAAAGGAAATTGACATAATTTAATTCCTATGCCTGTTGATAACTCGTGATGCTATGGAGTCCATAACATCACCCCCTTCTTGGAGAAAGATCTTGTCCTCAAGCTTGAAATAGGGGTAGAAGGCTTTGAAAGCTGCTAAGGGCTCCCATGTAGTGTCACTGGGATCAGCATCAGCCCATTGCACTAGTATCTCCCAATCACCCTGAATGCGATGAGCCTGTAACACTTGTGCTGGCCTAGAAAGGACACGTCCCTCATGTAGTGGGGACAGAGGGGTGTGCATAAAGGGAGAGTTGCCCTGGAAGGCCTTCATTTGGTAGACGGGAAACACATTGTGAATCCTTGCCTCTGGCGGAAGCTGCAAGCTGTAGGCAACTGTGCCAATGCGGTCCATCACCTGAAAGGGACCATAATACTTCGGAGAGAGCTTGTGGCGTTTGGAGGCTGTCAGTGACAACTGTCTGTAATGTTGGAGACGCAACCATACATAATCTCCTGGAGAAAAAAGACTTCTCAGTGCTTCTTGTCATAATAAAATTTCATAGTATTCTGGGCCTCCTGGAGATGAGTGAACACCTCAGTGAGCATGGTGTCTCTTTTTGCTAATGTTTGGTCCAAAGTGGCTACCTTGGAGGCACCTGGTTCATACGATAAAAGTCGAGGTGGATCTCTGCCACGTACTACCTTGAATGGGGTAGTGCCGAGTGCACTGTGGAGGAGGTGTTGTAACATAATTCAGCCCAAGCGAGCCATTTAACCCACCGTTTAGGTGAGTCCCCCACGAAACAATGAAGATACATCTCAATCATCTTGTTGATGAGCTTGGTCTGACCATCAGTCTGCGGATGGTAGGCGGAAGAGAATGATAACATTGTACCCTGCAGCTTAAATAGTTCTTTCCAGAATGTACTAGTAAAGATGGCATCTCTATCACTGGTAATGGTGGTAGGCATCCCATGTAACCGAACAATATTATCCATAAAGAGCTGAGCTACATGAGCTGCAGTGTAAGGATGCGCCAGAGGGAGGAAATGGCCATACTTTGAGAAACGATCAACCACTACAAATATAAAGGATTTGCCAGACGATGAGGGAAGGCCATCTATGAAGTCCATGGAATTATCTGACCAAACTTGTGACGATAGCTGAAGTGGTTGGAGCAAACCTGCTGGACTTAATGATTCAACTTTATTCCGTTGACAAATCTGACAAGCTGCCACATAATCGGCTATACTGCGCTTCATACCGCTCCAATAAAAATCCCGACTGATCCAAAAATATGTTTTTTTCGGCCCTCATGTGTACTTTCATGGAATGGGGCTAGAATGTTGTGAATAAGTGGTGACGTGTGGTGTAGAAAAATCCAGTTTTTGAAGAGGACAAGACTATCCTGAACTGTCCAATGTTTTTTCGCTCTTCCCTACTGAATCTCATGATATAAGGCAATAAGTTCCGGATATCGTTGTGTTTCCTCCCGAATAGAATCCAACAAGAGAGCTCTGGGCTGACTGATGGCATGTAATTGCGGCTTTGGAATATCCCAACGAGATAAAGCAATCTGGTGATACCCGGACTTCAAATCCAGCTTGGTAAATACGTGTGCGCCATGCAATTCATCTAGAAGTTCATCCACCACTGGAATGGGAAATTTATCTTTGATGGTATGAGCATTGAGCTCCCTGTAGTCGACATTAAAGCTCCAGGTTTTGTCATGTTTCTTGGCGAGTAACACTGGCGAAGAAAATGGCGACCTATGGGCTTGATAATTCCTTGTGCGAGCATAGTCTGGCACTGGTGCTCAATTTCATCTTGCTGTAAATGGGGGTAACGATAAGGGCGTACCACCACCGGTTCAATGCCCAATTTCAACCGTATACGGTGATCACAATCTCTGATTGGTGGGAGTGCAATAGGCGCCTGAAATAAATCACCAAATGTTGTAAGTGGGGAATTTAACTTACAGTGATCAGCATCCAAGACTTGAATTTCCTGAAGAGTGCATGGCGTTGGAGCATGAGTGCCATGGAGAGTGATGGGTTGTTGTTGGGCAGTAAAAGTCCTAGTGAGTGCCTTGAAATCCCATAGTATGGGTCCCAACTTCTGAAGCCATTTAATACCCAATACCAAGTCAAAACCCGCGAGGGGAATGATGAGGAAATCCACTACAAAGGAGTGTCCTTCAATAATAAATGTAGTTGAGTGAGAACTTCCAGCACTGGAAATTTTTGCCCCATTGGCAACGGTTACTGAAATGCCATTGTTATTTTGAATCTTTAACCCAAGTTGGTGAGCTGCTGGCTGGCTGATGAAATTATGTGTACTGCCCGAATCAACTAATGCCAGTAACTGGAGATGCTGTAAGCCGACATGGACCTGAATAGTGTTGGAGTTGTGCATGCCTGTCGTAGCATGGAGGGAATTGGCTGGCTCTTCCGGCTCAGTTTCTGCAATTTCTTCCAACTATGGAACTTCCTCTGAATCATCAAACACTTCCAACTAGAACAAATGTTTGCATTGGTGGCCCTGAACATATTGCTCATCACAATTGTAACAAAGGCCCTTGGCTCATCTCTGTTCCAGCTCTGGTCTAGACAGGCGACGGAAGTATTGGGCTAGTGGAGTGGGAGTGGTATTTTCAGCACGTGGTGTGTGGTTGTGAACTTGGTGTGGAGATGCTGCATATGGTGTGGGGGCACTAGTGGGTGCCCTGCTTGGCCAAGGGGGTTGTCATCCCAGAGACTCCTTGAGGATATGTTGCTTTGTATCTATAGTCTGGGCAAGGTTCATAGCATGGGCCAGATCTTGAGGGTCATGTAGTTCTACTTCCAGGCGCAAGGCCTCCACTAAGCCGACTGTGAATAAATTGACATATTGTTTTGGGCGCACAAACCGACTGGCGTGTGCCAGGCGTTCCTGAAAGTTCTTTTAATACATCTCAATGGTCCCTGTCTATTTTAAATTGACCAGATCCCCCAAAGGGTTACTACATTCGGGAGGCCCAAACCTCAACATGCAATAATCTTTAAATATATCCCAATCATGAATATGATGCTCTGAATCAAATTGATGGTACCATAGGAGCGATTCATCGAGCATATGGAAGACAGCTAAGTGTACCCGATCATCAGCATGAGTTCTTTGATTATAAAAGAACTGGTCACATCGGTGTAACATATTAGAGGATCCGTAGACCCGTCATATGTAGGAAAATCTAACTTGGTATACTTGGGCACTGTTGTGTGGCCTAGTGGGGGGGTTCCCATGGCTGATGGATGTGGTTGGTGCAGATGTGGTGGAGGTGGGGGTGGATGGGGAGGTTGGGGCATGGCAGGTCATGTTGAACTGCCAGACGGCATAGCAAAACTTGAAAACCCTTCATCCACTTGCCAAATTAATTGTTGAAGAGCATCATTCATTACCGAAACAACAAATTGAAGGCCGTCAACTCGATTGTGATTCTCCTCAATGAGATTACGTAAATCTTCAGGGAAAGAGGAATCGTCAAGGGTGGTCTTGTCTGATACCATGATGCTAGGTTCCCTTGCCAAGGATTGAGTTACCCTGCATTCACCTCTTGCTTCCAGGGTTGCTACTGACGATGAGAGGGATTTCGTATGCTTAGAATGCCCAATTGCTTGGGATGGAATGAGCCTTGAAGGAGGCTCAGCCTTGGACCTCGATGGAGGGAGAATCCGACCTCCTACACTACTTTGGATTAATGCTTAATTTCATTCCCAGCCCGTCCTCCCTCTTAAAGGATTAGGGGACACAAACAAGCCCAAACCGAGGGCACACGTTTGAAGGAAATTACAAATAAAACCATCCTAACACATAAACTAAAATTACATAAATTAAATCATGCGTCTGCTAATTACTCTGGATGCTATGGAGTCCATAACAACATGTTCCTAATCTCTTAGCTAGAGCCACATTGTATGAGGACTCTTATTGACACCTCTCGAGCTCATGGTGGGTCCACAATGTAACACTCCCCCTCAAGCTGGGGTTGAGAAAATATCGTAGATGCCTAACTTGTTGAAAATGTTGGACAAAATTTTTTGAGTGACTGGTTTAGTGAGAATGTCTGCAACCTGGTTCTGTGAAAATGCATTTTGGAGAGATAAGATACCGATAGTGAATTTTTCTCATATGAAGTGGGAGTCTATTTCTATATGCTTTGTTCTCTCATGAAAGACTGGATTTGATGTGATGTGAATTGCAGCCTCATTATTGCAATACAAATTCATAGAAGCTTCTTTATAAAAATTCATTTCAGTTAGGAGAGATATGATCCATAGGAGTTCACTGACTGTGTGTGCCATGGCTCTGTACTCGGCTTCTACGCTAGACCTTGCAACTACATTTTGTATCTTCCTCCTCCAAGTAACCAAGTTTCCTCCAACCATCGTACAATATCCCAAAGTAGATTTTATGTCATTCGGGGATCAGCCCAATCTGCATCTGAGAATCCTTCGATGTTGAAGTGTCCATGATTTTTATAGAGGAGACCTCTTCCTGGTGGTCCTTTCAAATATCGTAATATCCATTCTAGTGCTTGCCAATGACTGAGTTGTGGTTTGTGCATATATTGACTTACCACACTGACTGCATATGAATTATCTGGCCTCGTTACGCAAAGATAAATAAGTCTTCCCACCAATCTTTGATATTTTCCGACATCTACTTCTTCTCCAGTACCTGCACATAATTTTGTATTCGAGTCCATAGGAGTTTCTGTTGGTCTACATCCCACCATTCCGGTCTCCTCCAGTAGGTCAAGGACATACTTTATTTGAGATAATATAATTCCATGTCTGGATCCTTGTACTTCAATACCCAAAAAATATTTGAGCAATCCGAGATCCTTTATCTTGAATTCAGTACATATCTTTTCTTTTGTCTTTTGGATGCCCTCTGGATCACTGCCAATTATAATAATGTCATAAACATACACAACTAGAATTACCTTGCCCTTCGGTGTGTCTTTAATAAAGACAGAGTGATCTCCAAAGCATCTGTGAAATCCGGCCCGTATGAGTGCTTGGCTAAAATTTTCAAACCATGCGCAAGGTGACTGTGTGAGACCATAAATAGATTTTTGTAATCGACATACAAACTCCCCCTCAACCACATACCCAGGTGGTTTTATATCCCCATTTAGAAAAGCTTTTTTACATCAAGTTGATAGAACTGCCAAGAAGAGTTAGCTGCCAGAGATAATAACAAAATACCGAGTTTACTTTAGTAACTTGAGAGAAGGTTTCTTCATAATCAATGCCATAACATTGTGTATAGAGTTTAGCAACAAAGTGAGCTTTCAATCGAGTGACGGACCCATCCGGATTGTGTTTCACCATAAATACCCATTTGCAACCGACGAGTTTCTTACATGAAGGAAGTGGGACTAGAGCCCATGTCTGATTTTCATAAAGGGTCTGCATTTCTTCATCCATAGCCACCTTCCACCCTGGATGTTTGAGAGCCTCTTGATAGGACTGTGGTAGAGGTACGGAGGAAGTAGCTGAAAGAAATTGACAACAAGCAAGGGATAGATGATGATGAGACACAAAGTTTGTTATGGGATGAGAAGTAGAAGGCATGGTGCATGATCTGGGCTCTTTCCTAACAGCAATAGGGCGAGTATTATATTTTGGGCCAAAAATAATCAGATAAGATGGACTTACTTCGATAGGATCTGACAACTCAGCAGGTGTCGTGTCAGCCAGTGTTTCTGGGAGCTAAGTAGTTTCTATAGCACGGGGCACAATCGGTCGAGGAGAATCTGGTACTAAAGATAAACCTGGAGGAGCATTATCAGGATAATATGGAGAATCTTCAAAAAATGTGACATCCCTAGACACAAGTAAATTCTAAAGAGAGGGATTATAACAAACATAACCCTTTGTGTGCGAGAGTATTCTAAGAAGATACACTTCACAGATTTGGGATCAAGTTTACTATGTTTTGGGAGGAAATATGGACAAAACATTGATAGCCGAAGACTCTCAAAGGTAGTGAAAAAGGATCATCATCAGGTAATAATAGAGAGTAGGGAGATTTTTAACCAAGAATGGAAGAGGTTAACAGGTTTATAAGAAAACATGCGGTAAGAATTGCATGCAGCCAATAAAAGTATGGAACTTGCATAGCATATAGTAAACTGCGAGCTACCTCAAGAATATGACTGTTCTTCTGTTTGGCTAAACCATTTTGTTGAGGGGTGTAGGCACATGATGTTTGATGAATAATGCCATTTTCTTGACAAAATGAGTCAAGATCTTTGGATGTTCTTTGGCATTATCCGACCGAAGGAATTTATTTTTTTGCCCAAACTAAGTGAGTACCATTGCATGAAAAGATTTAATTATCAATGGTATTTCATAACGCTCTTTAAACAAAAATAACCAAGTGGTACGAGTGAAGTCATCAATGAATGTAATAAAATGTTTCACTTGAGAAATGTTGGAGACACTCAAGGGTCCCCAACCACCAGTATGGATTAACTAAAAAGGAGAGACACTTTTAATTTCTGGAAGAGGTGATTATGTAGACCACTGATGTTTACTCATTTGACATGATTCACAATGAAGGTTCGATTGCACTTTAGGAAAAATATGATGAAGAGATTGGACAGACGGAAGTCCCAACTGGTTGTGCCATAACCTAGTTTCAGTGTCGCAGGTGGATGCAATATGTATTTGTGGCACATCCAAGAAGTAGAGCCCCCCTTGTTCACGGCCTCCACCAATCACCCGCTTCATTGTAAGATCCTGAAACACACATAAAGTGGGTGAGAAAGAGATAGAGCAATTAAAATGTTTTGTGAGCTGACTAACCGATAAAAGATTCAAAGGGAAAATAGAAATGAAAAGGATATCAGTGAGCGGAAGTGGTGGTGTAACAGAAGTGGATCCTTTCCCTCGAACTTTAGTTTTTGAACCATCAACAATAGTAACAAATTTATGTGAAAGACATGAAGAAACTGAGTATAGTAGATGTATGTTACCTGTAAGATGCTCGAAGGCTCCTGAGTCAATTATCCCGGACGAAGAGGAGGCAGAAAACATACTTGAAGAGGTGATGGCAGCGGTTGGTGAAGAAGTACTTGGGGAGGACCCCATCATGGTCTTCATTTTGTGGAATAGTTCATAGTCTTCATCAGTAAAAGTATGCTTTGCATTTGTTGTGGTAGACTGCTCTATTTTTGTATAACTCACTAAGGCTTGGTTAGCCTTATTCTCATTAGCTTTATAACATATTTCGCGAGAGTGATCCAATCTACCACATATAGAGCATTCTTTTAGATGAAAGAATGTGTCTCTAGTGTGGCCATATCCCTTACAATGGGTGCATTGCTTCCCATCTGTTTGGTCAAAACCAGTCTTTCCACCTCTTCCTCTTCCTCATCTGTAAAATCTGCTTCGGCCTTGGCCTTGGTAAGATGGTGTTCCCCTATGTCCAGAGTACATAGCGGATGGTATTTCAATAGTAGAGGAAGAAGCATCTACAATACAGAGAAGTGTAGCATATACATCATCAAAAGTGGGAACCGTGGAAGAGCTAAGATGGTGAGTCTTAGCAGCTTCAATATGCGATTTAATGTTAGCAAGGCATATGGCAATTATCAAGGCCTCTTTCTGTTTCTCTTGGACAAAGATATCTGTAGAGGTTGGCTAGGCAAGTTTTCATTCTTGAAGAAAGCCTCGAAAGCAGGCCAAATATTTATGTATATTGTCTCCTTGTTTGGTAGTAAGCATCCGTTGTAAAATATCATATGGCCTTTGTAAGTTGTCGGAGCTTGAATACAACTTGGTGCATGTCTCCCAAATTTGAGTAGTCGTCTCTAGATGAATGACATTATTGGAGACATGTTGTTTCATATTTTTGATAAGCCAACTAATAACCAATGTATCCTCCTTTAACCATTTGGTATAGAATATATCATCTTCATTAATATGTGGTCCACGGTTGGTGAGATGACCAACTAGGTCTTTTGTGATAAGAAACCGACAAACCGATGTGGACCAGTTCTTAAAATTTGATACCCCCCATAAAGGTACAGTGGTGATTATGAGTATGCCTCTCTTATGACTCATATTATCTTCAACCATAGTAGGAAAATCAAGTAAAATAGTTCTCCAATCAAGTAATCAAAATATGACCGAGTGGAAGACTTTAACCAACTCGATTAATGGAGATGCTTAACATAAAATCTAAGTAAATAATTTTAATGGATAATGACTCATAAAAGAATCAATATCATCATTCTTTATACAAGAATCTTGTTACCATAGATTTATAAAAAAAATCCAATATGCACTAGTCTCGGTCACAGTATTATGTAAACTGACAAAAATTGCCTTGATAATCTCTTCTAATCAAAGATAATCCAATACACATATTCTCATAATTTTGTAAGATGAAAATATACATAAGGAAATCTATAAAACACCTCATAATATAAAAAACCAGTGGCATTAATTTAATAATATGAGAAATAAATACTAATCTCATGAGCTTCAATCTTGCTTCATCACAAGTCTTCTATGAGCAGCTTTTAATCATATCTTCATAGAGCACAATGGGGATCCTAAATTGGTAGCTCTAATACCATGTTGAATTTAGGACCCCATGAATAATACCTCGATCAAAGGGAGAGAGAAAGAAAAAAGAGAAAAAGAGAAAAGTTCTTGGGTAGAGAGAGAAGAGAAGGGAAATAAGAGGGATTAGTGAGAGAGAACTTTACATAAGAGAGGAGAAAAAAAGAGAAAAAGTTGCTTGAATAATTCAGAGTTACAATCACCTCTATTTATAGTTGAGGAGGTGATAGAGTCCATGTACAACTAACCTTAGGACTCCTAATTACATTTCAACTAGAACTCTCTAAGATAAACCTATTATGATAAGATTACATTATCTATTTAAGACACCAATTTAACTCAATTACAAACACCTTCTTTAAGGATGTTAATAAAGCTAGAGAGCTAGCTCTTGGTCTTATCTTGTGGGTCCCACATGATCTTCCAGCTCATGTAGATAGAGATACTAACTCGTGGTATCTTTGTGGGTCGCACTTGATCTTCAAATCTTTTATTTAATTCCAGCACATGTTCCTTATCTCTTAGCTAGAGCCACTTTGTATGAGGACTCTTGTTGACACCTCTCGAGCTCATGGTGGGTCCCACCAACTTTTGGGACCATGGTGTGTTCCACATTGTAATAGACCCCTTGAGAATGACTCTAGGTTAACATGGAAGAAGAAGGAGATAAGAGAGAGAAGAGGGAGAAAGGAGAAGGATGTTAGAGAGAAGGGTTTGGATTAAGGGAAGGAGAGAATGCGTCAAGGGAGAAGAGTGGGTGGTTGGATGATTTCTCAAAGAGAGGAGAAGGCTTGAATGCCTTACCTCTTAGCTATGCTAAGACAATGTATTTACATCTTCAAACCATCCTTATGGAACATACCATAAATAACCACTTTGCCACTCATTTGACGTGTGGGCTTCTAGCCTTGAGCTTGTGGGCTTGAGCCCATCTTCAAACAAAAAGGGTTAGCTTTTCTAAGGCTGGAAAGGAGCAAAAGACAACAAAATTGGAGTTGGTTTGCACAGATATGTAGGGGCCTTCAACTGTTACCTCCCTTGGTGGTTCTAATTACTATGTGATATTTATTGATGATGCAAGCAGAAAGGTCTGGGTTTATTTTATAAAATAGAAATCTATTGTCTTTGACACCTTCAAGAGATGGATAACAAAGGTTGATAATGAGACAAATTTTTAGGTGAAGTGTTTGCAGTCAGCTAATGGGGGAGAATACATAGATGATGATTTCAAGTGGTGCTGTGCTGTAATGGAATCATGATGAAACAGACCATTCTTAGAAAACGTCAACAGAATGGTATAGCTTAGAGGATGAACTAGGCTTTGAATGAGCATGCTAGGAGCATGAAATTATATGCGGGATTGCTAAAGATGTTCTGGTCTGAGGATATTAGCATCGTTGCCTATTTGATCAATAAAGGTCCTTCAACACCATTAGATTACAAAATACCAGAAGAGGTCTGGAGTGGCAAAGAGGTAAGCCTTTCTTTTTTGAAAGTTTTTGGTTGTGTTTCTTATATTCATATTGATTCTTCTGTTAGAAGTAAACTTGATGCTAAATCTAAGATATGTTTCTTTATCGGCTATGGTGGTACCAGGTTTGGTTATCGCTTATGGGATGATCAAAGTCCTAAAGTTATCAAAAGCAAAGATATGATCTTCAATGAAAGCATATTATATAAAGATAGATTGAGAACAGAGCCTGAGAGCACAAGTGATGAATCCAAGAAGTCATAAGTGTATCAATTGAGAGATCTTCCGGTTATTGAGATTTGCTCAGGAAGACCAGGAAAACATACCCGCAAAAGTAAATCAGAACATTCACGAAATTGAACTTAGAAGATCTTTCAGAAGTAGCAGACCACCACAAACGTACTCCCCTGCACTAAATTATATTTTATTGACTGGTAAAGGTAAACCAGAGAGTTATGAGGAAGCCGAGCAAGTTGATGAATCAACCAAGTGGGAGTTGGCCACAATGGACGAGATGGTTTCACTGTTTTTCAATCAGTCATGGCAACTGACCGAGTTACCAAAAGGGAAAAAGACCTTACAAAATCAATGGATGTATCGAATAAAAGACGAATAGGATGGCAACGAGCGGTACAAGGCAAGACTGGTGGTAAAAGACTTTCAACAAAAAGAAGGCAATTAACTACACTAAGATTTTCTCTCCATTAGTGAATTTGACTACTATTAGAACAATGCTTGAACTAGTGGCAAATAAAGACTTGCACTTAGAGCGGTTGGATATAAAGACATCCTTTCTTTGTGGTGATTTGGAGGAAGAAATTTACATGATGCAGCCACAGGGTTTCAAAGCACAAGGAAAGGAGAAAATGGTGTGCAAACTTTAAAAGAGTTTGTATGGTCTTAAACAAGCTCCAAGACAATGGTATAAGAAGTTTGACACCTTTATGAGTAGTAATGGTTTCTTGAGGTACTAGGAAGATCATTGTTTTTATGTAAAGAAGTTTGATGACTCCTATGTCATTCTACTGCTATATGTTCATGGTATATTGATAGCAGGTGCTTGCAAACAGGAAATGGAAAAGTTAAAAAGGAAGTTGTCCAAGAAGTTTGCAATGAAAAGAAGTTTGACACCTTTATGAGTAGTAATGGTTTTTTGAGGTGCTAGACAGATCATTGTTGTTATGTAAAGAAGCTTGATGACTCCTATATCATTCTACTGCTATATGTTCATGGCATGTTCATAGCAGGTGCTTGCAAACAGGAAATGGAAAAGTTGAAAAGGAAGTTGTCCAAGAATTTTTCAATGAAGGATTTGGGTGTTGTAAAACAAATCCTTGGGATGAGGATTACTAGGGACATTAATGTCTTAAAGCTGTCACAAGAAGAATATTTGAAGAAGGTATTGAGCAGATTCAACATGAATGGTGTGAAACCAATAAGTAGTCCTTTGGCTACTCACTTTAGGCTATCTAAGGAGCACCCACCATCTACAGAGCAAGAGCAAACCAACATGGCCAATGTGCCTTATGCTTATTCTATTGACAATCTCATGTATGTCATGGTGCACACTAGACCAGACATAGCTCATATAGTGGGACTTGTGAGTAGATATATGAGTAATCCAGGTAAAAAATATTGGGAAGCAGTGAAGTGGATTCTCAGGTATTTCAGAGGCACTACAAACTCAACTTTATGTTTTAGAAAGTCAGATTTGGGATTAAAGGGTTATGTAGATGCTGACTTAGCTGGAGACATTGATGGCAGGAAGAGTACCACTGTATATGTATACTCATTGGGTGGTACACCAGTTAGCTGAGTCTCTAAGTTACAAAAGATAGTTGATATTTTCACTATTGAGGCAGAATATGCTGTCGTGATCGAAGCCAGCAAAGAGATGGTATGGTTGCAAGTCTTTCTGGGAAGAACTATGTCTCAAGCATGGGAAGAATGTGTTGTATTGTGACAGTCAGAGTGCTATTCATTTAGCAAAGATCCTTGCTTGTCATGCTAGAGCAAATCACATATAAGAGTATTACCACTTCATTAGATCGACTCTTGAGGATGAAGTATTAGTACTTGAGAAGATTCAAGGGAGTCAGAATCCGGCTGATATGTTGAGAAAAACTATTACGATTGAGAAACTAAAGTTGTGTGCAACTTCAATTGGACTTCTCTTTGAGGATTGAGAAGTTGTTGCCACTGCAGAGGAGATATTAATGATGGATTAGTCTCCAAGTGGGAGATTGTTAAGTTGTGGGACCTAATTAACACCTTACACTCTGTGTCAATAAGGGTAGTTTGGGGATTTCACACCTATAATCCGATTGCCCTAATTTTTTCTTTATCTTTATATTTGGGGGGCCGCTATTAAGGTTTAATAATTCATTAGAGGAGCATCATTTGTGACCAAGAGAGATTAGAGAAAAACAACACCTGTAAGTGTGTGCGATCTCTTTGGTAAACTATTTCATCTTCATAATGGATTACTACAGTGGCAGAAGACAAGACCTTGAGGCAAACATGTATAAGTCTTGTTATCTATATTTTTGTGCTTGCTTTTCCTTTATTCTATGATTATTATTATTTCTCTTGTTGTTTGGAATTAGGGTATCTAATTCCTAACAAATCAAGTAGGTATTCATATCACTTTGAAACCGATCTTCCATGAAAGGAAAAAACATTCAATTTAATATATCTCAAACATGTTTGGTCACAAGAGCAAGTAGAAAATATTCTTACAAAACCAGTTACATCTAAAATCCTATCTTTTATATATGACAAGCTGGGTATTTATGATGTTTTCTCACCTCCAACTTGACAGGGAGTGTTAAAAGATAGGCTCATGCCCACACGTCCATGAGGTAGCATCCTTGTAAATAATAAGACTTCTCAAAAAGATGGCATGAATATGTAATTAATTGAAGAGATACATGTCTATTTATGTCTTTTATTTTGTAAAGCTTGTAGCCCTAAGGGCATTATAGTCATTGTAACACACATTCTAAAATTATAAATAGAGGTCCATGGATAAGAGGTAGAGCATCAATTTCTCCCCTCTTCTAAAAATCATCCAAGCTCTCTCCCTCTATCTTTGGTAGTCGAGCTCTCTTTTAAGCTTTCCTCTCTCTTCTCTTCTCCTTCGTCTTCCTCTTCTTTCCTTCTTCTTCTTACTTTGGTCGAGGTTCTTATCATGGGATCCTAAATTCTACTATTGAATTTATGAAAATGAGAAATACTTCATTGAGTTGTTATAACCAGAGTACATGAACCTCTATTTATAATAGAGGAAGGTAGTAGAGTCCAATTACAAATAAAACTACCTTTGTCCCAATTACACCCAAACTCTGACACTGAAAGATAAGTCCTAGCATAATTAAATATCTCAATATAGATAAAATACAAACATAACTAAAATTAGAACTCTTCTAGGACGTGACCATAAGATAAAGATATATTTGTGAGTCTTTCTTGATCTTCCAACTTATGTGATAAGGATGCCAACTCGTGGTAATCATGGTGGGTCCTACTACTTATGTGCTTGGGCCCATCTTGTGGGTCTTCCTTGGTCGTGTGGCCCATCTTATAATACTCTTAGATATGTGGGCCTTCCTTGGTCATGTGGGCTGGAGCCCATCTTCTAACACTCCTCCTCAAGCTGGGGGTGAGAGAACAACATGAACTCCCAGCTTGTTGCAAATGATGTATAGAATCTTTTTGTATAAAATGGCACATCTTCATATATGCCTTCCTCTTCCAACACTCCCCCTCACGGTGTTGCATTTTTCCATGACGCCCTATTGGCATCATAGATATATGTGAGAGTAAAAATCACTCCTAGCCGGTAAGACATTGCTTCATACACTAGTCCTAATGCTGGATGTAGGGCACACTTCATCTTCTGTAGGTAGTGTGTCTATCGGCATTGCTCTGAAGTGTCCACCACCGTGTCCCTCCACAGGACAATGAGTCTCAAGTGGTAGGATTAATAAAAGCCATTACAGGGGGGGTAGTGGGTTTATTTATAATGGTGTCCCAATTCGAACACCGACTCTTATGGTATTCTAATAGTGATATTTTTGAGAGTTAAATTTATCATGATGTCCCAATCCGTGCACCGATCTCATGGTGTCCCAACCGTGATATTTTAAAGAGTCAAATAAATTATAGTATGAGAAAAGGTACCGAGGCCTCCTCTTCTTCAATAATAATGTCCCCAAAGAAACATAATAGCTGAATATAATATGACCATCTTCCAACTCATTTAACACTAATCAAAATAATAAACCTTGTAGAAGGACCCATGAAATAATCATAATCCGATATAATTATTTTTTCTTAGATGCAGAAGTTTCATATTTTTTGCACCTCCTTTCTTAAATATTTTGGTCACATAAACTTATCCACAATATATGGAACATAATACCTCTTTCTTGTACTTCTTCTACTTATCCCCCTCAAGCTTTGGTGTAATGGCAGTGATCCCAACATGAACCAAATATCATAGATGTAGCAATAAACCCAAATAATAGAGATGTAGTAATAAGCCCTTAAACCATGGAGAATGAGATATTTTCCTGATATAGCAACTCAAACAATGACGCAAAACAATCAGCTTAAATTTGGATTTTTCAATACAACAGAATACTAGCATGACCTTTGATTCTTCCACTGCGAATATATATTGAAATATAGATCAGATCGACATGAAATATTTTCTTGATTAAACTAAACTTAAATACCTTTCATCCAAGTATAACTTCACTTCATAAAATAATATAATTATCAAAAGATAAATAATTTGATAGATTTCGGTCTCTGTCATCTGGCTGAACTAAGCATTGTTTCTCCTTTTTCTCCAGAATGATCATTGACTCTACCAAAATCAATATCTCCTTATAAAAAACTCATACCAAGAATTTGTTAAATATTGAAGAAAATATACTTACATATTTTTCTTTTGATATATAATTCTCCATATAAAGCGTCTTTCTTGATAGCATAAAATACCTCTGAAGTTGAACCTTTCTGTTGCTGCTCGAACCTTGTTTCAAGACCTTTGCTCATTCAAATATAGATATCTCTCTGTAGATAAATCTGATTGGAATAATAATTTTTCCTTGGAAACTAGACTCAAATATGTTTCCGTCAATATAAATTTTTCAATATGGAAATCTCATTATAAAGGTGAAAAACGCAAAGCAGTCTATAGGTGTAGGGACAGAAAAAAAAAACTACTAACCTAGACTTAGGGTTTAGGGTTTAGAGAAAAGGATCTCATTATCACTGTGGGTTGACCAAGTCAACTCACAGAACCTGATCTGATACCATGTTGAATATATGAAAAGGATAAATACTTCATTGACTTGTTATAACCAGAGTACATGAACCTCTACTTATAATAGAGGAAGGTAGTAGAGTACAATTACAGTAAAACTACGTTTGTCCCAATTACACCTCAAACTCTAACACTGAAAGATAAGTCAGCATAATTAAATAACTCAATATAGATAAAATACAAATATAACTCAAACTAGAACTCTTATAGGACGTGACCATAAGATAAACATGTCTTTGTGAGTCCTTCTTGATTTTCCAACTTATGTGATAAGGATGCTAGCTCGTGGTAATCATGGTGGGTCCTACTTCTTATGTGCTTGGGCCCATCTTGTGGACCTTCCTTGGTCATCTTCCAACATCTATAAAGGCAAACTAGAGAGAGATGAACGGAGGACAATTAAAGCTCCAGTCCATCATTCACACCATCCTCAGCCATGTTGCTCCACCTCTTCCACAAGAATGTTTGGTTCAGAGCCTAACTAGTCTAGGCTGACCTAGAATTGATCCTTTGTATCTAGTGCATACATCTTATGCAATCAACTCATTTTGGTACTCAAATTGACATTCTATAAAATGAAAGGCCATAGAGCCACTTTTGTTTTTATTTTAAATTCTTTTTGCCTTTGACAAAAAGGAGGAGAAAGAACAACTAAGCACAAAATCAAATTTTTAAAATTAAATATGCATAGTTTTTGGAATAACTTATTCTGAAACTTGAATTCAATCAAAATTTCATGCTACTGTGCCTATAAGAGTTATTTTTTTAGTTTTTTCATTTTAAGTTTTGTCATCATAAAAAAAGGTAGATTGTTGACCAAGAGTTGACTCCCATCCATATTTTGATGATAACAATTGTTGAATTTAGAACCCCATGCTTGAAACCTTGAGCAAGATGAGAGAGGAAGAAAAAAGGGAGAGAGAAAAGAAGAAAAGAGCAAAGAGAGAGAGAGATCGGGTAAAGAGGAGATAAGAGAAAAGGGAGAAGAAAGACTTTAGGTGAAGAGAGAGATTCTTCCATGAACTTGAGTAGAGGAGAGCTTGATTGAAGCCTTCAACCAAAATCCCTATATATACTATTTCCATTACTTATTTAGGGAAAGTCCTCAATCAATTAGGATCCTTAATTATTTCAATCACGATTAGCTAAATTACATCAATCAAATGAAGATCAATCAATTTCATTAATCAAGGAAGATTGCCAAATCATCCAACTCATGTGATGACTCATCATACCCCTTCATGAGGTGACTAATCATGCCACCTTGTGTGGGCATGGTAGGTTTGGTCCCACCTTCTAACACACCCCCTCTAGCTTGGGGTGAGAAAACATCGTAGATGCCCAGCTTGCTACAGATGGTGGACAAGATTTTATGAGTGACTGGTTTGGCGAGAATGTCTGCAACTTGCCCTTGTGAGGAGATATGTTTAAGAGATAATATGCCAGCTTGGAATTTTTCTCGTATAAAGGGACAGTCCACCTCAATGTGCTTTGTTCTCTCATGAAAGACTAGATTTGAGGTGATATGAATCAATGTTTGATTATCGCAATGTAGATCCATAGGAGCATCTTTATAGAATTCCAGTTCGGTGAGAAGGTACTGGAATATGGGCCCAAGCCCACACGACCAAGGAAGCCCCACATATCTAAGATTATTGTAAGATGGGCCCAAGTACATAAGAAGTAGGATCCACGATGATTACCTCGAGCTAGCATCCTTATAAGTTGGAAGATCAAGAAAGACTCACAAAGATAACCACAAGCTAGTTGGAAGATCAAAGACTCACAATGATAACCATGAGTTGGCATCTTTATCTTATGGTGACTTCCTAGAAGAGTTCTAGTTTAAGTTATGTTTGTCTTCTATTTATATTGAGTTATTTAATTATGGTAGGAGTAATCTTTAAGTGTTAGAGTTTGGGTGTAAAGGTAGTTTTATTGTAATTGGACTGTACTACCTTCCTCTATTATAAATAGAGGTTCATGTACTCTGATTATAAGTAAGTCAATGAAATATTTCTCTTTTCCATAAATTCAAAATGGTATTAGAGTAGGTGTTTTGAGGTGACTTGGTCAACCCACAAAGATAATGAGATCCTTTTTTCTAAACCCTAAACCCTTTGTCTAGGTTCATAATAATTTTTTTTTTCTGTCCCTACATCCGTAGTTTGCTTTGGGTTTTTAATCTCTATACTAAGATTTTTATATTGCAAAATATATATTGAAGGAAAGATATTTGAGTGTCCTTTCCAAGGAAAAACTATTTCTTTTCAACCGGAGTTATCTACAAATAGAAATTGATATTTGAATGAGCAAAGGTCATATTACAAAAGAGGTTTGAGCACTAGCAAAAAGCTTCAACTTCCGAGGTATTTTATGCTATCAAGAACGATAATTTATATGGGATATATACATGAAAAGAAATATTTTTAAGTCTATTCTCTTACCTATTCAACTAAATTTCAATCTGATTTATCTAAAGAAGAGAAATCGATATTTGAAATAGCAAAGATCAGATTGAAAAAAAGGTTCGAGCAGCAACAAAAAGCTTCAACTTTCGAGGTATTTTATGCTATCAATAATGAGACTTTATATGGAGAATTATATATCAAAAGAAATATATATAAGTCTATTTTCTTACTTAATCTACCAATTCTCTATCTAAGTTTTTTATTAGGAGATATTGATCTCGGAAGAGTCAATGGTCAATCTGGAAAAAAAGGAGAAACAGTGCTTTGTTTGGTCAGATGACAACGACCAAAATATATTAGATTATTTATGATATGATAATTATATTTTATGAAGATAATTTATACTTGGATGAAATTTATTTAATTCTAGTTTCATAACGAGGAAATTTCATGTCAATCTGATCTATATTTTAAGATATATTCACATTGGAAGAATCAAAGGTCATGCTGGTATTCTGTTGCATTAGAAAGTCCGAATTTAAGCCCATTGTTTTGCGTCACTTTTTGAGTTGATATATCATGAAAATATCTCACTTCTCCATGGTTTGAGGGCTTATTACTACATCTCTTTTATTTTGGTGTATTGTTGCATCTATGATGTTTGGTTCAAGCTGGGATCAATGACATTACCTCCCAGCTTGAGGGGGAGAAGTAGAAGAAGTACAGGAAAGAGGTATTTTATTTCATATGTTGTGGATAAAGTTTATGTGACCAAAATATTCAAGAAAGGGGGAGCACAAATGAAGCTTGTACATCTAAGATGAAAATTTAGTATCGAATTATTTCATGAGTTCTTTTACAAGGTTTATTATTTTGGTTCGTGTTATATGTTGGAAAATGGTCATGTTATATTTCAGCTGTAGCTATTGTGTCTCTTTGGATAAGACATTATTATTGAAGAAGAGGTGGCCTCAATATCCTTTATCATACCATAATTTATTTGACCCCATAAAAAAATCAACTATTGGGAAACCTTGACGGAGAAACTTAATACCCTGTAAAAAAATATCAATGGTTGGGAAACCATAATGGAGGAACTTAATACCCCATCAAAAAAATCAATGGTTGGGAAACCATGATGGAGGAACTTAATACCCCTTAAAAAAATATCAACGGTTGGGAAACCATGACGGAGGAGCTTATTATTACATCTATGTTATACGCACCTGAATTGGATAGTTGGGCCTCATGGAAGAGAGCATCAACGTGAGAGTGAGTGTTGGAAGATATGGAGGACTGCCATTTTATACAAAAATATTATATACATCATTTTTAGCAAGCTGGGAGTTCATGATGTTCTCTCACCCCCAGCTTGAAGGGGAGTGTTGGAATATGGGCCCAAGCCCACACGACCAAGGAAGGCCCACATATTTAAGAATATTGTAAGATGGGCCACACTACAAAGGAAGACCCACATATCTAAAACTATTGTAAGATGGACTGAAGCACATAAGAAGTAGGACAAACAATGATTACCACGAGCTGGCATCCTTATCACATAAGTTGGAAGATCAAGAAGGACTCACAAAGATAACCACAAGCTGGTTGGAAGATCAAGAAGGGCTCACAAAGATAACCACGAGCTGGTATCTTTATCTTATGCTCACGTCCTAGAAGAGTTCTAGTTTGAGTTATGTTTGTCTTCTATTTATACTGAGTTATATAATTATGATAGGAATTATCTTTAAGTGTTAGAGTTTGGGTGTAATTGGGACAAAGGTAGTTTTATTATAATTGGACTCTACTACTTTTCTCTATTATAAATAGAGGTTCATGTACTCTAATTATAAGTAAGTCAATGAAGTATTTCTCTTTTCCATAAATTCATCAGAAGGGATTTGATCCATAGGAGCACACTAACTATGTGTGTCATGGCCCTGTATTCTGCTTCTTGCTTCTCCATGTAACCAAGTTCCCTCCATCCATTGTACAATATCCCGAAGTAGATTTTCTATTATCTAGGGATCCAACCCAGTCTGCATCTAAGAACCCTTCTATGTTGAAGTGACCATGGTTCTATAGAGAAGCCCTCTTCCTAGAGCTCCTTTCAAGTATCACAATATTCTTTCTAGTGCATGCCAATGAGTAAATGGTGGTTTGTGCTTGTTTTGACTCACCACACTTACTGCATATGATATATCCAACCTTGTTACATGGAAATAAATGAGTTTCCCCATATGTCTTTGATATTTTTCGATATCCACATCTTCTCGAATGTCTGCTGATAATTTTGTATTTAAATCCATAGCGATTTTGCTGGTCTACGCCCCATCATTCTTGTCTCCTCTAGTAGATTAAGGACATACTTCCTTTGAGAGAGTATAATCCCATGTTTGGAATGTACTACTTCAATAACTAAAAAGTATTTAAGTTGTCCATGATCTTTTGTCTTGAACTCTTCAGATATCTTTTCCTTGGTTTTCTAAATGCCCTTGGGATCACTACTAGTTAAGACAATATCATCAACATAGACGGACAAAAACATTTTCCTTTTAGGTGTGTCTTTAAGAAACACAAAGTGATCTATGGAACATCTATGAAATCTGGCCCGTATCATTGCTTTGCTAAATTTTTCAAACCATACACGAGGAGACTGTTTCAGACTATAAAGGGGTTTCTTCAATCGACATACCGAGTCTCCCTCAACCACAAATCCAGGTGGTTGTTTCATATAAATTTCTTCCTTTATATCCCTATTGAGAAAAAACATTTTTCACATCAAGCTGATAGACCGACCATAAAGAATTAGTAGCAAGAGATAATAAGATACATATTGAGTTCCATTCGGTCACCAAATAGAATGTTTCCTCATAATCGATCCCATAACACTGTGTATAGCCTTTGGCAATGAGGTGGGCCTTAAGGTGAGCAACTGGCCCATCCGGATTGTGTTTAACTATATAGATCCACTTACACCCGACATGTTTTTTTCCTGATGGAAGAGGAACTAGGGCACATGTCTGATTCTCATAGAGAGACTACATTTCATCTTCCATTGCTGCCTTCCACCCTGAATGTCTCAGAGCCTCCTGATAGGATTGTGGGACAGAGACGGAGGAGATATACGCAAGAAATTGACAACATGAAGAAGATAAACAATGGTGAGACACAAAATTGATTATGGGGGTGAGAAGTAGAGGGCCTAGTGCTTCTCTGGGTTCTTTCCTAAAGGCGATGGGTTGAGTATCATATTGTGAGTCAAAAGGAACAAGAGAAGATGGACTTACGTCGATGGGATCCGCAAACTCCACAGGTGTGGTGTTAGCCAATGCTTTAAGGGGTTGAACAATTTCTGTAGCACGAGACACAATCGGTCGAGGAGAGGTTGGTAGAGAGGAGAGACCTGAAGGGGCATTTTTCATAGTAGTATGAAGAGTCTTAAAAAAAGGTTACATCCCTAGACACAAGTAACCTCTGGAGAGTAGGAATCTAGCAAATATAACCCTTCTTTGTGCGAGAATATCCTAAGAAGATACATTTGACAAATTTTGGATCAAGTTTACTATGTGTTGGGGAGGTAATATGAACAAAGCATATACACCTGAAGACTTTTAAGGGAAGTGAAAAAGGATCACCATGTGGAAACAATAAGGAATATGGGGATCTATGACTAAGAACGGAAAAGGGTAGCCTATTTATAAGAAAACATGCAATTAGGTTGGCATGTGGCCAATAAAAGTATGGTACTTTCAAGGTATACATTAAGTCGCGAGCTACCTCAAGAAGGTGACGGTTCTTCCATTCTACTACACCATTCTATTGAGGGGGTATAGATACAAGATGTTTGATGGATTATACAATTCTCTTGAAAAAAATAGTCAAGATCACTAGAAGTATATTCTTTGGCATTATCAAACCTTAGTACTTTTATTTTCTGACCGAATTGAGTGACCACCATAAAATGAAAGAATTTAAAATTTGATGGTATTTCATATCACTCTTTAAAGAAAAACATCCATGTGGTATGAGTAAAATCATCAATAAAGGTAATAAGTACTTAACTCGGGAATGTTTGAGACACTCAAGGGTCCCCATACATCTTTCTCAATCAACAAAAAAATGAGCAACACTTTTAACTTTAGGACGAGCAGAGTATGTGGTCCTCTTGTGTTTGCTTAGTTGACATACTTCACAATTTGACATTTCCTTAAATGTAGGAAAAATAAGATGAAGAGATTACGCGGATGGATGTCCCAACTGATTGTACCATAGACTTGTCCCAGTGTGCTTGGTTGAGATGGCATTTGTTTGAAGCACATCCAGGTAGTAGAGCCCCCCTTGTTCATTGCATCCACCAATCACCCGCTTCATTGTAATATCCTGAAACACACAGGAAGAGGGTGAGAAGGTAATGGAGCAATTGAAATGTTGTGTAATTTGACTAACAGATAAAAGATTCAAGGGAAAGATAGGAACAAAAGAATATCTATGAACGGAAGTGATGGTGTAACAGAGGTGGATCCTTTCTAGAGAACTTTAGTTTGGGAGCCATCAGCTATGGTAACAAATATACTCGAGAGACAAGCAGAGACAGAGTGGAGTAGATTTTTGTTACTTGTGAGATGCTCAGAGGCCCCTGAGTCAATTCTCCAAGATGAAGAGCAGGAAGTTGTAGTGAGCATACATCAATTGATGAAGATGGTAGTAGCAATTGAGGAGGAACTTGGAGGAGAGACCATTAGAGTATTCATTTTCTAGAATAAGTCATACTCATCATCGGTAAGGGTTTTCTTTTGTATTGGTAGGCAAACTTGTCCTCCTTTGTACCACTTACTAAGACTTGATTAGCCCTAGCCCATTCCAACGTGTCATGGATTTTCCAACATTGATCGATAGTGTGGCCATATTTCGTGCATTCCTTGCCTTCTATTCTGGAAGAATCATTCCTTCCACCTATTCCTTGTCCTCTTTTAGGATCCTCACGAGCCATGGATCTTGTGACCCTCCTCTCTTCTCTTCCTACCATTGTTTTGCTTGATGTAGGGGTAGATTGATGGAGTGATGTAAGAGAAATTCAGAAAGGGGAAATTGGGGAAAAGGGGAAGAGCTTGAAGGAGCTCTCGATCTTTACCCTAAGTTACTCTAATCTAATTTTCTAATTCAATCGCTACCTTCATTAACCTAGTCGTCCCCTTAAATAGGGTTGAGGACGCCAAATACAATTCAGACCCTTGGGTCACTGGTTCAAGCCAAATAAATTCTAAACCAAACCAAACCAAAATCAATTACATGAAAATTGAAAACCACATTAATTAATTCCTACGCCTGCTGGTAACTCGTGATGCTATTGAGTTCATAACATCCTCCTCTATAATTTCTTCCACGACCTCAGTCATGGTCAATTGATGTTTCCCTATTCTAGAAGTACATAGCAAATGATACTTCAGTGGGAGTCCGGAATAGTAGAGGTGCTAAGGAGTTGAGTTTAAGCAACCTCGAGATATGGCTTAATATTTGCTAGGCAAATGGCAGTGGCCAAGGCTTCCTTCTGCTTGTTTTGGATAGAGACATCGGTGGAGTTAGGCTGAGCTAGCTTTTATTCTTGAAGAAGGCCTCCAAATTGAGCCAAATATTCATGGATATTTTCTCCTTGTTTTAGTACTGAACATACTTTGGAGAATATCATATGGCATTTGTAAGTTGTCGGAGCTTGAGTACAACATTGGTGGAAACAAGTTCTTCCTTCTTGTTGATGAGCCAACTAATTACCTAAGTGTCATTTTTAACTACTTTGCATAAGCAACATCTTCTTCATCAATGGGTAGCCCAAGTTTGGTTAGGTGACCAAGTAGGTCCCTTGTAATAAGAAATGGTCAAAACGATGTTGACCAACTCAACTAATATGATATACCTCACATGGGTATGGTAGTAATCTTGAGAATATAATTCTTGCTACTACGGGTGGCATCGAACCGAGCTGGTTCGCGAGTGGCTCGATTTGCTTGGGTTTATTAGGAACTTGAACTAAGTTCGAGATCCAGATCAGGCTCGTTTAAGTTAACGAGCCAAGCTTGACCGAACCATAGTTCATTTCAAAAGCTCGTGAGCTGGCTCATTAACTAACAAGGGCCTGAGCACGAAGTAGTCTTCATCCGTTTCATTCTTCGGAACTAGGGAATCGGGAAAGTCAGGATTCGGCAGTCTATAGTAGTTCAAAAAGAGAAAATGGGGATTTGGGGGGGGGGAGATTTGAAGGAAATGGACTATAATCTGGTCCTTTAGGTATGTTTTGGTTTTTTATCCGATTTTGTTTTCTTATTCTTCATTCTTCCTCTTCGATTTCTTCCTCTTTGATCTTCTTCCTCTTCGATTCCTTCCTTCGATCTTCTTCTTCACCGACGGAAGTGACGGAAAAAAGGAAAGTTCTTTTATTCTTTATCTTCTATTTTTTTCTTCATCGACGTAACATTGCTTTTTTTCATTTTTATTTGCTCTGTATATGCTGCATTCCATTATTTATCTTTGATCTCGCATTAAAACTGCTATGGACAAATGCCTCATGCTATTTTAGGAGTTTCTCCTCACCCTACTGTTGACTTTTCTATTTTTCATCTCTTACCATTTTGTTGATTTTTTGTTTTTCCATTGTGTTATTTGGTGGCCGTTTTAATTGTTTGGCATGAATATTAGATTGAAATATTTATCTTGCACTTCTTACTTCTTCTTACCCACTTGTTTGAAGTGACGAATCGAACAACCATACACTCAAATTCAAAAGTACATAATATTAACTCTTGGTAGGTCCCTTAAAAATTTATTCTCTCTAAATGATTCGGCATTCCTCAACACTTCTAGATATCTGTAGTTTAATGGCTCCATGTTTCGAGCTCTCAATTACAGAGGAGACATCATCCATTTTATATCATGATTTTCAAGCATCAACTCTTCTTCTTACATTTTGTCACTTGCAAAAGTATTGATTAGGCATAAATTTTTTAACAATGCTAACTCCTCTCAAGTTTTTCAGAAGAACAGATTTTGAGTTCATGAAGTCTGTTTCCCAACCGGCAGTATGATCCTATAGCGTTTCAGAATTGCTGCTATATGAATCCATTATCTGAAGAAAAAACAAAAATGGGCATGCAATTAAGTCATCCAAAACCATTTTTCTTAAACTTTTTCTCTGTCTCGATGATCTGGTTTTCCAGTCCTTGAATCAAGCCAATCTGATTTAGTACAAATGGACAAAAGTGGCGTTGCTTTTCAAAGCAATGTTTTACAAGTCCGATATGTAGACAATGTGCATGATGGATTAAATGCACACTGTTTAACACAATTTGTCAAGTAAATAGTGTGCATGATGGGTTAAATGCACATTGTTTAACACAATCTGTTATATAAATAGTGTGCATGATGGGTTAAATGCACACTATTTAACACAATCTGATATGTAAATAGTGTGCATGATGGGTTAAATGCACACTATTTAACACAGTTTGATATGTAAGCAGTGTGCATTAATGTCTTGGTCCCCATGGAGAGGAGATGTTGATGCCACTGATTTATTAACTGCATTTGTTTTGGCTATGTACTCGGTTTGTCAATAAGTTGGTTTATTGAAAGAAAAGCAGGCAACTTATTGGATTTTTTTTTTTGGAGGTAGTGTTTTAGCCTTGGAGATATCGAGGCAGAGGTGCCAAAAGGCGGAAGTTTTCGTTTGCTCGCATTTTTTGGTTGAAGCTTTGAAGCTAAATTACCCCTTGCATTACCACTCGCTTGAAAGTACTAACTAACTTTTTAAAAGGATCCTCATTTTGTGATCAAGAATCAAGATTTAGGATAGTGTGCAGTTAGGAATTTAAACTAGGAAGAATAACTAGTAGTTTTTAGTACTGATAATTTTTTTTTTTTTGGTATCTATCGGGTTCAATTGGAGCTTAAACCCAATTTGCATGGAACTACTAATGTTGTTTTGATTTATCTTTATTTTTTGGATTGCTTTTATTCTTTATGTTTTTAATTTATAATTTTTGTTGGAAGATGGGCTCTAGCCCACACGACCAAGGCCCACATATCTAAGAGTATTATAAGATGGGTCACACGACCAAGGAAGGCCCACAAGATGGGCCCAAGCACATAAGAAGTAGGATCCACCATGATTACCACGAACTGGCATCCTTATCACATAAGTTGGAAGATCAAGAAGGACTCACAAAGATAACCACGAGCTAGCATCTTTAACTTGTGGTCACATCATAGAAGAGTTCTAGTTTGAGTTATGGTTGTCTTCTATTTATATTGAGTTATTTAATTATGCTAAAGCTTATCCTTAAGTGTTAGAGTTTGGGTGTAATTGGGTCAAAGGTAGTTTTATTGTAATTGGACTTTACTACCTTCCTCTATTATAAATAGAAGTTCATGTACACTGATTATAATAAGTTAATGAAGTCAATGAAGTATTTCTCATTTTCATAAATTCAATAATTTTTTTTTTGTAGAAGTAAGAATGTCAACACCTCCTGATCAATTGACATCAATAGTTAACACTAGTTCTAGTGTGGCCATAGACAGTGACTCAACTCCACCAGAGTCATATACCTCTACAACTACTAATAGTAACAGAAGTGAGCCCAGATGAAGGTACCCTAAATAAGGAAGAAGGTGACTCTATCCATAGTTCAAAAAGACAAAAAAGGTCTCTTGTGTGGTTGGAATTCAAAGAATTCTCACATAGATGGTACAAAAAGGCTCAATGTGTTCATTTTAAAATCAATTTGAGTGTTATTAGTAGTGACCACTCATATGAGTCAACATTTTAAATGTTGTCCTAGTAGAAAAGTGGCAATGAGAAAACAAAAAACCATAAACATTCAACCAGTGGGGTCTAATGTTGATCAGATTCAATCTGGACTCCTTTTTATGGATTTTGAAGAAAAATATGACCAAGCTAAAATAAGAGTACTCATTGCTCATTGGATTCTTATGCATGAGCATCCATTCATGATAGTAGAAGAGGAGAGATCTAATTTTGTAACGAAGATGGCAAACGTGAATTATGAAAAAATATCATGTAAGACCATTAAGAAGGAGTGTATGGAGGTGTACAAGGCAGAGAAAAAAAATTGAAAATTTTATTAAAAGAGATTAAAAAGATTAGTCTTACCATGGATATTTGGAAATCCCAAAATCAAAAGATAGAATACATGGTTATTACTGGGCATTTTATTGACAGTAATTGGAAGCTACAAAAATGAGTCTTGAGTTTTGTGCTTGTTCCTCCTCCTCCTCGTGGTGTTGACATAGTAGATGCTATTTACATGTGTTTGAAAGATTGGGAAATCAAAAATAAATTATTTAGTATCTCAATTAATAATGCTGAATATAATAATGTTTGTTTGAGTGTTTTAAAATAAGATTTTCAAGAAAAAAGAAATTGGTTTGTGGTGGGAATATTTCATGTGCGTTGTTGTGCTCATAATTTGAACTTATTTGTCCAAGATAGTCTTGTTCAGATTAAGGATATCATTGAGAATGTGAGTGAGAGTGTCAAATTCATAAATTTGTCTGAGGCTTAACTTTGTAATTTTTCTGAAATTGTATAGTAACTATAACTAGGTGAAAAGAGGTTGGTTATTGATTGTCCAACTCATTGGAAATCCACTTATGATATGTTGTCTTCTACATTAAAATTCAAAGATGCATTTCCTAGATTTCAAGATAAAGAACCAACTTATAATTATTTGCCAAGTCTTGATGAATGTGAAAAGGTAGAAATGGTGTGTGGGAATCTAGAAGTTTTTAAGGTAATCACTAATATAATTTTTGGGAGTGACTACCCTATTTCTAATTTGTACCTTAGTGAGATATATAGGGTAAAAGAAGTTTTGAATTTTCATTCTACAAATGAAAATATTTTCATTAGGATAATGGTTCATAGAATGAAAGAGAAATTTGAGAAATATTGTGGTGAATGCAATTTGTTGATGTTTGTTGCTTCAGTTTTGGATCCAATGGTCAAATTAAGGTTGATTGAAATATGTTTTCTAGAGATATATTCTGAGGAGGAAACTACGATGAATATAAACTTAGTTTGATGTGTCTTATATGAGATTTATGATGAATATGTATCCATATATAATGTGGAGATTAGTAATGAAGGGATTTCTTTTAGTATTAGCTCTATGGGTGTTTCCACAAGTCGTAGGTCACATTATTCATCAAGTTCAGGTTGGACAAAGTTAATGCCTTATGTGAAACAAGTGGAAGTTGTGAATTCACCAAGGTCAAAATTGGAAAATTATCTTGAAGAAGATGTGTATATTTGTTATGAAACTTCACAATATGATTTTGATGTTCTAGAATGGTGGAAAGTGATTAATATGAAAATTTTGATATTATCTAAGATGGCAGTAGACATCTTTATAATTCTCATATCCACAGTAGCTTCAGAGTCTACCTTTAGTGTTGGTGAAAGAGTAATCGTTCTTCCTTGGCACCAAATATAGTTCAAGCTTTGATTTGTGGCAGAGATTGGGTTCATGCTCTTCCCAGTGTCAATAAAAATCAAAAGGTGAATTAATTTTAAATAATTATTTATTATGATATTTTTTAGTATATTTTTTAGTTTTATTTATCAATTTTTTTATAATTACAGCCTAAGAAAAAGATTATGGAGATAATGCTACCAGTTACTTGATTTTTCATCTTTTTCTCATCTTGATAATTTTAATATTTTCACTACATTAAATAATTTGTAGTGGAAGAGTATTTGTTATCAGATAATAATAAGTTTTATTCTTTTGTTTTTGTCATAGGTGGAGATTTTGCTCATGCGAAGGGGACTTCGTATATTGTTTTCTTAGTATGAAGAGAAAAAGCTAGAGTTTATAAGATTATACTGGATGTATAATTTTTATTTGGGTGATTGCAAATTGGTATTGATATTTCAATGATATTTTTGTATTTGATTATTGAATAGAGATTATGCATAATTATGCAACTTTTAAGAATAATTTTATGTAGGGTTAATGTACAGAGGTTATGCCCAATTTTAAGTAGAGGTCATGCCCAATTTTATGTAAAATGTATACATAATTTTATATGCAATTTATTTGACATATATTTTATGCAAAGTTTTAAATGTAGATTGGAACTCGAACTCGGTTCGAGCTCGAACTCGAACTTGGTTAAAATTATTGGGCTCCAGCTCGATTACAATTTTAGGCTCAAGGCTAGGCTCGGCTCAAGCTTGAGTTCGAAATATTTAAATCAAACCCGGCTCGAACATAGGAAGGATCAAGCTAGGCTCGATTCAATGGCAGTCCTACTTGCTACCTATGTATTCTTCAGCCATTAGAGGCAATTCAAGGGTAATAGTGTACTCAAATGTAAAGTAGCCTAAATAAGCGGCTTGTAGAATCAAGTGAAGCCAAGACTAACTCGGGTATATGGGAGGAGAACCCGAGCTTATCAAGCCTTTTAAGCAAGCAGGGAACCCTCTTAGGCAAGTAAACTTGCTGACCAAATATTTCTATAATTAATTCTCTAATCTTCTGTTGGAAGACAGGGCCCAAGCCCACAAGACCAAGGAAGGCTAACACATAAAAGTGTATTAGAAGATGGGCCCAAGCCCATGAGGCCAAGGAAGACCCATGCAACAAAGAGATGTAGAAGACGGGCTCAAGGCCCACAGATCAAGGAGAAGGCCAATAGGCCCACATACATTGATGGCAAGAAGGTAAATAAAGGGTCATATCATTGAGATGGCATTGATGTAATTAAGTTAAACTTCCATGGTTAAAACCCTAAACCCTAAACTCTAAGTTCAGGGGTATTATTATAATATTGTAGTTTCTTAAATCTATAAATAGAGCTTCAGGGGGTTAGGAATAATTAATTCCATAACCCTTCTTCTTCTACTTTTCTTCGAATGGGTTTTTTTTTTTTTTTTCCATTAGCTAAATTCATGGAGTTTTGAAAATCAACATGGTATTAGAGCTTTGATTTTCAAAACTCGTAGTATGGTTTTGTCACAATTCCAAAAATCTTTTATTTTCTTTTCTCGTATAGATGCCTTTTTTCTCCATAGTTTTTTTTGGAACTTCAGTTTTTTTAATTTTTCTTGCTCGTTTTCTCCTTAGCCCAAGTATTCCTGCACAGAGCCCGTATTCTACTACTGGTAGCGAAGAAGAGAATGGTGGATCGGTATTCTGCTCATTGTCGGAACAAGCAGAATGAAGTCCTATACGGGGGTACACACCTTATGGAAAAGATGTCGGTGGTTCGCCGAAGACGACGACTTCTCTAGGCGAGGAAGTTGCCCAGCGTTCCTGCGGGATGTTCGGTCGTAGGGGATACGACCCACTCCGACGACTTCGACAACACTGTTTTACTCTCTGTTTGCCGTTGTCGGAGAAGATAACTCTGCGATGTTCAAAGACAACGACAGCTTGCGAAAAAAAAAAACTTATAAGCCAGCCAGCCAGCTCCATTTCCAGAATTCACGTTCCAGCGGCAAGGCGAGTTGTTTCCGGTTTTGGAGACCGAAGACAACGGAATCCAGCCGACGACGCCGGCGGAATGATCCCGCCAGCTTTGTTACCATTTTTGGATGGTTTCCGCCTTCCTCGAGCAAAAAATTTCCGGCGGATCTCACCTTAGGGCGATTGACAGCCGTTCGTTGACGGGGAACGAAAACTCCTTTAGGCCGATCGTCGATGGGGAACGGAAACTTCTTTGAGCCTCGCGGGGAAAGTTTCCTCCTGAAGAGCCGAAGCTCTGTTTCCACCGAGAATTGGGGAGGAAGAAGATACAGAAAATATAGTTTTTCTAAGTTAGGAAACTCAATTAATTAGTCGGGCCCCACTGTTTTGGCAAGACCCGAACTCTCCCCGTCAATTCGGCCCAGCGAGCTAGCGTACTAGCAACCCGAGACACTATATTTGCACCAGCCAGACCGAGTCAACTCGGACCACTTATTTGCTACCTCAGTAAATGTGCCCAAGATTTCGGTGCGACTCAGTAAAGTTTTTTTTTTTTCTGGCTGGATTATTATTTTTGAAGAATTGACATATTATTCCTTAGTCAACACATTATTTAGAACAAATATGTGCATTGGATTATTTCATAGGTCATTTTACAAGGATTATTTTGGGTCGTATTAAGTGGGCCCAAGCAAAGCCCATTTCAGATGTTGCGGTTGTATCTCTTTTGATGAGACATTATTATTGAAGAAGAGGTAGCCTCATACCATTATTTATTGTCAATCCCGTAAAAAATATCAAATTTATTTATGGTTGGGAGTTCATGATGGTGCAACTTCATCCCCATCAAAAATATCAAATTAACTTGTAGTTGGGAGTCCATGACGGAGGAACTTCATCGCCGTCAAAAATATCAAATTTTTGTAGTTGGGAGTCCATCATGGAGGAACTTCATCCCTATAAAAAATATAAATTTTTTTGTGGTTGGAAGTCTATGACGAAGAAACTCCATCCCCGTAAAAAATATAACATTTTTGTGGTTGGAAGTCCATGACGGAGGAACTTATTGTTATATTTATGTTACTTTCCCCCATTAATATCTTATATTACTCTACCACTTGAGAGTCGTTGTCCTATGGAGGGACACGGTGGTGAAGTTGGACACTTCAATGCAATGTCTTAGCGGTTAGGAGTGATTTACTCTCACTGATATTATACCAGTTGGACCTCATGAACGAGAGCACTAGTCTGAGGGGGAGTGTTGGAAGATGAAGGCATATTATACAAGAAAGATTGTATACATCATTTGCAGTAATCTGGGAGTTTATCCTGTGCTCTCACCCCCAGCTTGAGGGGGAGTGTTGGAAGGCAGGGCCCAAGCCGACACGACCAAGGAAGGCTCACACATACAAGTGTATAGAAGATGGGCCCAAGCCCATAAGACCAAGGAAGACCCATGCAACCAAGAGATGTAGAAGATGGGCTTAAGGCCCACAGATCAAGGAGAAGGCCCATAGGTCCACATATATTGATGGCATGATGGTAAATAAAGGGTCATCTCATAGAGATGGCATTGATGTAATTAAGTTAAAGTTCCAGGGTTAAAACCTTAAACCCTAAGTTTAGGGGTATTATTATAATATTATAGTTTCATAAATTTATAAATAGAGCTTCAGGGGGAGGGTTAGGAATAATCAATTCCATAACCCTTCTTCCTCTAGTTTTCTCCCAAATGGGTTTCTTCCCCTTTTTCTCTTTGAGCTACACTCATGGTGTCCTGAAAATCAACATCTTCCTTTTAGAGAATAGCAAAAATAATCAACAGGCATGAAATCAAGTATGGTGAGGTGGCATTCCGAGTTAGATATTTCCAAGATTATTCCAAAAATATATTTGACTTCAGCATGGAATAAACCAGTCTAGATTAAATCCCTCATGAGTTACACAAGATATGATTGATAGAAAATTAAACAAATCAGGCTTACTTACACAAGAAGATATTGAATGAATGTGAAATCTAAAAAAAAACAACATTCTTTCTTCAAATAGATTGCTACCAACTAGACTTTCCAAAGGACCACTTCCTAAATTATTTTCTTCTTGCTTCCTTTTATTGAAAACAAAATATTCCATTCTTGATTTTTCAAGAACAATCAGCCAACTCGTGGCTTTGAATCAAACAAGGTTTGGCCTCCCCGTTTTTAAAAACTCTTCACAACACTTTGTACAAAAAACAACCTTCTTCTTTCAGCTTTCCCTTTCTTTTTTTATTCAAAACTGTTGAACCTTGGCATGAGAAATGAGAATATCTTTGTAATACTCATATGAGCGCTGAGACCTCAAAACAATTCTCTAAAAATAGTCACAAAACCGAGTAGAGTTCTAACTCTTCAAACAACTCTGTTAATGGAGAAGCTTAGCATAGAAGCTAAGTAATTAGATATCTGAAATCCGATGGATAAAAAATAACTCATAATAGGCTCAAGAACATTGTTCTTCATCATATAAATCTTGTTCCCATGAAATAATAACTCTTCATGCAAAAAAACTCAACATAAACCAATTTTCAGCCAAAAACTTGTAAACCGACGAAAACAGCCTTGATAAACTTCTTCTAATCCGAGATGCATAAATCTCAATATTTTATTTGATGAAGATAGTAATAAAATCATCTGAACCATCTTCTAGAGGTAATAAAACCAAGAACATGATGTCATAATAACAAGAATTAAAAACAAACTTATCTCAACAAGTGTCAATCTTGTTGCACAAGGAGCCTTCTTATTAGGAATTAGACGCTCTAATTCCAAACTAACGAGAGCAATAATAATAAATGTGAAAGAAGGGAAAAAATAACTGAAAAGCACAACAAGATTTATATAGGTTCACCTCAAGGTGAGACTACATCCAGTCTTCCACCGCTGCAATAATCCACTATGAAGATGAAATGGTTTATAAGAGAAATCGCACACTTACAGGTGTTTCTCTCTAACCTCTTGGGCAACAACTCAAGATGCTCCTCGGATGAAGATGATAAGACCCTAATAGTGTCACCCCCCAATTTAAATAAAAAACTAGGGCAACCGAATTACAAGAGTGAAATTCCATAACTGCCCTTAATGAAACCAACTCAACATAAGGCATTAATTAGGCTCCACAACTTAACAATCTCCCACTTGGAGACTAATCCATCATCAATATCTCCTCTACAGCAACAACAACTTCTTAATTATCAAAGAGAAGTCCAACTGAAGTTGAACACAACTTCTGTTTCTCAATCATAATAGTCTTTGTCAACATTTCTGCCAGATTCTGAAGGGCTAAAACTCCTTCCTCCATAATCGATCTGATGAAGTGAAAACACACCTGTATGCGCTTTCTTCTGGCATGATAAACATGATTCTTTGCTAAATGTAGAAGTTAAGACCCCGTCAGAATGACTCTAGGTTAACATGGAAGAAGAAGGAGAAAGAAGAGAGAGAAGAGGGAGAAAGGAGAGTTTGGATTAAGGGAAGAAGAGAATGCGTCAAGGGAGAAGAGAGGATGGCTGGATGATTTCTCAAAGAGCGGAGAAGGCTTGCATGCCTTACCTCTTAGCTAATGCTTTTATTTATAGTGTTACAAAACACTTAGGTTTACAACTCAATATATTAAAAGACATCATAAGACAACGTATTTACATATTCATGTCATCTTTATGGAACATACCATAAATAACCACTTTCCCACTCCTTTGACGTGTGGGCTTCTAGCCTTGAGTTTGTGGTCTTGAGCCCATCTTCCTACACTCCCCCTCAAGCTGGAGGAGAAAATACATCATAAATACCCAGATTGCCACCTATATAAGAGAGATTTTGGATGTAATCGGTTTGGTGAGGATATAAACTACTTGCTCTTGAGATGAAACATATTTAAGATAAATTATTCCTGCTTGAAACTTTTTCCGTATAAAATGACAATCCACTTCAATATGTTTAGTTCTTTCATAGAAGACTAGATTTTTCGTAATGTGAATAGCTGCTTGATTATCACAATATAGGCCAATGGACCCTCCTTTATAAAATCCCAATTCGGTAAGAAGAGTCTTTATCCATTAAAGTTCACGTACAATGTGGGTCTTAGCTCCGTATTCTACTTCAGCACTAGATCTTGCAACCACATTTCGCTTTTTGCTTTTCCATGTGACCAAGTTTCCCCCAACAAGGGTACAATACCCAGATGTAGATTTTCTATCATCGGGTGATCCAATCCAATCTACATCTGAGAAGCCTTCTATATTGAAGTGCCCATGTTTTTTATATAGCAATCCTCTTCTTGGAGCACCTTTTAAATATTGTAGTATTCTCTCCAAAACTTGCCAGTGAGTAATTTGTGGTTTTTGCATGAATTGACTTACCACACTCACACCATATGATATATCTGGACTAGTTATCGTGAGATAGATCAATTTCCCATGAGTCTTTGGTATTTGCCAGTGTCAATATCTTCTCCAATTGTAGTCCACGATTTTTCATTCATATCCATAGGTGTATCAACTGGCCTACAACCCCTTCATTCAAGTTTCTTCAAGAACATCCAAGATGTATTTTCTTTAAGATAATATTATCCCATGTTTTGAATGAAGGACTTCTATACCCAGAAAATATTTGAGCTTACCCAAATCTTTAGTCTTGAACTCTTGCCATATCATATTCTTCACTTCTTGTATATTATGAGTATCATTCTCAGTCAAGATAATATCATCAACAAACACGGCCAATAATATATTCCCTTTGATAATATCTTTAACATATATTGAGTGATCAACCGAGCACCTATGAAAGCCAAATCGTAGAAGCACTTGACTGAATTTATCAAACCTGGCCCGAGGGGACTGTTTAAGCCCATGTAAATATTTCTTTAACCGGCATACGGACTTCCCCTCAACAACATATCCTGGTGGTTGGACCATATAAATTTCTTCACGTATATCACCATTTAAAAATGCATTTTTTACATTGAGCTGATATACTGGCCAGGATGAGTTAACAGCAATAGAGAGGATGATACGTACAAAGTTCAGTTTTGCAACTGGAGAGAATCTCTTCATTATCTATCCCATAGTACTAAGTATAACCTTTTGCAACAAGGCGTACTTTAAGGTGAGCAACCAACCCATCTGGGTTGTGTTTCACTGAAAATACTCATCTGCAACCAACCTTTCTTTTCCCTTTTGGGAGTGATGCCAATGTCCATGTTTGATTTTCATATAATGTATGCATTTCTTCATCCATAGTCGTCTTCCATCCTAGATGCTTTAGTGTCTTCTGATAGGATTGTGGTATGGAAACAGACGAAAGGGAAGCAAGAAACTGAACACACTCAGAAGATAAGCGATGAGACGACATAAAATTGGCAATTGGATGAGACGTAGTACAAGAACGGGTTTCCTTTCGTAATGCAATAGGTCGAGTATCAAATCCATGGTCAAACATAGGAAGAGGAGAAAGACTTACCTCAGATGGATCAGACAACTCCACAGGTGAGTGGACGGCCGGTGCTTCAGGGCGTTGAGTAATATCTTCATTAAATGGCACAAGCGGGCATAGAGTGGTAGGAGGAATGTAAACCCTGGAGGAGCCTCATGTGAGGAGTAGAAGTGTCTTCAAAGAAAGTCACATCCCGAGACACCATCAACCTCCGAAGTGTAGGATTATAACAAATATATCATTTCTGAGTTCGAGAATACCCCAAAAAAATACACCTCAGAGACCCAGGATAAAGTTTACTTTTATATGGTGAAGTGTCATGAACAAAACATGTACAACCAAATACTTTAAGAAGAAGAGAAAATGGATCTTCACTATGAAACAAAAAAGAATACGAAGTTTGATTTCTAAATACTGATGAAGGTAACTTATTGATGAGTGTTGGAAGATAAGGCCCAAGCCCACACGACCAAGGAAGGCCAACATATCCAAGTGTATTAGAACATAGGCCCAAACCCATAAGACCAAGGAAGACCCATGCATCCAAGAGATATAGAAGACGGCCATAAGGCCCACAGATCAAAGAGAAGGCCCATAGGCCCACATACAATGATGACAAGATGGTAAATAAGGGGTCATCTCATAGAGATGCAATTGATGTAATTAGATTAAAGTTCTAGGGTTAAAACCATAAACCCTACATCCTAAGTTCAAGGGTATTATTGTAATACAATAATTTTATTAATCTATAAATAGAGCTTCAGGGGGAGGGTTAGGCAATCAAGTCCATAACCTCTTATTCCTCTGGTTTTCTTCCAATGAGTCCATGATCTAAATCCATGGAGTCTTAAAATTCAACATGGTATCAAAGCATTGATTTTCAGGACTCGTAGTCATAGTTTCTTTGTAGAATTCTAAATCTTTTTTGTCTTCTTCTTTCTCGTTATTTTCTTCCCCGAACTATAGCGTTTGATTTTTCAAGTAAAGTTTTTCTTTGTTCTACCGTTACTTAGTCTTTCGTCATCTTGTTATTAGTTTTCTTGGTTGTCTAATTGAAACTACTGATTTGAGCCTTAGTTTTCTTGGTTCCGCTGACGAAGTCTCTGCTTTCACCAGCACTCATCACCGGTGCAAAGGCCAATGCAATGGAAAAATCTCCCAGTTGTCGACCCACCATCGTCGAAAGTCTTTTCATGCGGCTTCTATGGGGTGTTTGGAAAATCTTGAGCAGGCCACTCCAGTACTTTCAAAAGATTCATGTTACTGTTTTTGGAGACTGGCACCAAAGAAAATGACACCTCACGGCGAGGAAGTCGGATTGGCAACCGAACTCTGTTCCTGTCGAACTATTGCCGAGTAACCTGCTATTGAGTTATTTCTCTCCAAAAATTATCGAAGTTCTTCGTCGTCCCTCACTCTACTCCAGAGAAAACTTCTCACTGTGGGGAAGTCGTCGAGCATTGCTCTGTTGATGTTTACAATCCAAGATGTTTGGCCGCAGTTTCCGTTCTAGAGGTGGAAAACGACTCTGCTGTGTTTCTATCTACTACTGTCAGAAAGTTTCTCGTTACTGCTGTCAGAAAGTTCATTGCTACCTATCTCCGAAAAATTATTTTGCCTTGCTATTTTTCAGAAGTTGCCATCGTCAAAATCTTACCTTTGACATTCTGCTTGATTCATGGTGATATCTCTTATTTCGGAAAGTTTTCATTTCCGTTTCGTCTTCAAGATCTCTCTGCTTGATTGTTTTGCTGCCACTTGAAATCGATTCACACCAGTCCGCCGAGAGTCCGTCGGCATCGGGGAAGAAACATTGTTGCCCAATTTAATTCTTCCGAAGTTTGGAAGAGCTGATTAAATCCAGGCGGGTCGCCTTTGCGCAACCCGGACCGGGAGAGTTAACCCAGCGAACTTGCCAACCGGGGGGTGGCTTCTGGTCTGCCAAATCAACCCAAGCCATCTTGGTCCAGGTCAACTCAGACATGGCCCACTTATTTTTTTGCCTTGGTATACTTGTCCAAGTTTTATACATATTTCGGCACGACTAGATAAATTTTTTCTCTAGCTAGATTTTTTTTTTAAGAATTGACAGATTATTCCTTGATCAACATATTATTTGGTATAGATATGTGCATTAGATGTTTTTCATGGGTCAATTTTACAAGGATTATTTTTTTTCATGTTATATGGGCCCAAGCCTATTTCAGCTGCTGCTATTGTGTCTCTTTTGATGAGACATTATTATTGAAGAA
Source organism: Aristolochia californica (assembly GCF_029961685.1). Lineage (NCBI taxonomy): Eukaryota > Viridiplantae > Streptophyta > Magnoliopsida > Piperales > Aristolochiaceae > Aristolochia > Aristolochia californica. The sequence continues at coordinate 28,157,274 of NW_027181782.1, read as the reverse complement.
GAGGTGGCCTCATACCATTATTTATTAATCCCCGTAAAAAATATCAAAAATATTTGTGGTTTGGATACCATGACGGAGGAACTTAATACCCCATAAAAAATATCAAAAATATTTGATTATGGGATTCCATTATAGAGAAACTTAATACCTCGTCAAAAATATCAAAAATATTTGTTGTTGGGATTCCATGACGGAGGAAATACCCCATCAAAAATATCAAAAATATTTGCTGTTGGGATTCCATGACGGAGGAAATACCCCGTCAAAAATATCAAAATATTTGTGGTTGGGATTCCATGACGGAGGAACTTATTATTACATTTATGTAACTTCTCCCCATTAATGTCATATATTACTCTACCACTTGAGAGTCCTTGTCCTGTGGAGGGACACGGTGGTGGAGGTGGGCACTTCAGAGCAATGCCGTTAGACACACTACCTACAGAAGACGGAGTGTGCCATACATCCAACATGAGTTAAGACTGGAGTATGGAGCAATGTCTTAACGACTAGGAGTGATTTACTCTCATTGATATTATGCCAGTTGGGCCTCATGAACGAGAGTACTAGCGTGAGGGGGAGTGTTGGAAGATCAAGGCATATTGAAAGATGTGCCAATTTATACAAAAAAAAAGATTTTATATATCATTTGCAGCAAGCTGAGAGATCATGATGTTCTCTCACCCCCAGCTTGAGGGGGAGTGTTGGAAGATAGGGCCCAAACCCACACAACCAAGGAAGGCCCACATATCAAAGTGTATTAGAAGATGGGCCCAATCCCACAAGACCAAGGAAGACCCATGCATCCAAGAGATATAGAAGATGTGGTCAAAACCCACAGATCAAAGAGAATGCCCATAGGCCCACATACAATGATGGTAGGATGGTAAATAAAGGGTCATCTCATAGAGACGACATTGATGTAATTAGATTAAAGTTCTAGAGTTAAAACCCTAAACCCTAAACCCTAAGTTCAAGGGTATTATTGTAATAAAATAGTTTAATTAATCTATAAATAGAGCTTTAGGGGGTGGGTTAGGAAATCAAGTCCATAACCTCTTCTTCTAGTTTTCTTCCAATGAGTCTCTCTCCTTTTTTCTCCATGAGTTCAATCCATGGAGTCCTAAAATTCAACAATGAGAAAGCATACTGTAAGAATAACATAAGGCCAATAAAAGTAGGGTACCTTCATGGAGTAGAGGAAGCCCTGAGCAACTTCAAGGACGTGACGATTCTTTCTTTCAGCAACACCATTTTGTTGAGGGGTATATGCACATGAAGTTTGACGAAGAAGCCCATTACCCTCACAAAACGATTTAAACTCATTAGACAAATATTTCTTAGCATTATCAGATTTAAGGATTGAATTTCTTTTCCAAATTATGTTAGAACCATTGTATGAAAGTTTTTTTAAAATAGAAAGATTTTTTTATCGTTCTTTAAATAAAAACAACCAAGTCACTCGGGTAAAATCATCAACAAAAGTAACAAAATATTGAACCTGAGAAATATCAGAGACCTTTAAAGGGGCCCATACATCAGAATGTATTAATACAAATGGAACAATACTAGTAGTTGTAAGACGAGGGGAATATGTACTCTTAAAATGCTTACTTAATTGGCAGTTGTAGTTAGACAAAGATTTAAGAGATGAAACTAAAGAATGATGTAATAGGTATATGGATGACCAAGCCGATTGTGCCACAGTTGAGCCTCGAATGTAGTGGATGAAATAGTAGCTACTGGTGGAAGAGTAAAATAGTATAAATCCCCTTTTTCATGGCCGCCACCAATCACCTATTTCGTAGTTAGATCCTGAAATATACACGAAGATGGTGAGAAGGTGACAGAACAATTCAATTGTTTTGTTAATTGACTAATTGAGAGCAAATTTAATGAAAATTGAGGAACAAATAACACATCTTGGAGAGGAATAGATGCGGTAAGAGAGGAGGAACCCTTGCCAAGCACCTTGGATTGGGAACCATTAGCAATAGTGACAAATTTATGAGGAAGACATGGAGACAATGGATGAAGCATATGTTTGTTACTTGACAAGTGTTCGAAAGCCCCGACGTTAATGATCTAAGAGGAAGAGTTGAAGTGAAAGAAAGCATACATGAGGCTATGGTAGTGGCAGCAGTAGGGCTTGGTGGAGTAAAGGACTGATCCAATAAGGATTTCAACTTCCGAATTGCAGCATAATCTTCCACAGAAATAGTTACATTCCCGAAATGAGAATCAGTCTTATCCTCCTTTTTCTCAACATTAACTGAGGTTGGATTGGCTGTCACCCAATCAAGTTTGCCATGGAGTTTCCAACAGGAATCCACTAGGTGGTTCTGAATACCACAGTAAGTGCACAATCGAGGCTTAGTGCGGGAATGGGTCTGACCCGTTCGATCACCTCTATTGCGGCCTCCTCTTGTATTTATGTCGGGTCCTCGAAATGGGGATGATGTACCCTAATTATCAAATAACATAGCTGATGGAGAATCAATCTAAGACGAAGAAGATGGATAAGGAATCTGTAATAATGTAGCACTGGTGTCATCAAAAGAGGGAAGAGCAGAGGAACTAAGAAGTTGAGTCTTAGCCACCTCTAGATATGGCTTAATATTAGTAAGGCAAATAGGCACTACAAGGGCCTCGCGCTGTTTTTCTTGAATAGCAATGTCAATAGAGTATGGTTCAACCGGGCCAGAAACTCATGAATATTATCTCTTTGTATGGTAGCCAGCATACTTTGGAAAATATCATATACTCTTTGCAAGGAGGTGGTACTGGAATAGAGCTTACCACATGTGTCCCAAATATCCTTGGAAGTTTCCAAGTGGACCACATTGTTAGTGACATGCTCTTTCATGCTGTTAATAAGTCAATTGATAACCATGTTATCATTTTTTTTACCCATTTACAGTTGACTTCATCTTCTGCATCAATCGGAGGAGGGATTTTGATAACATGACTGAGAAGGTCACGAGTAATGAGAACCCTCCGTATCGATTGTGACCAACTGAGGTAATTGGAAAGACCTCTTAGTGGAATTGTAGTAATTCGGAGTATGTCACTCTTATTACTCATATGTCCACTCTCCATGTTGACGCAAATCAACTAGTGAGGTCAATTGTCAAAGGGGTTCAAATAACAATTACACAATGTAATTTGAAGCACCCATAGACCAAATTAGCCACCAAAAATAAGTAGAGAATATTTTCATGAGAATAAGCACCAAATCATGGGAAAATTGGTGTTTTTGTCAAGTGATAACAAGAACTAGCCACTACTCAACTTCTCTTATATTTATAAAAAAATAGAGAGAAGATAATAGATGCAACTCTTATCCTTAATCCAAACTCAACCATAAAACCTAGAGCAACTTTAGACAAAGTCTTTCTTGCCAAACCGAGAGTAATTTCTTGGAAAAATAAATTCCAACTCATGGGAATACTTCAACACAAAAAAAGATTCAATTGGTGAAGTTCAAACGCAAAAATAATAGGGATAAGTGAATGTTGGAAATTCATCAAACATATAACGGTCATCCAACAACATAACACACTCCTATGAGTAACGTTAGATTATAGAATTAACAGCAACATATGCTGGAATCCTATATCAACAATGTTTGATTCCCTTTACATAAAGGTAATTGAATCCGAATAACAAATAGGAAAAAACAACCTTTGATAAATCATGTAATTTTGCTACAAGATGATCAAGACTACAACATTCTTTTAGTCATACAAGATAGATCTTCACAATATTTATGAAGATTATCTTGACCTGACATGAATCAAGAATTCAAGAAGAGGGGAAAACATTGAAACCATAAAGAGAGAATATGAAAAAAAAAAATTAGATTTTTCCTATCTCTTCATGGCAGAACTCTTTTTTTCTATAAACTTCTTAAATGGATGACATAACTACTTGAATAGAGATCCTAACCTCCATACTCTGATATCATGTAAAAGTTAGGAGCCCATGAGAGTGACTTTAGGTTAACGTGGAAGAAGAAGGAGAGAAGAGAGAGAGAAGAGGGAGAAAGGAGAAAGACGTTAGAGGGAGATTTTGGATTAAGGGAAAGAGAGAATGCGTCAAGGGAGAAGAGAGGGTGGCTGGACGATTTCTCAAAGAGAGGAGAAGGCTTGAATGCCTTACCTCTTAGCCAATGCTCTTATTTATAGTGTTACAAAGCCCTTAGGGTTACAACTTGATAGATTAAAAGACACACTCACATAATGTATTTACATCTTCATGTCATCCTTATGGAACATACCATAAATAACTACTTTGCCACTTCTTTGAGGTGTGGGCTTCTAGCCTTGAAGTCACATTATGACCTTCATCACCAAGTTGCCCTACTAAGATCAGATTACGCATCAGTTTTGGTACGTGTCTCACCTAGTGAATTTTCCACACTGTCTCATTTGACATCCTCAAACTGACATTACCAATACCAACAATGTCCAAAGGTTCTCTATTAGCATGATACACCTTCCCATGTTATCACGATGTGTGGTGGTGTGAAAAGAAGCTCCTGAATTTAACACCCAAGAGTCAATAGGGCTATCAACCGACAAGTAATTAAAGTATCTTGTACCTCTTCATTCACCGCATTTGCATCATCATTTTTCATTTCATCTTTCTTCAGTGCTCTGTAGTTCTTCTTTATGTGACCAGATTTCCCACAATTCCAGCACTCAACATTCCTTCCGTATTTGGACTTGCTTCTTCCATTCCTTGACTTCCCTCTATCATTGCCCTTGTTAGAATTCCTCTCGAAGTTACTGCCCCTAGTATCGACACTTAGGGTATAATTAGATGTCGACGATTCTCCAGAATCAATTCTACGAACTTCCTCTGCAAGGATGGTATCCCAAACATCATTAAACATCAATTTCCCATTGCCTACAAAGTTGATAACCACAACCCACATAGGCTCCCAACAATTTGGCAGAGACGCCAAAAGAATTAAAGCACAAACCTTATCATCAAATTTAATTTGAACGGATGTCAAGTGATTGACAATCGTGCTAAACTCATTTAAATGTGATGCAATTGATGTACTTTCTGTCATCTTTAAATTGAAGAATTTTTTTTATGAGATGTACTTTATTATTTACGGAACGCTTCTCATACATGTCGGACATAATCTTCAACATCCCCGTTGTGGTTTTCTCTGACGCCACAATGTGAGTAACGTTCTTTGATAGTGTTCACCTGAGTACTCCCAACACTTGTCTATCGAGGAGATTTCACTCATTATCTTCCATACCTTCTGGTTTCATTTCCAAAAGTGGTGCGTTTGCATCCCCCAAAATACAAAATCCATACCATCACACGTGTTGATCCCTAGTGTGGATCCTTCTCCATTAGCATTTGCTCTCAATCTCAAACCAAAGCTTTGATACCACTTGTTAGGAATTAGACGTCCAAATTCCAAACTAATGAGAGGAATAATAATAAATGTGGAAGAAAGGAAAAATATGCATGAAAAAACACAACAAGATTTATACAGATTCGCCTCAAGGTAAAACTACGTCTTGTCTTTCTCTACTACAGTAATCCACTATGAAGATGAAATAGTTTATAAGAGAAATCGCACACTTACAAGTGTTTCTCTCTAACCTCTTGGGCTACAACCGGTGATGCTCCTCAGATTAAGATGATAAAACACTAATAGCGGTGCCCCCCAATTTAAAGAGAGCTAGGGCAACCGTATTATAAGAGTAACCAACTCAGCGTAAGGTGTTAATTAGGCTCCACAAATTAACACTTCTATGAGTAGCTTTTACCATAACTTCTTAGAGCATCCTTTTGATGTAGAGATCCTAAATTTAATGCTCTAATACCATATTGAATTTAGAACCCCATGCTTGAAACCTTGAGCAAGATGAGAGAGACAAGAGAGGGAAGAGAGAAGAGAAGTAAAGAGCAACGAGGGAGAGAGATCAAGTAGAGAGGAGAGAAAAGAAAAGGGAGAAGAGAGACTTTAGGCTAGGAGAGAGATTCTTCCACGAATTTGAGAAGAGGAGAGCTTGATTGAAGCCTTCAACCAAGACCCCTATTTATACTGTTTCCATTACATATTTAGGAAACTCCTCAATCAATTAGGATCCATAATTACGTCAATCACGATTAGCCAAATTACATCAATCAAATGAAGATCAAACAATTACATTAATCAAGGAAGATTGTTAAATCTTCCAACTCATGTGAGGAGAATTCCACCTCATGTGATGACTCATCATGCCGCCTCGTGTGGGCATGGTGAATTCAGTCCCACCTAACAACAAAATTTAATCATGCTAACAATTATAAATTTAGAATCTAAAAGACTCTTCCTTCAAGAGACACAAAAATCAAGGTCTTAGTAAAACAACTGCATATGCATCTCACGACCTAAAACTCCATTACTGCATAAAGTCATCTTGATGAAGCACCCACAAGTAAAGAAAGAAAGAATGGAAGTTTAGGTTCCAATTTTTTTAGAAAAACTCCATAACTCAATCCACAAGAGAGAGTAGACACAAAATCCTTCAAAATTGAGGTACAAATGGACTTTTTGGAGCTATAGAGAATCTTGCATTCAAAAACTATTTTAGTGATGCATACTCAACTTTCAAACATGTTAGAATCACTTAGGACAACCTTTAATCATGCTTTGAAGCCTATATTAGAAACATGGCTTTGGCGTGGTCAATCATTGTCTACCAATGATCAATCATCCACAATATGCACTGGCTGAAAAATATAAAGCATGATCCATCAATTAGGAGTGATTGAAAGATCAAATTGAACTTGGCCAAAATGAGCTATGAAACATGATCGTTCAATCCCTATGGACTAATCAATCAACCTTGTTTAGGCATCGTAAAACAATAAAACATGAACGATTAGATCAATAGTATTGATCGACATATAGAAGTATACCAATGAGGAACACAATGCATGACCAACCAGATACATATCACTAATCGATCATACATGGTTTTGTATAGTCGGTAGGATGAACACATGATCAATAAATCTAGGTGGACTAATCTATCAACTTAAAATATTACATATGCCAGATAGGCATTGATCGGCCATTGCATGGATCAATCAATCTGGTTGGAAGATATGATAGATTGTCATTTTAAACGGGAATATCCAATACACCATTTGCAGCAAGCTGAGAGTTCAAGATGTTCTCTCACCCCCAACTTGTGGGGGAATGTTGGAAGATGGGCCCCATCCCACATGACCAAAGAAGGCCCACAAGTCCAAGTGTGTGGAAGATGGGTTCAAGCCCATAGACAAAGGAGAGCCCACATGCGCACATAGTGGTGGCATGATGGTAAATAAATAGTTAAAGAGTCATCTCATAAAGATGACACTGATGTAAGTAGTTTATGATTTATGTCTCTTATTCACTCTTATTAGGGTGAAGGGTATTCTTGTAATATTAATTCTTTTGATATCTACAAATACAACTCCATTACCTTATTCTTCCTCCTCTTGTCTCCAAATTCATCAACCTTCATCTTTTCATCTTAAAACCTTCTCTCCACAAATCTTCTTCTTCTTCTCACCTCTTAATCCTCTTCTACTATGATTACATATCATAGAATCCTAAGTTTCAACAAGTCTAAAGTCTGACAAAAATATAGCGGCTACACACTATTTATCGATTATTGAGTTGTTAGTTTGTTACAAATGACCAAATAACGACTATTTTGTCTTGGGGAAACTATGAATTACCCAAAAAACATGCCTTAGAAAAGTCTGAGCATTTATTGGTAAACCTACCCTGATCAAAGCATTTATTACTTAGATTTCATTTGAAAGTCCTCTTTGAGAGAAAAACAACCGTTCACTGTGCAAAATTTTCATTGCTCTCAAATTGTCTACTTACATTTCATTCAATGAAGCTCCAAATACATTTCTACGCGTGCTTCAAAGTTGGAGACTTGGAGATTCCAAAGGAGAAGTGTTATGTACCTAGCTAATAATATCCAAAAGACCGCCCTGTTAAGTAGTCGAAAGCCAAGTACATAACCCAGGACCACAACATCACACCCGCCCTCACGAGCCGACGTCCAAGGCGGCTTAACACACAGCGACGAGGGTGTCCGCCTGTGTTTGGGATTCACGATCGCCCATGCCGAGCCTCAAACTTGGGATGTAGCTCTAACTCTAATACCAAATGTTGTGTACCTAGCCAATACTACCCAAAAGATCGGCATGTTAGGCAGGGAAAAGTCAAGTACATAACCCAGGACCACAACATCATTTGTTATGGTCTCAGATCCCACAAGGCGATTCGCAGGGAAGAAGGAGGAGAAGCAAATCAAGCTCGAAGGGGAACTTAAAACCCTGGGTTCATTGAGGAGAACACCTATCCTAGGGTTTGTTGAGGAGAATGCCGATCCTTGGGTTCGTTGAGGAGAACGTTGATCCTATGTTTTTGGGCGAAATTAGACTTGTCCATTTCATTCCAGGTTGTCCCTTAAATAGGACTCATGACCACAAGGTTCCAAAGAGAATTACAATTTTGCCCCTCCATGACATTTAACTTGAAAAGTAAACTAATTGACTAATTAACTGACTCAGCCAGGGTAATTGACTCAGCCACGATATCTGCATGACTTGGCCCGTTGTTGGGTTCATAACATTATACTCTCCCTAGAGAACGATCTTGTCCTCAAGATCGAAGGTAGAGAGGTCGCCCCATCTTCTCAAGTAGCATATGTAGCGGCTGTCATCCATCCAGTTCATATACACGTTGTCATCCATCTTGTACCATGGCCCCTGAATATTCCTCCCATAGCAAACGTAGTTCCTAGAAATTGCCCTGTTGAGGAACTGGGCAGTTGTGCCGACTGCAAGCGCTAGACAGCAAGTGGCTGAACACTAGGGCCCTTCAAGCTGATTAGCTGCTGCTAGGAATTGTCATAGGAGTTGCAACTACCACAGGGATGCTTGATTGCTCCTTCCAATTTTTTTGATAGAAGTAACGTGCTGTAGTACTCCGAAGTCAGCTTCATGATTGTTCCTTGATGTACATGGAAGGAAGCTTTGTCTATTAGCTGCTTTGGTCTACTCGCCAATCCCTTCAAGCTGAAAGGCAGATTTCTGGTGGTGATTTATGTTAGAAGAAGCATGGTGCTGAGTGGCTAGCCTTTTTTATGGATCATCTACACCCTCTTCATGTAGCGCAGTACCATGAGCAGAAAAATTCATAAGTTCATGGTCCACCACCGTCTGATTCTGCACCCTACAAGCTCCTAGTGGAGAAGATGCATCGAATATCAAAAGATCAGCAGCATTGGATATTAATTTTTCCAATCACATCCTGCCACTTCATCCTGAGCTTGCTCGAATTGACACACCCCCTGCAATTTTACCGCAGTCTCCATTGCACATTGTTTTGCTGGTAAAGCACCTCGAACGAAGTGTACAAGTAACCCTGGAGTCTCAACAATTTCTATATGAGTATCAGTCACAACAGCCTGGCAAGGTGTACCTTTACTATTTGGACTAAAATAGTCATATGTTAAGGTCGTAGATAGCTGGACTAACACAGTCATATGTTAAGGTCATAGATGGCTTCACAGCTAGTTCTATGTGGTTATCATCACATGGGTCCACATATGCTTCTCCCGTAGAAGTAGCCCTGTCACAGTTTTCGTGTAATTCAGAAAAGCAGTCAGGAAACTGAATAGCACTAGGAAGCCCACTGCGCGCTTGCAATTAAGGCAAAAAAAAACTGGTTATTTTCAAGGTTTTGTAGGCTTGGAGGGTCCTGTGGGACTTGTAAGGGGGTCTCGTCATATTTGCTTGAGGAGGTCTAAGTTCACTTGTCTGGCCTTGATCCATCGGCTTCTCACCATGACCAAAATGATCAGTAGGCTGCTAATAATTGGATAGTTTCCCCTGATTGGCAGCTTGAAGAGACATGAGCGGCTGCATTTTAAGATTGTTCATACGCATTTCCTGATTCTTCACAGATGGGCCTAACATTCTTCCATGAGGTTGTTGTTGTAGTGCATGACCTTGAGCTTGCTGCTGAATAGCCTGAAAAGCATATTGTAGGTATGCCTAACAAACTGCATTCTGAGCATGCTGTTCTAGCCTTGAAACTTTATTCTGGTTCTTCTCACTAAACCGAGAAGATCCCTATTGTTGAGATAAATCCATGAATTTCCTGGACTTTATCTTTGAAGTAAGATAACTACCAAGAGTCAGTTGGATCCGTGTAGTCATTGCTGCCTTTGGACTCCTGGCAGTAGGTCTAGCCTCTTTGAGACAGGTAGATGGCACCAAATAGACTTCCAGTTGTCTGTCCCATACCTCATCAATCATCTATTCAAGCTTCACCAAAGAAGTATTAGTTGCATCCATATCTCCTTTTTCAACAAATGCGCAACAGGATAAGAAGCCCTGTAAGGTGTGGAATCTGATAAAGACTTCACATGAAACTGTTATGGTGTTGTGATTTGCTGATTGATAATCCTCTCATCCACCATGCTGACTGCAACGGCAGCAGCAATTTTAATGTTCATTATCATCTCAGTTCCAATATCTTCACAAATGGCACATGAATGAAGAACAATGGTGTTGTTCTCAACAACAATAAGATTTATGAGCACAGACATCCCATATTTCCCCTTTCTTTTCGGCCCTTTCTCAAACATAAGAGTTACAATTTCGTTGATCCCATTATCAACGACATTCAGATCTCTCCAACCCATTCCAGAAATTCCAACGGAACTTCCAGTAGGCAATTCATTCTGGGACAGCAATTGAAAAAGAGAGGTAAAAGCCGATTCCAATAGCTGGTAGATGTTTGGCCTGTTTTCAATAAAACGAGCAGTCCTCACCTCTGGTGATGGATAATGGAACATGCACACTGGACCTTTCAACTGGAATTCCACTGCGTTTGACGAATAGGAACTGCACATACGCATCAGCAACATCGAATTCATCTCCTAGGCATGATGATGATTTCCACCCCACCATCTTCAGGGTCTCCGTTCTGTGGTGACAATGTTCGACCGAGACTCAATGTTCCAGAAGTGTCTGCTTCCATCAATGCGACACGCTCCACGACTAAATCAATTTCTCTAGAATTTGGCTCTTTCCAGTTCCCACCACCGTCGTCGCCATGAAGAACTACCGTAGGAAGCTTTTCCCAACGGTGAATAGCAGAGGCATCAGGCCAGAATTTGTCGTGGAGCTTCTCGGCTCGAGAATTTCCAGTCTCCCCGACTTTGGATTTCACGACGCTGGGTTTCGGCTCAAGATTTCCACGCTTGGAGGGTTTAGGTCAACCCTCTACTTGACGGCCATTCCCGACGGCGAACGAAGAGTCTCAAAAATTTTCGAGACAGGTCAGTGCTAGATTTCCACGCTCTGTTACGGTCCCAGGTCATGGATCGAGTAACACGGCATGGGAGTTGTCAATCCAGCACTGGTACTGAGTTGTTGGAATCGTTAAGGAGGGTTAAAGATCCGTTCTTTGGGTACTCTTCGACCAGAGATCAATCTCCCTTTTTATGGTCTCATTCTAGTGTTAAAGTTATAGCTAGAATGGAAGTAATTCAAGTGGAGAAAGAATGGAGGAATACCTATTCTTGCTCACGTTAATCAGAGTTTCAACCCTGATTTGATGCAGCTCATTCTAGGACTTGAAGGCCTAGCTTGGAGGGGCAGCCTTGGCTCACATTGATGGCTGTCCTTGCTCTGTTTCCGTGATGAATTCCCAGCAAGAAGAGTTGTTCTAACCCTTCATGTGAAAGAACCAGAATTCTTCCTCTTTTGCTGCTCGTCAAGAGGGAATTGAACCCTACTTGTTGTTGACACTGGTGATAAGGGAAAACCCTCTCTTTGGGCTCAAAAAAGGGGCAGGAAGCACCTCTTATTAGTATGGATGATGAGGGATGAATTTGTGTCAAGATGGATCGCAATAGCGGGTGAAGGATAGGTTGGATTTTTGGAGTAAACCCTAAGCTCGAGATCAAGAGGTGATCTCAACCTGTTTAGACTAGGTTATTCTAAAATCTCAAAGCTTACCTATTTCATTCATACCTTTGCCTTAAATAGGTCACATCATGGAGTTTTAGGGTTAGGGTTACAATAATTCCCCATAATGCCCTTACATATTAAGTAATTAGAAATAACTTCTACTTAAAACAATATAAGAAATAAATCTTACTCAAAGAAATATAACAAATAAACCTTATTGTGTGAGTTGTTGTTGTCTCCTTCGTTGTTTGACTCAGTGTGCTATTGAGTCCACAACATCTGCCTTCCCATAAAGAAAGAACTTGTCCTCAAGCTCAAAAGTTGGGTAGACTTGTTTGAAGACGTCCACACGTTCCCATGTTGCAGAGTCAGGGTCAGTGTCATCCACTGAACGAGAATCTCCCAATGGTTATTGGTCAGCCGCGCGCATAACACCGTAGCCGGGTTAAGAATAACCTCGCCATTATCAATCGGTGGTAGGAATGGAGTGGATGTAGGTTGTGCTCCGAAATGCGGCTTCAAAAGAGAGACATGAAACACATCATGAATTTTTGCTGTGTCCGGTAATTTGAGCTGATAGGCGACTGGTCCCACGCGGCGAAGAATAGGAAATGACCCAAAAAATCTAGGAGAGAGCTTATGACGTGGAGGTCCCGCAAGAGACTACTGACGATAGGGCTGGAGTGGTAGCCACACATACTCCCCAACCTCAAAAGAGACCTCACGTTGGCCTTTGTCGTAGACATCCTTCATCCGAGCTTGGGCGCATCATAGCCGTTCTGTGATATTCTGTAGTAGCAGATCCCGGTCTATGAGTGCCTGATCAATCGCGTCCACGCGGGTGGACCTTGGGTTGTATGAGAGAAGGCGAGGTGGATCCCGGCCATATATATGCCGGAAAGGAGTGGATTGCAAGGCAGAGTAGAACGAAGTGTTGTAACAATATTCGGCCCACGGAAGCCATTGAACCCATTGCTGCGGACGATCCCCCACCAAGCACCGTAGATACATCTCGATGGTGCGGTTCACCACCTCAGTCTGCCCATCTGTCTGTGGATGGTAGGCAGAGGAGAACTTCAATTTCGTCCTCACTCAAGCGAAACAGTTCCCGCGAAAAGGTGCTCGTGAAAACTGCATCTCTATTACTCACAATGGTTTCTGGAATGCCATGTAAGCGGACTATCTGCCAGGAAAGTCTGAGCAACCCGTGTTGCTTTATATGGATGAGCTAGTGGTATAAAATGGGCATACATTGAGAATCTATTAACCACCACGAAAAGTACGGATTTTCCGGCAGACAGGGGTAGGCCTTCCACAAAATCCATTGAAATGTCAGCCCAAACCTGCGTAGAAAGGGCCAGAGGCTGGAGAAGACCGGCTGGACTCAAGTGCTCGGCTTTGTTGCGCTGGCATACCTGACAGTCGCCCACATAAGTCGCAATAGAGGGTTTCATGGCTTGCCAGTAAAAATCAGCTCGAATTCTGTGCAAGGTCTTCTGGATCCCTCGTGTGTACTGTCATGGTAGGCCGAGAGAATAGCTGGAATCAACTCAGACTCAGGTGGAAGGAAAATCCGCTGCTTGTAATAATAAGTGAATCCTGGATGGACCACTTCAAATTCATTGTCCCTTCCGAAATCTTCTAATGTAGTTCCTGCAGTGCAAGGTTAGCGGCATGTGCCTCTCTCACCAAGTCTAGAATGAGAAATCTTGGCTTGCTGATCGAATAGACTGACTGCTGGTCTTCAAAACATTGTGACAAGGCGTATGCCGCCTTATTTAATATCCATGCACGATACTCCATCGTGAAGTCAAACCCCAACAACTTATTGATCCAGTGTTGCTATGGCAACATCGTCAAATGCTGTTCTAGTAGGAATTTAAGGTTGTAGTGATCCGTGCGTATGAGAAAAGCCCGGCCCTAGAGATAAGGCCTCCAATGTTGGACCGCTTTGGCCAACCCAATCAATTCGCGCTCATAGGTTGCCAGCTTGTGATGACGGACTGCCAACTGTCTACTAAAATACGCAATAGGATGGCCCAACTGCTGTAAAATGGCCCCAATGCCCACGACCGAAGCGTCGCACTCTACCACGAACAATTCGTCAAAGTTGGGAAGTGGTAATATTGGCGCAGATGCGAGGGCAGATTTGAGTGCCACAAATGATGTGGTGGCCCCGTCATTCCAAATAAAGGAATTTTTCTTGAGTAGAATCGTCAATGGTGCTGCCACTGGCCCATAGTTCTGAATAAATTTGCGGTAGTAGCCCGCAAGACCCAAAAAGCCCCGTAATGCAGAACACAATTGTGGCTGTGGCCACTCGTGAATCGCTCGGATCTTCTAGGGATCCACCGTAACCCCCTCATGTGAGATAATGTGTCCTAGATACCCCACATGTGAAGCCCCAAAAGAACACTTGGAATGTTTCAAATAGAGCTGATGTGCTCGTAACAAGTCAAAAACAATCCTCAAGTGTTCATCAACTGACTTGCAATATATCAAAATATCATAAAAAAATACAAGAACAAATTTTCGAAGATAGGGGCTAAATACCTCGTTCATCAAAGCTTGAAAAGTGGAGGGTGCATTGGATAACCCGAACGGCATGACGACGAACTCAAAGTGGCCATGGTGCATGCAGAACGCCGTCTTCTCGATATCAGAGGGGTGCATCCGGACCTGATGGTATCCCGAACGGAGGTCGAGTTTAGTCAATAAACACGACCCATGTAACTCATCCAGGAGCTCATCCACTACAGGAATCGGGAAATTGTCTTTTACTGTCTGCACGTTTAACTTCCGATAATCCACGTAGAACCTCTATGTCTCATCATGTTTCTTCACAAGTAAGACGGGTGAAGAAAACGGGGATCGGCTAGGATGAATAAGACCCTGTTTCAACATCTCATGGAACTGACGCTCTATCTCGTCCTTCTGAAGGTGTGGGTAACGGTATGGTCGCACGACCACTACCTCAGAACCTGGTTTCAGACAGATCCTGTGGTCATAGTGCCTAATGGGAGGCAACCCCGAAAGCTCCTGGAAGAGGTCAGAGAACTCTTCAACCAGACCATCACTAGTACTGTCAGGCTGATCCTGTGTCTGCAAAGTGTGCATGTGGTGGGCCCTGTCCAACTGACAACCCTGTAAGAGCACCTGACTTTCGGCCAAATCAAAGCTCATGGTTAAAGCCGAATAGTCCCACAGAATGGGCCCCTGTAACCATTTAAGGCCTAATACCATATCAAATCCCGCCAGGGGAATAACAAAAAATTCCGCATTAAACGAAGTCAAGCCAGTGGAAAAAGTTACCACCTTACCAATCCCATAGTTAGGGACCTTCTCGCCATTGGCCACTGAGACGGTGGTTGTTGGATGAGTGTGTATCAGGAGTTGGAGATAATGTGTAGCTGTCAAGCTCATAAAATTGTGTACTCCCCGAGTCGACTAGTCCCACCAGCTCTCGGTCGATCACATGTGCTCGGACTTGCATTGTAGTAGGCGATTTCTGCCCAATAATAGCATGCAATGATATCTCTGGTGGTTTCTCCTCGATAATATCCTCTGGCTCCTCTGGATCCTCTAAATCCTCCACCTCGAGCCAAAACAATCATTTACATTGGTGTCCAACCCGATACTGCTCATCACAGTTTTAACATAAATTTTTGGACCGCCTCTCTACCATCTCCGAACTTGTCAATTTTTTTATAAAGCTCGGTAGGGAATTACCAGGGCGGGGATTGGCTACCTGAGTCGTAGTCGGAGTGTGTCTGGATGGTGCTGCTGTAGATGCTCCCTAAGATGAATTATAGCGGCGCCCTTGCCACATGGAGGAAGTGTTCCTCTCACTCGACCAACCCGGCTTACATTGCTGTAGTTGTTTTCGTTGTTCCATTGCTCGGGCCATATTCATGGCATGAGCTAAATCCGTGGGCATAAGGAGTTCTACCTCTAGCCGTAAATACTCATTGAGACCTGTTGTGAATAAGGAGACCTGCTGGTCAACCAATTCCCTCTCACCATCACGAGCCAACTTTTCCTGGAATAGTTTTTGATATTGTTCTACCGAACCCGTTTGTCTCAATAGGTCTAACTCTCCAGGGGGTTGCTGTTGGAGGGAGGCCCAAATCTAACTGTGCATAGATTTTTAATTCTCCCCAAGACATTCCCGACCTCTCTTTCTCTACTTGAGTAACCCATAACATGGCTACATCTATCATATGGAAAGAGGCTAGTTGCACCTTATCCCATTCAGTAGTCCCTTGGTTCAAAAAAATAATTTCACATCTATGCAACCAAATTAAGGGATCCACTAAACCATTGAAAGAGGGAAACTCTAACTTGGTGTACCTTGGGACTGTGCCTCCATGCTGAGGTCCTTGTACAGCAGTGCGCCTAGGCCACTGCTCCCCTCTTCTGTGATATGGTTGAGCAACCTCTCTCACCTCTAGACTCTGATGTCTCTCTGTCCTCAACTCCTGTAGCATGCTGATGACTCGGCTCATCTCTTCTTCCAAACCACAAACCTTTCCCAACACTGGTTGTGTTGTTTCAAGGCTATCTTCTATCTTTTGTATCCTGATTTGGATTTCTTCATTGTTGATATTATCCCCCTTGTTACCCTGCTCTGATACCAAGTTGTTACGGTCCCGGGTCATGGATCGAGTAACACGGTGTGGGAGTTGTGAATCCAGCACTGGTACTGAGTTGTTGGACTCGTTAAGGAGGGTTAAAGATCCCTTCTTTGGGTACTCTTCCACCAGTGATCAATCTCCCTTTTTATGGTCTCATTCTAGTGCTAAAGTTATAGCAAGAATGGAAGTAATTCAGGTGGAGAAAGAATGGAGGAATACCTGTTCTTGCTCACGTTAATCAGGGTTTCAACCCTGATTTGATGCAACTCGTTCTAGGACTTGAAGGCCTAGCTTGGAGGGGCAGCCTTGGCTCACGTTGATGACTGTCCTTGCTCTATTTCTGTGATGAATTCCCACCAAGAAGAGTTGTTCTAACCCTTCACGTTAAAGAACCAAAATTTTTCCTCTTTTGCTGCTCGTCAAGAGGGAATTGAACCCTACTTGTTGTTGACGCTGGTGATGAGGGAAAACCCTCTCTTTGGGCTCGGAAAAGGGGCAAGAAGCTCCTCTTCTTAGTATGGATGGTGAGGGATGAATTTGGATGAAGATGGATGGCAATGGAGGGTGAAGGATAGGTTGGATTTTTAGAGTAAACCCTAAACTCGAGATCAAGAGGTGATCTCAACCTGTTTAGACTAGGTTATTCTAAAATCTCAAAGCTTACCTATTTCATTCATACCTTTGCCTTAAATAGGTCACATCATGGAGTTTTAGGGTTAGGGTTACAATAATTACCCATAATGTCCTTACATATAAATTAATTAGAAATAACTCCTACTTAAAACAATATAAGAAATAAATCTTACTCAAAGAAATATAACAAATAAATCCTATTGTGTGAGTTGTTGTTGTCTCCTTCGTTGTGTGACTCGGTGTGCTATTGAGTCCACAACATCTGCCTTCCCATGGAGAAAGAGCTTGTCCTCAAACTCAAAAGCTGGGTAGACTTGTTTGAAGATGTCCACACGTTCCCATGTTGCAGAGTCGGGGTCAGTGTCCATCCACTAAACGAGAATCTCCCAATGGTTATTGGTCGGTCGCGCGCGTAACACCACAGCTGGGTTAAGAATAACCTCGCCATTATCAATCGGTGATAGGAATGGAGTGGATATAGGTTGAGCTCCAGAATGCAGCTTCAAAAGATAGACATGAAACACATCATGAATTTTGGTTGTGTCCGATAATTTGAGCAAATAGGCGACTGGTCCCAAGCGTCGAAGAATGGGAAACGGCCCAAAAAATCTGGGTGAGAGCTTATGACGTGGAGATCCCGCAAGATATTGTTGAGGGTAGGGCTGGAGTCGTACCCACACATACTCCCCAACCTCAAAAGAGACCTCACGGTGGCCTTTGTCGTAGACATCCTCAGCCGAGCTTGGGCGCGTCGCAGCCGTTCTGTGATATTCTGTAGTAGTAGATCCCGGTCTATGAGTGCCTGATCAATCACGTCCATGCGAGTGGACCCTGGGTTGTACGAGAGAAGGCGAGGTGAATCCCAACTATATATAACCCGAAAAGAAGTGGATTTGTAAGGCAGAGTGGAACGAAGTCTTGTAAGAGTATTTGGTCCACGGAAGCCATTGAACCCATTGCCGCGGATGATCCCCCCACCAAGCACCGTAGGTACATCTCGATGGTGCTGTTCATAACCTCAATCTGCCCGTCTGTCTGTGGATGGTAGGTGGAGGAGAACTTCAATTTCGTCTCACTCAAGCAAAATTGTTCCCACCAAAAGGTGTGTTATAGACTCTATAGCATCACGAGTTACCAACAGGCGTAGGAATTAATGAATGTGTTTTTCAATTTCCATGTAATTGTTTCTTGGTTTGGTTTTGTCTTTGGTTTGGGTTGGTTTAGTATTTATTGGTTTGAACCATTGACCCAAGAGGTCTTTAGGGTTTTGGACGTCCTCCACCCTATTTAAGGGGATGGCTAGGGTAATGAAGATTATGAATTGAGTTCACTTTAGTTAACGTAATTTAGATAAACAGGTCAAGAGCTCCTTCAAGCTCTCTTCCGTTTTTCTCCCAATTCTCCTTTCCGAAATTCAATTCCCTTCAACCCCTCGTTCCATCTCAACGTCAAGCAAGGTAATGGAAGGAAGAGAAGAGAGGAGGGTGACAAGATCCATGGCTCGTGAGGATCCTAACAACGTGGTATCAGACAGGTCCACCCTCGGTGATTCCTCTTCTCCAGAGGACATACGTCAAGTCCTTTCAGAACTTCAACAACGATCCACTCTTCAAGGTACTGAAATTTCTCACATCAATACTACCTTACAAATTCTGGAATTATCTCTACAATCCTCCTCCGACAACTTGCTGCACTTCAAGCACCAACGCCACCACCAGCAACCAATTTTCAACCACAACCAGTTCCCCACCAACAATTCACGCCACCACCAAATCCACCCCTGCGCCAACCAATGGGTTCAATGACCACTCACGCACAAGCACCATCAACGGTTCCTAGGTACTTTAAACTTAACTTTCCTACATATGATGGCTCTAAAGATCCTTTACTGTGGTTCACGAAATGTGAACAATTCTTTTATCATCAACAAACGGTGGAAATGGACAAGGTTAATTTGGCCGCCTACCACATGCTCGATGAAGCGCTCATGTGGTTCCATCACTACCAAAATGTCCATTCCATTCAGGATTGGCTGCACTTTAAACATGCTTGCCAGTTGAGGTTCGGACCTCCAGTTAGCAGCAACCTAGTGGGGGAATTGATCAACTACAACCAGACCTGCACCTTAGAAGTTTACCAAAAAACGTTCCAAGAAAGGTTGGCCAGAGCTAGTGAATTTGTTCCTCCTCACCTACATGTTCAGATTTTTAATGCTGGATTGACAGAGGCAGTCAGATTGGAAGTGGAATTACTGGGTCCGACAAATTTGGACTCAGCAATGAATTATGCCAGGGCTGTGGAGCACAAACAGAGAGTTCTAAAAGAGTCTTTACAAAGAAAACCATTTTGTCAAAACAGAATACAGGGAACTGCATCTGGTCCACGTTTTGGGTCCTCTGGCCCTAACCGAGCAGATCAGGCTACTAGTGTGCCTCCACACTCTATGCCACGTAAATTTTTGACTAAACAGGAAATGGACGCTCGAAAGGCAAAGGGCCTATGTTTTAATTGTGACGAACAATTCCTGCCGGGACATACCTGTAAACATTTATTCAGTATTGAATTGTTGGAAGAAGATTCAGAAGAGCTTCTTGAAAATGAAATTGTTGAAGAGGTACAACAGGAAGCAGAGCTCTCCCTCCATGCCATGTATGGCCTGCGTAGTTCTAATACCATGCAAGTAAAGGCCAGGTTACATCATCTCATGCTACTTGCTTTAGTTGATTCGGACAGCACACATAATTTTATCAGTGAACCAGCCGCGCAACAATTGGGATTGGAAATTCAACAACAAAGGGGACTCTCAGTTTCAGTGGCCAATGGGGCCAAAATTGCTAGCGTGGGGTTATGTGCTAACACCCTTTTCACCATTGAGGGGCATGCCTTTCTGGCAGATTTACTAGTCCTTCCATTGGCTGGATTTGATTTGGTGCTCGGGGTCAAATGGCTCCAGTTATTAGGACTGATATTATGGGACTTTCAGGCTCGGACTATGACATTTTCAGCACCACAGGTCCAGATTACATTACAAGGCATTGTGGCACAGGTCCCTAACGCACTTCACACTTTGCATATTCAACACACGGGTGATGATCAGTTAGCTCCTTTACTTACAGCATTTGCGGATTTATTTAATGACCCTACAGGTCTACCACTAGTGCGTCATTGCGATCACCGCATTCGTTTAAAGTTGGGAACTGATCCAGTAGTGGTGCGGCCTTATCGTTACCCGCATATCCAGAAAAATGAAATAGAACGACAGTGCGTGCATATGCTCACTCAGGGTGTGATCCAGCCCAGTCGATCTCCTTTCTCCTCACCAGTGTTACTTGTACGTAAAAAAGATAAATCTTGGAGATTTTGTGTCGACTATCGGCAACTCAACTTGGACACAGTTAAGGACAAGTTCCCCATTCCAGTCGTGGACGAGTTGCTGGATGAGTTACATGGTGCTACAATTTTTACCAAATTAGATTTGAAATCGGGCTATCATCAAATACGAGTTCACCAGGCGGATGTGGAGAAGACTGCCTTCCGCACACATCACGGTCATTTCGAGTTCCTTGTCATGCCCTTCGGTCTCTCCAATGCACCATCCACCTTTCAGGCCTTCATGAATGAGGTCTTTTCATCACTTCTGCGCCACTATGTGTTAGTCTTTTTTTATGACATTCTGGTCTACAGCAAAAATTGGGAAGAACATCTCCACCACCTCCACCAGCTGTGGGCATGAAAGTTGACCAGAGCAAGATACAGGCAGTTACAGATTGGCCGGTTCCCACCTCCACTACAGCATTAAAGGGATTTTTGGGCTTAGCGGGATATTATAGAAAATTTATCCAATCTTATGGCCAGATAGCAGCACCACTCAACAACCTGCTAAAAAAAAAATGCCTTCCACTGGTCTTCTTCAGCAGAACAGGCCTTTAACCAGTTAAAGGAGGCCTTAGCCTAAGCGCCAGTCCTACAATTACCAGATTTTGAGGCAAAATTTGTGGTGGAATGTGATGGCTCCGGGGAGGTATAGGGGCAGTGTTACAACAATTGGGACACCCCATTGCTTATTTCAGCCGTCAGTTGGGACAACACCACCATAAGTTAGCTGCATATGAGAGGGAATTGATTGGGTTAGCCAAGGCTGTCCAACATTGGCGACCTTATCTTTGGGGAAGACCGTTTCTCATTCGTACAGATCATTGCAGCCTCAAGTATCTTCTTGAACAGCGCCTCACCACATCCCCACAGCAGCATTGGTTAACTAAACTCATGGGCTTCGATTTTACGGTTCATTATAAGCCAGGTAGTTCGAATTTGGGGGTTGATGCCTTATCACGTCGGGATATTTCCGCCACTCAAATCTATGCTATCAGTCACCCACGTGCACTGCTATTAGATTCTATTCGTGAGGAAGTAAATCAATATCCGGATCTCATGTCATTATATCAGGATATTCAACAGGGGACAGCTGCTCCTCATTGGACGATTCAAGATCGTCTCATTCTCTGCAAAAACAGGATCTTTTTGCATAATACATCTCCACTTCTTCACACCATCCTGTCCTCTATCCATGATAGCACACATGAAGGTCGACAGAAAACATATTTCCGAATCAATCGGGACTTTTACTGGAAGGGCATGAAGAGCACAATTGCTGATTATGTAGCTACTTGTCAGATTTGTCAAAGAAACAAGGCCGAATCTTTAAGTCCAGCCGGCCTACTGCAACCTCTGCAACTACCATCTCAAATCTGGTCTGATATTTCCATGGACTTCATTGCTAGTCTTCCCATTTCATCAGGTAAATTGGTGATATTCGTCGTCATTGATCGGTTTTCAAAATATGGGCACTTCCTTGCTTTGGCGCATCCATATACTGCTGCTCAGGTCGCTCAATTATTTATGGACAACATTGTCCGATTACATGGAATTCCATCATCCATTATCAGTGATAGGGATGCCATTTTTACCAGTCTCTTTTGGAAGGAATTATCCAAATTACAGGGCACCCAATTGGCATTTTCGTCTGCCTATCATCCACAAACAGACGGCCAAACAGAGGTTATCAATCGCACGATTGAAATGTATCTTCGTTGTTTTGTGGGAGACGCACCTAGAAGATGGGTGAAATGGCTTTCATGGGCAGAATTTTGCTATAACACATCTTACCACATAGCACTGTGTACTACTCCTTTCAGGGTAGTTTATGGTAGAGATCTACCTCGTTTGTTACCATATGAACCGGGGGCATCCAAAGTCGTCACTTTGGACCAAGCATTAGCTGAACGAGACGCTATGCTCACTGAGGTACGTACACATCTGCAGGCGGCCCAACACTCTATGAAACGCTTTTATGATAAGAAGCACTGGGAGGCATCTTATTGCCCTGGAGACTATGTGTGGTTAAAGCTTCAACACTACCGCCAGCTGTCCCTGATAGCAGCCAAGCGCCATAAGCTGTCTCCAAAATATTATGGTCCATTTCCGATATTGGACCAAATTGGGCCCATGGCATACCGCTTGCAGCTACCACCAGAAGCAAAGATCCACAATGTATTTCACATCTCCCAATTGAAGCCCTTCCAGGGTGACTCGCCCCTACTGCACACTCCACTGCCGCCACTACATGAGGGTAGAGTCCTTTCTCTTCCGGCTCAGGTAATACAAGCACACCACATTCAAGGGGATTGGGAAATTCTAGTCCAATGGGCAGATGCTGATCCCAGTGACACCACATGGGAGCCGTTATCAGCATTTCGACTTTTATATCCTTCCTTCGAGCTTGAGGACAAGCTCTTTATCCAGGAGGGGGTGATGTTATGGACTCTATAGCATCACGAGTTACCAACAGGCGTAGGAATTAATGAATGTGTTTTTCAATTTCCATGTAATTGTTTCTTGGTTTGGTTTTGTCTTTGGTTTGGGTTGGTTTAGTATTTATTGGTTTGAACCATTGATCCAAGAGGTCTTTAGGGTTTTGGACGTCCTCCACCCTATTTAAGGGGACGGCTAGGGTAATGAAGATTATGAATTGAGTTCACTTTAGTTAACGTAATTTAGATAAACAAGTCAAGAGCTCCTTCAAGCTCTCTTCCGTTTTTCCCCCAATTCTCCTTTCCGAAATTCAATTCCCTTCAACCCCTCATTCCATCTCAACGTCAAGCAAGGTAATGGAAGAAAGAGAAGAGAGGAGGGTGGCAAGATCCATGGCTCGTGAGGATCCTAACAAGGTGCTCGTGAAAACTGCATCTCTGTCACTCACAATGGTTTCTGGAATGCCATATAAGCGGACTATCTGCTCCAAGAAAGTCTGAGCAACCTTTGTTGTTGTATAAGGATGAGCCAGCGGTATAAAATGGCCGTACTTGGAGAATCTATCAACCACCACGAAAAGTATGGATTTGATGACGGACAGGGGTAGGCCTTCCACAAAATCCATTGAAATGTCGGCCCAAACCTGCGTAGGAAGGGCAAAAGGCTGGAGAAGACTGGCTGGAGTCAAGTGCTCGGCTTTGTTGCGCTGGCATACCTGACAGTCACCCACATAAGTTGCAATAGAGAGTTTCATGGCTTGCAAGTAAAAATCAGCTCGAATTCTGTGCAAGGTCTTTTGGATCGTGTACTGTCATGGTAGACCGAGATAATAGCTGGAATCAACTCGGACTCAGGTGGAAGGAAAATCCGCTGCTTGTAATAAATAAGTGAATCCTGGATGGACCACTTCAAATTCATTGTCCCTTCCGAAATCTTCTGATGCAGTTCCTGTAATGCAGGGTTAGTGGCATGTGCGTCTCTCACCAAGTCCAGAATGAGAAATCTCGGCTGGCTGATCGAATAGACCCACTGTTGATATTCAAAACACCGTGACAAGGCGTCTGCTGCCTTATTTAATCTCCCCGCACGATACTCCACCGAGAAGTCAAACCCCAACAACTTACTGATCCAGTGTTGCTGTGGCGATGTCGTCAAACGCTGTTCTAGTAGGAATTTCAGGTTGTAGTGATCCGTACGAATGAGAAAAGCCCGGCCCCAGAGATAAGGCCTCCAATGTTGGACCGCTTTGGCCAACCCAATCAATTCGTGCTCATAGGCTGCCAGCTTGTGATGACGGACTCCCAACTGTCTACTAAAATACACAATAGGATGGCCCAACTGCTGTAAAACGGCCCCAATGGCCACGCCCGTATTGCCGAAATAAATTATGTGCGCACTACTGCAAAATCATCACGTATTGCCGAAATTAATTCTATGCACACTATTGCAAAATGATCATGGATAAGGGCACACATTTCATCGAGGATCGAAGAATCGCTCATTGTGTTCCTGCTCTAATACCAATTTTTTATGGTCCCAGATCCCACAAGGCGATTCGCATGGAAGGAGGAGAAGCAAATCAAGCTCGAAGGGGAGCTTGAAACCCTAGGTTCATTGAGGAGCACACCGATCTTAGGGTTTGTTGAGGAGAACGCCGATCCTATGTTTTTGGGTGAAATTAGACTTGTCCATTTCATTCCAGGTCATCCCTTAAAGAAGACTCATGACCACAATGTTCCAGAGAGAATTATAATTTTACCCCTCCATGGCATTTAACTTGAAAAGTAAACTAATTGACTAAGTAACTGACTCAGCCAGGGTAATTGACTCAACCACGGTATCTGCATGACTCGGCCCACTGTTGGGTTCTTCTTCTTCTCGCCTCTTAATCCTCTTCTACTATGATTACAGATCATAGAATCATAAGTTTCAACAAGTCTAAAGTCTGACAAAATATAGCGGCTACACACTATTTATCGATTATTGAGTTGTTAGTTTGTTACAAACGGCCAAATAACGGCTATTTTGGCGGGGAAACTATGAATTACCCAAAAAACATGCCTTAGAGAAGTCTGAGCATCTATTGGTAAACCTACCCTGATCAAAGCATTCACTACTTAGATTTCATTTGAAAGTCCTCTTTGAGAGAAAACGAGTCATTCACTTTGCAAAATTTTCATTGCTCTCAAATTGTCTCCTTACATTTCATTCGATGAAGCTCCAAATACATTTCTACTCGTGCTTCAAAGTTGGAGACTTGGAGATTCCAAAGGAGAAGATTGTCTCTCCGTTGAATGCAAAGGGTGTAAGATTTTCTTCTTTTGTATTTTTATATTTTTATTCATAGGTTGATCTAGGACCTTTAGTTCTAGATAAAAGAGCTTGCTAGAGTTAGAATCTAGCCAAATATTAGGGGAGATTGTTGTAATCGTGTATTTGAGTATACACGTGGCTTAAAAGAGACTTTTCATTTTACAATTGCTTTAATTATCACAATGTTTTCAATTTTTAAAAACTCAATTTTCTCTTTATATTTGGGAGTGTCGCTATTAGGATTTTATCATCTGAGGAGCATCAGTTGTGACCAAGGGAGGTTAGAGAAAAACATCACCTGTAAGTGTG
The DNA here is from genome assembly GCF_029961685.1 of Aristolochia californica. NCBI lineage: Eukaryota > Viridiplantae > Streptophyta > Magnoliopsida > Piperales > Aristolochiaceae > Aristolochia > Aristolochia californica. The sequence continues at coordinate 28,131,562 of NW_027181782.1, read as the reverse complement.
TGTGATATCTTTTGTAAACTATTTCATCTTCATAGTAGATTATTGCAACTGCGAAAAACAGGATGTAGTCTCACCTTGAGGTAAACCTATATAAATCTTGTTGTCTTTTTTGTGCTTGTTTTTTCCTTATTTGGCGTTTATTATTTTTGCTCTCATTAGTTTGAAATTAGGGCAATTAATTCCTAACAAGTAGTATCAAAGTTTTGGTTCGTGATTGAGAGCAATAGCCGGCAAAGAAGGATCCACACTTGGAATCAACAACTTTGATGGTGTGGATTTTGTGTTCTGGAGGATGTAGATCAAAGATTATCTATACAGTAAAAAGTTGCACGCACCATTTCTAGATATGAAACCAAAAGGTACAAAAGATGATGAGTGGAATCTCCTCGATAGACAGGTGTCAGGAGTAGTCTGTTTAACACTGTTAAAGAACATTATTCCCAATGTGGCGTCGAAGAAAACCACAGTGGGGATGATGAAGATTATGTCTAACATGTATGAGAAGCCTTATGCAAATAATAAGGTACATCTCATGAAAAAATCTTCAATTTAAAGATAATAGAAAATACATCAGTGGCATCGCATTTGAATGAGTTTAACACGATTTTCAATCAATTGACCTCCGTTCAAATTAAATTTGATGATGAGGTTAGTGGTTTAATTCTTTTGGTGTCTCTTCCAAATTTTTGGGAGCCTATGAGGACTGCGATCAGCAATTCCCTAGGCAATGGAAAGTTGATTTTAAATGATGTTCGAGATAACATTCTTGCACAAGAAGTTCATAGAAAGGACTCCGAAGAATCGACGACATCTAATTATGCCCTAAGTATCAATACTAAGTGCAAGAACTTCGAGAGGAATTCGAACAAGGGCAATGGTAGAGGGAAGTCAAGGAATGGTAGAAACAAGTCCAAATTCAGAAGGAATGTGGAATGCTGAAATTGTGCCAAGTTTGGACACATAAAGAAGAACTATAGAGCACTGAAGAAGGATGAAAAAAAAACGATGTTGCAAATGCAGTGACTGAAGAGCTACAAGATGTTTTACTCTTGTTAGTTAATAGCCCTATTGACTTTTGGATGTTAGATTTAGGAGCTTCTTTTCACGCCACCGCACACTGTGAGATCATGGAGAACTGTGTTGCTGGGAGATCACGAGAAGGTGTATCTTACTGATGGAGAACCTTTGGATATTCTCGGTATTGGTAATGTCAGTTTGAGGATGTCAAACGTGTCAGTGTGGAAAATTTACAAGGTGAGACATGTACTAAAACTTATGCGTAATCTGATGTCAGTAGGGTAGCTTGATGATGAAGTTCATAATGTGACTTTTAATGGTGTTGCCTGGAAGTCACTAATGGAGTCATGGTTATTGCTTGAGGAGTTAAAGTTGGAACTCTTTACAAAACTTCCAGTTGCAAAGACACGGTTGTAGTTGTTGATGTTATTACTTATTCTGATTTGTGTCATTATAGGCTTAGTCATATGAGAGAAAAGGGAATGAAAGTGCTCCAGTCCAAAAGGCAGCTACCAAGGTTGGAAACTATAAATAACAATTTGTGTGAAGGCTGTATTTCCAACAATCAGAAAAACATTAGCTTTTCTAAGGCTGGAAAGGAGCAAAAGACAACAAAATTGGAGTTGGTTACATAGATGTGTGGGGGGTCTCCCTTGGTGGTTCTAACTACTATTTGATATTTATTGATGATGCAAGAGGAAAGGTATGGGTTTATTTCCTTAAAAAGAAATTTGAAGTATTTGATACATTCAAGAGATGGAGAGCCATGTCTGAGAATGAGACGGATTTGAAGGTGAAGTGCTTGCAGGCAAATAATGGGAGAGAATACAAAGATGATGATATGAAACGGTACTGTGCTGATAATGGAATCAAGATGAAGAAGACCATTCCTGGAAAACCTGAAGAAAATGGTTTAACTAAGAAGATGAACATAATTTTAAACAAGTGTACTATGAGCATGAGAATACATGTGGGAATGTCAAAGATATTCTGGTTCGAGGCTATTAGTATAGCTGCCTATTTGACCAATAGAGGTCCCTCAACACCTTTGGATTGCAAAATACCAAAAAATGTCTGGAGCAGCAAAACGATAAAGCTTTCTTTCTTAAAAGTTTTTGGTAGTGTTTCTTATATTCACATTGATTTTGCTATTAGAAGTAAACTTGATGCTAAATCTAAAATAAATTTTTTTATTGGCTATGGTGGTACCAAGTTTGGTTATCGCTTCTGGGATGACCAAAGTCATAAGGTTATCAGGAGCAATGATGTGATCTTCAATGAAGGTGCCCTGTATAAAGACATGTTGAGAACAGAGTTTGAGAGCATAAGTGATTAAGCCAAGAAGTCTGAAGTGATTCAGTTAAGAGATCTTCAAGTTATTGAGATGGAAAATATTACTTAAGAAGACCAAGAAAATATACCCCCAGAAGTAAATCAAAACATTTTTGTGACTGAACTCAGAAGATCTGCCAAAACTAGTAGACAACCACAGAAGTACTCCCCAGCACTGAATTATATTTTGTTGACTGATAAAGGTGAACCAGAGAGCTATGAAGAAGTCGTGCAAACTGATGAATTAATCAAGTGGGACTTGGTCATGCGAGATGATATGTAGGGGTGGCTTCGAGCCGAGCCGGTTCGCGAGCCGGCTCGGTTCGGCTCGGTATCGGCTCGGTTCGATTCGTCATTTTTCGAGCTCGAGCCGAGCTCGAACACCAAAATCGGCTCGTTTACCTTAACGAGCCGAGCTCGACCAAAGCTAGGTTCGGTTCGTTGGCTCGCGAGCCGGCTCGAAATGAGTCGGATCGGCATGAATCAGTACGGGATCGCGAGGGAGCGGGGGAGCGGGAGCGGGAGCGAGACCGAGGGGGGGAAAAATTTTTCCTCCCCCCTCGTCACCGCCGACCCCTCCCATCGGTTGTTGTCGCCGCCTCTACCGCCGTCGTAGCTGTTCTCCGGCGTCTATACAGCCGTCGCATCTGCTCGCCGGCCGCCTCTGTGTCCGTCCGTTCGATTTCTTCCTCTCCTCGCCGCCACCTCTGTTTCCGTCGCCGCCGCTTCCGTCACCGTCGATTCCGTCGCCGCCGACTCCATCGTGGCCGTCATCTCCGACGATAAATCCTCCCCAGTGCCGTAAGCCCCTTCCCTCGGGGTCGTCTCAGCGGAAAACCAGAACAGGGGAGAAATAATCTCCCCCTTCCTCGCGAGAAGATGATCTCGCACGTGCGATTTCGCACGTGCGAGATCATAAAATAAAATAAAAACTTTTTCCTCTGGAAAAAATTTAAAATAAATTTTATAGAAATAATTTTCTATAAACTATTAGTGTCTCATGTTTTTTTAAACACTTTTCTAATTGAAATTTTTTATTTAAAATCATATAATTTTCAAAGTAAGATTTTTTGTACCAAGATGGAGTAAAAAACTGTATAGAAAATTTTTGAATAAGTATTTAACAGTTGATGCTGTAATACTTTTAGCATGAAATAATTTTCATTGCAATTTTGTGTTTGATATTTTATTTAATTAAAAATTTATCGATAAGTATAATAATATATTAGATTGATTATTAATTTTTATTTATTTCCCTAGAAGAGACAATAAAAGGTCCATTTAACTTTCCTAAGAAAATTTTAAAATATTTCCTATAATTTTCTAATAAGTCACTAATAGTTATAAGATTTTATTTAAAGGTTTTTTTGGGAATATGTATCATAGGAAAAATATTTTTAGTTTTTCCTAGAATATAAATTTTTATCTAGGGGCACTAAGGAGGCCATAATAAATTATGGCCAAATTCAAAAATTACAAAACAAGCTAGACAACAATTGGAGTAAAAAATATTAATATTGGTGCATTTTAATCCATTATTGAAATTCAATCCTGAACCTCCCCTATCATTATATTTCTTAAAAATGTATGCATAATTTTATATATAATTTATTCAAAGCCACCCCTACGTGCGAGATCATAAACAAGGAAAAAAAAAACTCTTTGTCCCTTCCTCATGGCTCTTAAATAAATTGAAAAGATATTTTAGTAGAAATACGTTTCCAGAGACTAGTTTTTTCAATAAATGTTGAAAAAACATTTTTAATAGAAATATAGGGACCATTAGTGCCTCGTATTTTTTCAAAATATTTTTTTAATTATAAATTCTTTTTAAAAAATCCTATAATTTTTCAAGTAAGATTTCTTGCCAAGATGGTTAAGAAAACCATATAGAAAAATTTTGAATAAGTATTTGACAGTTGATGATATAATACTTTGAGCATGAGGCAATTTTCATAGTAATTTTGTGTTTGACATTTTATGTGATTAAAATTTTATCGATAAGTATAATAATATATTAGATTAATTATTAATTTTTATTTATTTCCTTAGAAAAGGCAATAAGAGGTCCATTTAATTTTCCTAAGAAAAATTTAAAATATTTCTTGTAATTTTCTAGTAAGTATGTAATAGTAATATGATTTTATTTAAAGAATTTATAATTTTTATTTGGGTGATTGTAAATTGATAGTGATATTTTATTTAATTTTGTTGTGTTTGATTATTGTATGGAGTTTATTTATAATGTTATGCAATGTATGGAGTGTTTAGATTATTTTATGGAGTGTATAAACAATTTCATGAAGTGTTTATGGAATGTATAAACAATTTTATGGAGTGTTTATGCAGGTATTATGTATATTGATTATGCCCAATTTTAAGTAAAGGTCATGCCGAATTTTATACAAGTATTATATATATAGATTATACTCAATTTTAAGTAGAGGTTATGCCCAATCTTATACACATATTATATATATAAGTTATACCCAATTTTATGTAGAGGTCATGCCCAATTTTATATAAAATGTATGCATAATTTTATATACATTTTATTCGATATATATTTTTTGAAAAGTTTGAAATGTATGTTGAGGCTCGAGCTCGGCTCGAAGCTCGGCTCGAACTCGTTGGGCTCGAGCTCGATAACAATTTTAGGCTCGAGACAAGGCTCGGCTCGAAGCTCGGCTTGAAATATTTAAATCAAGCTCGACTCGAACATAGGCAGGTTCGGGCTCGACTCGGCTCGATGCCACCCCTAATGATATGGATTCATTATTATCCAATCAAACATGGCAGTTGATCGAGTTACCAAAAGAGAAGAGGGTCTTGCAAAATAAATGGGCGTACTGAATAAAAGATGAACATGACGACAACAAGAGTTACCAGGCAAGACTGATTATAAAGGGCTTTCAACAAAAAGAAGGCATTGACAACATTGAGATTTTCTCTCCAGTAGTAAAATTGACTAATATTAAAACACTGTTTGGACTATTGGCAAATGAAGACTTGCACTTAGAGAAGTTGGATGTAAAAACACCTTTTCTTCATGGTGATTTGGAGGAAGAAATTTACATTATACAGCCACAAGGTTTCAAAGCACAAGAAAAGGAAAAAATGGTGTCCAAACTTCAAAAGAGCTTTTATGGTCTTGAACGGGCTCCAAGACAATAGCATAAGAAGTTTGATACCTTTATGAGTAGTAATGGTTTCTTGAGGTGTCAGGCGGATCATTGCTGTTATGTGAAGAAGCTTGATGACTCCTACATCATTCTATATGTTAATGACATGTTGATAACAAGTATTTATAAACTAGAAATAGATAAATTGAAAAGAGAGTTGTCCAATAAATTTGCAATGAAGGATTTGGGTACTACAAAACAAATCCATGGGATGAGGATTACTAGAAATATTGATGTCTTGAAACTATCACAAGATAAATATGTGAAAAAGGTGTTGAGTAAATTCAACATGAATGAGCTTATTCTTGAGTGTTAGAAGACATAAGTAAGCTTAGATTACATTGATGTAAATACTCCTATGTTTTTTGGCTTTTATCCTCACCTATTAGGGTGATCAGCATGGGTGTAATTACCATACGTTAACATCTATAAATAATGGTTAAGGGGGAGGATTAGATTTCACTCTCACTAATCCTCACCCTACTCTTCTCTCATGTGGTCTCTCTCCTCTATCCCATATGAGCTCTGTCTTTCTCTCCTTCTCTCCTTCTCTTCTTCTTATTCCTCCTTTCTTATACCTTAGGATACAAACCTTATAGCCATAGAATCCTGAAATTAACATGGTATCAAAGCAGTGATTTCATTTTAGGAGTCCATGAATATATATCCTCTCCTTGCTCAGTTGAACAAAGACGCACTGCTGGAAATGATACAGTAGCTAGCCTCTAAAACATATAAGTTTTTCTTCACTTGTTTGGTTGCAGTATTATCTATTTCTTTTGAAACCTGAAAGACATGCCACTACATGGATTTTGTTTGTTTTTATCTCCCATAAATCCAACACATATGGAAAGGGAAATCGGTCTTTTGTTCTTCACAACTTATGTTGCTATTGAGTTGTAGTTATCCAATGCACGATGCTATATTTTCTCTTCATGATTCGATTGTTAAAATGTTGTTGGAAGACATCTCGAAATGGCATCAAAGTAATTACCTCTACCACATCAATGAAGTGGCAAAGGATGTCATTTAAAGGTCTTCTCATAAGGATGACACAAGGGTGTAATTAAAAAAGATGATGCAGGTCTACTTATGTTTTTTTTTTCAAAGCTTGTAGTCCTAAGGGCATTATAGTTATTGTAAACCTCCCCACAACTATAAATAGAAGCTCAAGGTGAGGTAGATCATGAAGTTTCCCCTCTTCTCTCTCAAACTTGTTTCTAGAATTATCTCCTCTCCCAAGTGTTAAATTTATGGAAAAGAGAAATATTTCATTAACTTGTTGTAATCAGAGTACATGAACCCCTATTTATAATAGAGGAAAGTAATAGAACTCTTATGCTCCATGGCATGACTTTTGGTTGAAACAAAACATAATGAAGTTGTAACACAAGCACTTGCAAACCATTCAGTCGTCACCACGACACCCTGTGATTCCTCTAAAAAAAATACAAGATCGCTCCCTACTTGAGTACATGCCTAATGGCTCTTTATATGCAAAAGAAAGAGGTATAGCGTTACGAGATGTATGCCTCGTTTTTTTTTCAAAAAAAATAAAATAAAATAAAGAGATGTGTGCCTTGTTTTCTTTTTCAAAAAAAAATAAAAAAATGAGAGAGATGTTTGTCTCATTCCTTAACAATCGGTTGCCTTCGTTGCTTTCATCACTTAAATTTTGGACTTCTAGCATCTTGCAAAAGAAAATGACGAGGAGACAAATGGACCAAAAGAATGTGAAGAATGGGTATGGGCACATGGTACAAGTCTTGTCAAAGAAAACACCTTGACACACAAGCAACTTCATCTAGTCTACACATCCCGGATCTAGAGGATGTTGTTGCCTACGGAGATGCTGTTACGGTCCCGAGTCATGGATCGAATAACACGGCGTAAGATTTGTGAATCCAACACTAGTACTGAGTTGCTAGACTAGTAAGGAGGGTTAAAGATCCCTTCTTTGGCTAATCTTCCACCAGTAATTAGCCTCCCTTTTTATGAACTCATTCTAGTGCTAAAGTTATAGGTAGAATGGAATTAATTCAAGTGGAGAGATAATGGAAGAAATAACTGTTCTTGCTCACGTAAATCAGGGTTTCAACCCTGATTTGGTGCCGCTCGTGCTAGGATTGAAGGCCTAGCTTAGGGGGCAACCTTGACTCACGTTGATGGTTGTTCTTGCTCTGTTTCCGTGATGATTCCCCAACAAGAGGAGTTGCTCTAGTCCTTCACGTAGAAGAACCAGCAACTCTTCCTTTTTGTTGCTTGTCAAGAGGGATTGAACCCCTACTTGTTGTTGACGCTGAGGAGGAGGGAAGACCCTCTCTTTGGGCTCGGAAAGGGGGCAGGAAGCTCCTCTTCCAACTAGGGATGATGGTGGATGAAGTTGGATGGCAATGGAGGGTGAAGGATAGGTTGGATTTTTGGAGTAAACCTTAAACTCGGGATCAAGAGGTGATCTCAGCCTGTTTACACTAGGTTATTCTAAAAACTCAAAGCTTACCTATTTCATTCATTCCTTTGCCTTAAATAGATCACGTCATGGAGTTTTAGGGTTAGGGTTACAATAATTCCCTCTAATGCCCCTACATATAAAAGTAATTAGAAATAACTCCTACTTAAAACAATATAAGAAATAGATCCTACTCAATGTAATATAAGAAATAAATCCTTTTGAGTGAGTTGTTGTTGCCTCCTTCATTGTGTGACTCGGTGTGCTATTGAGTCCACAACATCTGCCTCCCCATGGAGAGAGAGTTTGTCATCAAGCTCAAAATCTGGGTAGACCTATTTGAAGATGTCGACACATTCCCATGTTGCTATGTCGGGGTCAGTGTCCGTCCACTGAACGAGAATCACCCAACGGTCATTGGTTAGCCGCGCGCATAACACCGCAGCTGGGTTAAGAGTAACCTCACCATTATCAACCAGTGGTGGGAATGGAGTAGATGTAGGCTAGGCCCCGGAATGTGGTTTCAAAAGAGAGACATGAAACACATCATGAATTTTGGTCGTGTTTGGTAATTTGAGTTGATAGGCGATTGGTCCCACGCGTCGAAGAATGGGAAACGGTCCGAAAAATCTGGGAGAGAGTTTATGACATGGAGGTCCCGCAAGAGACTGCTGACGGTAGGGCTAGAGCCGTAGCCACACATACTCCCCAACCTCAAAAGAGACCTCACGGTGGCCTTTGTCGTAGACATCCTTCATCCAAGCTTAGGCGCGTTGTAGCCGTTTTGTGATATTCTGTAGCAACAGATCCCGATCCATGAGTGCCTGAACAATCGCGTCCATGCGGGTGGACCCTGGGTGGTACGAGAGAAGGCGAGGTGAATCCCGGCCATATATAACCCGGAAAGGAGTGGATTGCAAGGCAGAGTGGAACTAAGTGTTGTAATAGTATTCGGCCCACAAAAGCCATTGAACCCATTGCCGCAGACGATCACCCACCAAGCACCGTAGATACATCTTGATGGTGCGGTTCACCACCTCTGTCTACCCGTCCGTCTGTGAATGATAGGCGGAGGAGAACTTCAATTTAGTCCCGCTCAAACGAAAAAGTTCCCGCTAAAAGGTGTTTGTGAAAACTGCATCTCTTACACTCACAATGGATTCTGGAATGCCATTTAAGCAGACTATTTGCTCCATGAAAGTCTGAGCAACCCGTGTTGCTGTATAAGGATGAGACAGCGGTATAAAATGTCCGTACTTGGAGAATCTATCAACCACCACGAAAAGTATGGATTTGCTAGGGACAAGGGTAGACCTTCCAAAAAATCCATAGAAATGTCGGTCCAAACTTGCGTAGGAAGGGCCAGAAGCTGGAGAAGACCGGCTGGACTCAAGTGCTCAGCTTTGTTGCGCTGGCAAACTTGACAGTCGCCCACATAAGTCGCAATAGAGGGTTTCATGGCTTGCCAGTAAAAATTAGGTCGAATTTTGTGCAAGGTCTTCTGTATCCCCTCATGTGCACTGTCATGGTAGGCCAAGAAAATAGCTGGAATCAACTCGGACTCAGGTGGAAGGAAAAGTCGTTGCTTGTAATAAATAAGTGAATCCTGGACGGACCACTTCGAATTCATTGTTCCTTCCGAAATCTTCTGATGCAGTTCCTGTTGTGCAAGGTCAGTGGTATGTGCATCTCTCACCAAGTCCAGAATGAGAAATCTCGGCTGGTTGATCGAATAGACCAATTACTGATCCTCAAAACACCGTGACAAAGCGTCTACCGTCTTATTTAATCTCTCCGCACGATATTCCACCAAGAAGTCAAACCCCAACAACTTACTGATCCAGTGCTGCTGTGGCGACGTCATCAAACGTTGTTCTAGTAGGAATTTCAGGTTGTAGTGATCCGTGCGTATGAGAAAAGCCCAACCCCAGAGATAAGGCCTCCAATGTTGGACCACCTTGGCCAACCCAATCAATTCGCGCTCATAAGCTGCCAGCTTGTGATGACGGACTGCCAATTGTCTGCTAAAATACGCAATAGGATGGCCCTGCTGCTGTAAAACGGCCCCAATGCCCACGCCCGAAGCGTCGCACTCTACCACGAACAATTCGTCAAATTTGCGAAGTTGTAATACTGGCACGGATGCGAGGGCAGCTTTGAGTGCCACAAAAGACTTGGTGGCCTCCTCATTCCAAATAAAGGAATTTTTCTTGAGTAGACTCGTCAATGGTGCTACCACTGGTTCATAGTTCTAAATAAATTTGCGGTAGTAGCCCGCAAGACCCAAAAAACCCCATAATGCAGAACACGATTGTGGTTGCGGCCACTCGTGAATAACTCGGATCTTCTCGGGATCCACCATAACTCTCTCATTTGAGATAATGTGTCCCAGATACCCCACATGTGAAGCCGCAAAAGAACACTTGGAATGTTTCAAATAGAACTAATGTGCTCATAACAAGTCAAAAACAATCCTCAAGTGTGCCAAGGCTCCTCAACTGACTTGCTATATATAAGAATATCATCGAAAAACACAAGAACAAATTTTCGAAGATAGGGGCTAAATACCTCGTTCATCAAAGCTTGAAAAGTGGAAGGTGCATTGGATAACCCGAACGGTATGACAACGAACTCAAAGTGGCCATGGCGTGCGGAACGCCGTCTTCTCGATATCAGAGGGGTGCATCCAGACCTGATGGTATCCCGAACGGAGGTCGAGTTTAGTGAATAACCACAACCCATGTAACTCATCCAGGAGCTCATCCACTACCGGAATCGAAAAGTTGTCTTTTACTGTCTGCACGTTCAACTCCTGATAATCCACGTAGAACCTCCATGTCCCATCATGTTTTTTTACCAGTAAGATGGGTGAAGAGAACGGGAGCGATTGGGACGAATAAGACCCTGTTTCTACATCTCCTGGCACTAATGCTCTATCTCGTCCTTCTGAAGGTGTGAGTAACGGTATTCGCATGACCACTACCTCAGATCCTGGTTTCAAACAAATTATGTGGTCACAGTGCCTCAAGGGCGACAAACCTGACGACTCCTGGAAGAAGTCAGAGAACTCCTCAACCAGACCATCACTAGTACTGTCAGGTTGTTTATGTGTCTGCACAGTGTGCATGCGATGGGCCCTGTCCACTTGACAACCCTGTAAGAGCACCCGACTCCCGGCCAAATCAAAACTCATGGTTAAAGCCGAAAAGTCCCACAAAATGGGTCCCAACTTTTGTAACCTTTTAATGCCTAATACCATATCAAATCCCGCCAGGGGAATAACAAAAAATTCAACATTAAACGAAGTAGAGCCAATGAAAAAAGTTACCGCCTTACTAATCCCATAGTTAGGGACCTTCTCGCCATTGGCCATTGAGATGGTGGCTATCGGATGAGTGTGTATCTGGAGCTGGAGATGTTGTGCGGCCCCACCAGTTCTCGGTCGATGACATGAGCTCGAACCTGCATTGTATTAGGTGATTTCTGCCCAGTAATAGCATGCAAGGATATCTCCGGTGGTTCCTCCTCAATAATATCCTCTGGCTCCTCTAGATCCTCTGAATCCTCCACCTCGAGCCAAACAATAGTTTACATTGGTGCCCTTCCCGATACTACTCATCGCAGTTATAACATAAATTTTTGGACTACCTTTCTGCCATCTCCGCACTCTTTAATTTTTTTATAAAGTTCGGTAGGGGATTACCAGGGCGGGGATCAGCTACCCAGGTCTTAGTTGGAGTGTGTCTAGATGGGGCTGCTGGAGATGCTACCTGAGATGAAGTATAGAAGTGCCCTTGCCACGTGGAGGAAGTGTTCCTCTCACCCGACCAACCCGGCTTATGTTGCTGCAACTGTTGTCGTTGTTCCATTGCTCAAGTCATATTCATTGCATGAGCTAAATCCGTAGGCATAAGGAGTTCTACCTCTAGACGTAGATACTCATTGAGACCTGTTGGTCAACCAATACCCTCTCACCAGCACGAGCCAACTTTTCCTAAAACAGTTTTTGATATTGTTCTACTAAACCAGTTTGTCGCAATAGGACTAACTTCCCCAAGGGGTTGCTGTTGGCGGGAGGGCCAAATCTAATTGTGCATAGATTTTTAAATTCTCCCCAGGTCATCTCTGGTCTCTTTTTCTCTACTTGAGTAACGCATAACATGGCTTCATCTGTCATATGGAAAGAAGCTAGTTGCACCTTATCCCATTCAATAGTCCCTTAGTTAAAAAAATAATCACATCTATGCAACCAAATTAAGGGATCAACTGAACCCTTGAAAGAGGGAAACTCTAACTTGGTGTACCTTGAAATTGTGCCTCCATGTTGGGGTCCTTGGACAGTAGTGCGCCCAGGCCACTGCTCCCCTCTTTTGTGATATAGTTGAACAACCTCTCTCACCTCTGGACTCTGGGGTCTCTCTGCCCTCAACTTCGTTAGCATGTTGATGACTCGATTCATCTCTTCTTCCAAACCACAAACCTTCCCCAACACTGGTTGTATTGTTTCAAGGCTATCTTCTATCTTTTGTATCCTGATTTGGATTTCTTCACTGCTGAGAGTATCCCCCATGTTACCCTGCTCTGATACCAAGTTATTACGGTTCCGGGTCATGGATCGAGTAACACGGCATGAGATTGGTGAATCTAGCACTAGGACTGAGTTGCTGGACTCGGTAAGGATGGTTAAAGATCTCTTCTTTGGCTAATCTTCCACCAGTGATCAGTCTCCCTTTTTATGAACTCAATCTAATGCTAAAGTTATACCTAGAATGGAATTAATTCAGGTGGAGAGATAATGGAAGAAATACATGTTCTTGCTCACATAAATCAGGGTTTCAACCCTGATTTGGTGCAGCTCGTGCTAGGATTGAAGGCCTAGCTTAGGGGGCAACCTTGGCTCACGTTGATGGTTGTTCTTGCTCTGTTTCCTTGATGATTCCCCAACAAGAAAAGTTGCTCTAGTCCTTCACGTGGAAGAATCAACAACTCTTCCTTTTTGCTGCTCGTCAAGAGGGATTGAACCCCTACTTGTTGTTGACGCTGAGGAGGAGGAAAGACCTTCTCTTTGGGCTCGAAAAAGGGGTAGGAAACTCCTCTTCCAACTAGGGATGATGGTGGATGAAGTTGGATAAATATGGATGGCAATGGAGGGTGAAGGATAGGTTGGATTTTTGGAGTAAACCCTAAACTCGGGATCAAGAGGTGATCTCAGCCTGTTTACACTAGGTTATTCTAAAATCTCAAAGTTTACGTATTTCATTCATTCATTTCCCTTAAATAGATCACGTCATGGAGTTTTAGGATTAGGGTTACAATAATTCCCCCTAATGCCCCTACATATAAAAGTAATTAGAAATAACTCCTACTTAAAACAATATAAGAAATAAATCCTACTCAAAGTAATATAAGAAATAAATCCTATTGAGTGAATTGTTGTTGTCTCCTTCGTTGTGTGACTCGGTATGCTATTGAGTCCACAATAGATGCCGAAACTAGAGTTGCTCAAAATTACATCAAACTGTACATAACCTGCACATGGTCAAAAAAATATTTTGTGAATTGTTTCTATGCACAATCCTTTAATATCTAGAGGCATCAATGGCTAGTTCAACAAGCGCCTTTAACAACGACGCACAGTTTCAAATAGTGTGTTTGTCAATGCACCTTAAATAGTAATGAAACAGTCATATACCTCTTTTAGGTTGTGATACCTCCGGATTCATCCATGGAGAATCAATGTGAAGGAGATATTGAAACAGTCAGCTCATGGCAAATTGACTTCAATTGGTCACATTAGTAAAAGTAGCTCTTGTTGGAACTTTGAACCATGACAAGAGCTATTCTCCCAATTCCTTCAAGTCTCACAGTAGAAGGATCAAGTGACCCACAAGTAACGCTTTTCAATTTCCTGGTCGGAGACTCTGAAATTATCTCAACCTGTTTGTTATGTTATTTTGCACTCGAATAAGAGATAACAATACATATCCCTTATCCTCCATGGCATGCCTATTGGTTGAAGCAAAGCAGAAGGAAGTTGTAACACATGCACTTGCAGTCCATTAAGCTAAAACCAGGAAACCATGTGATTCCTCTTTAGAAAATACAAGACAACTCCCTGATTGAGCACATGCCTAATAGCTCTTTATATGCAAAAGAAAGAGGTATAAATGTTGTGACACGTGTGCCTCATTTTCTTTTTCATAAAAAAAAAAAAAACAGAGACAGATGTCTTTCTCCTTCTTTAACAATTGGTTGCCTCTGTTGCATCACTAGGGTTTTGGACTTTTAGCATCTTGCAAAAGCAAATGAGGAGGTGACAATTAGACCAAAAGAATGTGAAGAATGGGTACCGGCACATGGTGCAAATCTCGTCAAAGAAAACACCTTGACACACAAGCAAGTTCATCCAATCTACACATCCCAGAACTAGAGGATGTCGTTGCCCACAGAGATGCCAAAACTAGAGGTGCTCAGAATTACATCAAATTTTGCATAACCTGTACATAGTCAAAAAAAATCTTGTGAATTGTTTCTACGCACAAACCTTCAATATCTAAAGGCCACAATGGCTAGTTCAACAAGCACCTTTAACAACTACACACAATTTCAAATAGTGTGATTGTCAATGCACCTTAAATAGTAATGAAATAGTCATAATACCTCTCTCAGGTTGTGATACCTTCAAATCTATCCATGGAGAATCAATGTGAGGGAGATACTGAAACAGTCAGATTATGGCAAATTGACTTTAACTGGTCACATTGGTAGAGGTAGTTCTTGTTGAAACTTTGAACCACAACAAGAGTTTTTCTCTCAATTTCTTTAGTACTCACAGTGGCAGGCTTAGGTGGGAAATATGAGACACAAGTAACGCATTTCAATTTCCTGGCAACAGCCTGAGATAATTATCTCAACTTGGAAATTGAGAAACACTTGTTGTCTGTCACTTCTGCACCTAACACTACTACTATAAGACCTGAAGAAGTCCAAGAAAAAACTTTGAATATGGTTCAAAGATCCGACAAGAACTATCTTTACAAGTGTGACCATGTAAAGAGATAGATCAAGTTCCAACAAGTACCAATTAAAGTCAATTCGCCAACACCTAACATTACAACGGATATATGCAAATGAGCTTTGATGGTAGTAACATTGGCTACCTGGGTCACTTCAAACTAAACTTCAATGGTTGTGCCATTGGCTGCCCTGGTCCGATTGGGTTCAGAGGAGTTCTTCATGATGGTAATAGTTGTCCTCTCTACACCTTTGCGGGCCCTTTGAATATCTCTGACTCTACTACCGTAGAACTCAACAGATTGCTACAAGGGCTTATAGTCTTCCAAGACCTTCTCACTAGGCCCCTCATCATTGAATGGGACTCTAAGGTTGTCATCGATAGGTGTGCAAAGAAAAATCGCCCCCTAGAAGCATTGAGATATTTATTTTAAAATTTGTAACATAACTTCTCATCTAAATTGTACATGGACCCACACCCCCCAGATCTGCCAATCATTTGGCAGACTTTCACGCTAAACGAGGATTTTTCCTCCAACACCATGTTGTGGAGGACGGCCCACCTCACTAGATTGTATTTCTCTCCTGTTTTATTGAATATTCACACACCTTCCTTCAAAAAATAAAATGCACCAAAAAGGAGGATCTTGCAGTTATTCATGAGAGGCCCAACCACAAATAGAGGAAGGCCAAGTGACATGCATGGAAGTAGTCAGCAAAGACACAGAGACAAAAGTGGAATGGTAAAGCATCATCCATTTTGAGAACCTATCATGGTTATAAACTAAAAATTCAACATTGTTTTGGGGCCAAAATCAAGTTTGCCAACACAGTCTTCTTTTACTTTCATTGCAGCTGCTCTCCCTGGTCACAACGACAACAAACTCTTAATTGCGTTCAAGATCCTTTCACAAAAATGAGACCCCACTCCACATCCACGTTCTTTTTTTTTTCTAATTCTACTCCATAGTTTCATTATCTACTACCTACATATTATACACGTCCCCAAAACACTGTTTCAAAGTTTTTGTCTAATTCTTACTGAAAATGACAAGACAAATGCAAGAATGTAACTAAATCTAATAGAATGAAGAAATAAACATTCAAGAAACACAAATATTGGGAAGTTTGATACCACTACCCACTTAAGATAAGAACTAGATTATATTGATCATACAACAAAGTTAAAAGATACTTGCTGCATAGAAAAGCAAGATGCATAAATGTCCTAGTCCTCACACATTTGAGAAAGTCAACATTTTCTTTTTCCTTGGAACAGCACACACAGTTGGAAATGGAAACAATAACTAACATAAAGAAACAACACTTTCCAGTCATATGCATTAACATCAAATTATGATAAGGACACGGTGAGTAGCCCATCTTAGACAACTCCAAAATATTTGAAAACTAAAAAAAAAAATCCCATTTCCTTCCTCAAAATTTTCTTATATTGCTTACTGGTGAGCAGCAACTTGCAGAGCTTCTTCTAAGTGGATCTCTTTTCAATCCACACCAGTTTTACTCATCCTCAAACAGTCCAAGACATATCCCAGTATACATGTGCTTCTTCCAATTATAAAGACACATGTATTCTCAATCATTTTGGCGATCTTTTCTTTTACATTGAAAAGACATCCTCATTTCTACTTTATGGATGCCTTTTTCATTTTGACAATGTTTGCTTACTCTATGCTAGTGAATTGTAAAGTAGGGCATGCAGGACACTGAAACCAAAAAAAATCTTGTGAAAGCAAATATGATTGTCTATGGTGCTTGAAATGAGATGGATCAAACTTTTGACTGCAAATATTAAACAAGAATATGGAGGTAACATAGCTGATTTTATAATACTTTTATACACAGATAAGAACACTTCTAC
Source organism: Aristolochia californica (assembly GCF_029961685.1). NCBI lineage: Eukaryota > Viridiplantae > Streptophyta > Magnoliopsida > Piperales > Aristolochiaceae > Aristolochia > Aristolochia californica. The sequence goes on along the minus strand of NW_027181782.1, from coordinate 28,114,686 downwards.
CCTATATATACTCTGACAACAAACAAGGGCACTTCTACCCTATATTTACTCTGACAACAGATAAGTCCAGTAAAGAAGCCCCTTACTGACCAGAATGAAGGCAATCAAATGGAAAACCGTCTTTTTGTGAGTGACACTAAGGAAATATAGTTTAAAAATAAAAATATGAAACAGTAACAAAGAATGGTCTGCTGTTTCTTCACTCTTCAAAACTCTTTTACTGGCATAAAAAAATGCTGTCAATACTTATCTAGCAATGGTTCTCAAGAATATCAACCTCAGTTAAAGTATTCAATATTTGCTATCAAGTTCACTAATAGTTTGAGGAGCATTGAAACGACTCCCATCCATCAGCAAGAATAAAAAGCATTGGTCCTTAACAGATACAGAAGTGGACTTCTTGAAGCCACATATACATAGGAAAGAACATCTTTTCTTCTTTTTCCTCATCAACCAAAAGGTTTTAGTTTCTCAAGCTAAAGTGATGCTAGCTCTAGAAAGACAGTAACGATACAAACCAAGGCAACAAAATGTCTTGCCACAAAGATATCAACAGACAGGTTTCAACAACAACGTCAGAAACAAGAAGACAACTACGCCCCTCACTCCAAACCATATTCTTCAGAGTTGTGCGTTTGGATCGTCCCAAAATGGGGAAAAAACAGAAAGCGATGAAAAATATCAACGATTGTTCTTGATTAAAAACCCTAATAGATTCGAATGACTGATTACCAGGGCTAGACAGGGAATGAAGAAGAGAAATCCAGCGAGAAACAGAAAACCCTAGTGTTTGAGCAGTCTCCCTTTCGACGTTTCCCTTTCGACTAGAGTTCCTCAAAATTTTCCCCTCACTAAACAGTGGCCGCGATTCTCTGTGATGACCGCTCCCCTAAATTGAATTATGAACAGAAGTCTTTTATGGGTGCTTCACCGGAGGAGTTCTGGGTTTGGAATAAAAATTCTGAACCGACCGTGCGGCCAATAATCTCTATGGTTTTCTTTAAAATATCAAATTCTATTTAACTGTTGCGGTTTTCTTTAGATATCATATTCTCTATTTGCCATAATTCATCTACAACCATATTGATTTAAATCTATAAAAATTTGAGACACCAATTTTTATTATATTTTAAAATAATTTTAAATTAACTTAATTACTTCTCTAAAATTTTAATTAATTTAAATATATTTTTTAAGAAAAAATAAAATAAATCTTTACTCCTTCGTTGCACCAAGCAAGGGGAAGGGACAACTCATTCCCTCTATTTTTACATACGTAAAATAGGAGGAAGAAAGAGGTTATAAACTTGTGTTAAAACCCTCCCCCTACTCAATTTATAGAGGAATAATCTATAATATTATAATTGTGCCCCTAAAATTTAAACTAATTACATCAATGTCATTTTTATGATATGACTATTTATTTACCATCATGCTACCTCTATGTAGGCCTTCCTTGGTTTTTGGGTTTGAACCCAATGTCCATCTCTCCTGGATGTTTGGGTCTTTCTTGGTTGTGTGGGTTGAGCTTATCTTCTAATATACTTGAATGTGTAGGACCTCCTTGGTGGTATGGGTTTGGGCCCATCTTTCAATAGGGGGGTTGGTAATCCACTATATCTTCCAACACTCCCTTTCAAACTGGTGGTCTCTTTGTTCTTGTCAAAAGATCCAGATAGCATAATAATGGTGAGAGAAAAAATTATTCTTAACCATATGATAAAGCTCTATATTTAGTCAAATGGTCATAGTAAAAAATAATGTCTACTCAATTTTAAAAGCGAAAAAGTAATCCAACTGTGGGGTACATAGTCTACCCACTTACTCAAGGTAGCTTAAAAAAACACCTCTTGGGCGAATAATAAACTTGACACATATTGGATGTTGGGCTCACTCCTATCCTATGTAGGAAGTGGGTCTATAAGCTTTGCTTATAAGTAATAATAAGAGAGAAATGGGGAATCACCATAAAATAATATGTTACAACAACCTATGTATTTTTTTTTCTTCATCAAAACTACCAATGCCGAGAAGAGTCAGCAACCGAGAAGTCTTTCAATAATAATGTCTTTGTTGGAGAAACACAATAGCAGCAGCAGAAATGGGCCTGGACCCAAATAACACATACCAAATAATGAAAATCCTTAAAAAGGACACAAAAATAATAATTTGTGGCAAGTGTATCCGAAAGTTGTATAGCAAATAATACGTTGACCGATCAATAATAATCTGAGTCAATTAATGAGCCATGCCGAGTCACGAGAAGAACCACTAGAGAACTCGAGACCCGGATCCATATAACAAAGGCAAAGAGTAAGTGGGCTGAGTTTGGTTGACCTAGATCCTAGTTCACTTGGGTCGAGTTGACTCGGTCTGAGTTGATCCAAGTTAACTCGAATGAACAACAAACATTTAACCTGAGAGAGAACTTCAGTTAACTTGGGCAGAACCGAAACACTCACGTCAGAGTCAACTAAGAAGAGTCCAGTCCAAATCTCGTAGAGTAGGCGTTGGATTAAAATAGGGTTTTTTTACAAAAATACCCAATTTCAAAAACATATTTCAAGAAATAACGACACTATGAACTTATTTTTAAAAATACCTAATTTTGACTGGTCCACTGTACATGTGTACAGTCAAAGGTGACATATAAGTTTTGACTAATTATGTGTTACACATCATCTACATTGCATGAGTAGATGGACACATCAACTGTCACGTCAATATTCCGACACTTTTCTGCCAGGTAAGATGCCATGCCATTAAATGATAAACATTTGAATAATTTTTTATTTTAAAAATTGAATTTATGAATACACTTTTTATTACCTAATATCTAAAATAATAAATTATTAAAAATATAATAAATAAGTTAAAAATTAAATCTTACTTATTTAACACCGTTTATTATCAATTAAAATATTTAATAATTAAAAATAAATTTTATCGTTACGCTTTTTATTAATTTATATTTAAAAGTTAAAAAATAAAATAAGTATACTAATTAATTAAAAATTTTACTAACATATTATTGATTTAAAATATTTAAAATTAAAAACATCTTACTCTTAAGTCTTACAAATTTATTATAGATTTAAAATATTTATAAATTGACAAAATTATACAAAGAAGTTATTTCAGAGTTTAAAAATACAATTTATTTATATACTTTTTATCACCTTATTTAAAAAACAATAAATTATTAAAAAATATACTAGTTAATTAAAAAATCTTACAACACATTTTATTATTGATTTAAAATATTTATTAACTAAAAAAATATGAAAATTTTGTTTGAATTTAAAAAATAAATGTATCGGTACACTCTTTATTACATTATATTTAAATAATAAGTTAAAAAATCTTACTCTTACCTATTTAACACCTTTTTATTATCGATTTAAAAAATATTTAATTAAAAAAATTGAAAATTTTAGTTTTGAGTTTAAAAATCAAATTTATCAATAGGTTTTTTTCAAATTTATCGATATACTTTTTATTACGTTATATTTAAAATAAATAAAATAAAATAAATATACAAATTAATTAAAAAATCTTACTCTAACCCATTTTATTATTGATTTAAAATATTTAAAATTAAAAAAATTATTAAAATTTTTTACTTTAGAGTTTAAAAATTAAATTTATCAATACACATTTTATTACATTATATTTAAAATATTATAATATAAAATTAGTATATTAATTAATTAGAGAACTTACCTATTTAATAAAATTAGTATATTAATTAATTAGTATAAAAATGTTTTATTAATTAAAAAATTATTTTAGAGTTTAAAAATCAAATTTATCAGTACAAATTTTATTACCTTATATTTACAATAATAAAAAAGGAGATGCAAAAGAAAGTCGTATATTAATAAATAATTTTACATCAAAATGTCAAAGAATATTAAAATTCTCATTCCGCTCTTTGGTCAAATTATAATAAGAATAGGAAACAGTGGGATGACCCTCGCCTTTTGGCTTAGGTTGTTCCATCATTGGTCATTGGTTTCTCCATTTGATATCTGGGAAATTCATCGAGTTGCTCTAAAGGATCAAAATGGCTAGTGATTAATGGAACCTCTTGTCGACCAGACTGGTTTGGCTTCCGTCTTCTAGCTTCCGAGGCACCACCGCCACAATACTTTCGTCACCTTTCTAAATCCGAGATCGAACGAGCCAAAAACCTTTGTTATAATTGTGATGAGACATACACACAGGGTCACATATGCAAACACCTGTTTTGGTTAGAGATGGATGATTCTGAGGCGACCCCACCATTGGAAGAAGTTGTAGACCTGAGATGGATGAATCGGCTATTTCCCTCCATGCTATGACATGGCTACACAACACAAACATCATGCAGGTCTGAGCTGGCCTCCAACACCTACAGTTGCTGGCCTTAGTATATTTAGGCAGTACCCACAACTTTATAAGCCAACCAGCAGCATAACAACTTGGCTTACCGAATCAGCAGAACATTAGCATTTCGATCTCGGAAGCCAATGGGGTAAAGATTTCCAATGCTGGAGTTTGTCCAACGGTACCTTTATATATTGAAGGCAACACATTTGTGATGAACTTCTTAGTCATCCCACTCGCTAGATTTGACTTGGTGCTAGGTATTAAATGGTTGCAGCAATTGGGTCCAATTTTATGGGATTTCAAGTCCCTCACTATGAGTTTTACACAAGACCAGCAACAACTCACCATTCATGGCACTCATGCTCCGTTACCTTGCTCTCTCCAAACTATCCAACCTATGGACTTCGATCGTTGTAAGTTAAACTCACTCCTTACAGAATTTGTTGATTTATTTCAGGAGCTTGCTATGCTCCCACCGATCCGAACTTGTGATCATCAGAGGTAGCTTATTTATAGCAAGCACTGGGAAGACCATATTCAGCATTTGCGCCAGGTATTCCACCTCCTGCGTTCCCATCATTTGTTTCTCAACCAATCCAAATGCTCTTTGGGTACCTCAAAGGTAGCTTATCTGAGTCATGTCATCTCAGCCTTTGGTGTTAAGGCAGACCGTAGCAAAATATAGGTAGTGGTTGACTGGCCTACTCCACATTCAGTCACTGCTTTAGGGGGATTTTTAGGCCTGGCCGAGTATTACCGGAAGTTCATCTGCGACTATGGCTAGATCGCGGCTCTACTCAATAGCTTACTTAAGCGTAACGCTTTCACACGGTCAGACATAGCAGCTTCATCCTTTGAGCAGTTGAAACACACCTTAGCCTCTACCCCGGTTCTCCAACTCCCCAATTTTGAAGAACCATTTGTTATTGAATGTGATGCTTCCGAAGGGGGATTTAGCGCCGTCTTACAACAGCAGGGCCATCCCATTTCATATTTCAACAGGCACCTTGCCCCGCACCATCACAAATTAGCTGCTTATGAAAAGGAACTTATCGGCTTATCCAAAGCCATTCAGCATTGGCGGCCCTATCTTTGGGTCGACACTTCGTGATCCAGACAGATCACTGTAGTTTGAAATATTTATTGGAGCAACGTATCACTACTTCACTATAATAGCATTGGTTGAGTAAATTGATGGGTTTTGATTTTAAAGTGGAGTATAAACCAGACCACCTTAACATTGGGGCTGATGCCTTGTCTCATCAGGACATGTCGGAACCACAGCTACACGCAATCAGTCAACCACAATTTCTTTTGCTCGATTCAATTAGGGATGAAATTCAGCAACACCCTGAGCTCATTGCCTTGTATCACAACATTGAGCAAAACACCATGGACAACAATTGGGCACTTCAAGACCGTCTCATATTGTATAAGAATCGGATTTATCTCCATCCTACTTCAGCCCTACTCAACAACATCCTATCTACATTTCACTACAACACTCATGAAGGCCAGCAAAAGACATATTTTTGGCTAAGTCGTGACTTGTATTAGAGGGGTATGAAACGTATGGTGGCTGACTATGAATCTACGTGCCAGGTTTACCAACGGAACAAGGCAGAGACATTAAACCCAGTAGGCCTGCTACAACCTCTTCAGCTCCCTTCACAGGTGTGGGCAGATATATCCATGGACTTTATAGATGGTCTCCCAACGTCTTCAGGCAAATCTATTATTTTTGTAGTGGTGGATTGGTTCTCTAAATATGGGCACTTCCTGCCCCTGGCTCATCCTTAGACAACGAGACATGTGGCTCAAATCTTCATGGACCAGATTGTCTGCCTTCATGGCTTACCGGAGTCCATCACCAGTGACAGAGATGCAGTATTCACAAGTACCTTTTGGAAAGAGCTATTCAAATTACAGGGCACAAATTTGGCTTATTCATCAGCCTACCACCCTCAGATAGATGGGCAAACGAAAATAGTCAACCGCACTATTGAGATGTTTTTTCGCTGTTTCTTGGGGGATACTGTTATGGACCCCATAACAGGGTTTAATTAATGCATTTTCTAGTTTATGTATTAGAAGGGTTTATTTGTAATTTGTTTGAACTTGTAGGCCCTTGTTTTGGCCATGTGCATGTTTTCCCTAATTCCCTATATAAGGGCGTAAGATGAATGAGAAGGTAAGCATTGAATCAATTAGTTGTAATCAGGTCGGATTCTCCCCTCTGAGGTCTAGGTCGGATTCTCCCTTTGAGGTCCAGGGTTAAGCTCCCTTAGAAGACTCAAAACATCACAACAATCCTCCCTAGTCATCGTTTTCATCACGTGTTAGATCCGGGGCATAACAACTTGGTATCAGAGTGGGAACACGATGGGCCACGAAGACCCATGGTTGGCGATGCACAGACAAATCAGAGAAATGGCTGCAACAGGCATTGCAGCGGAAGTGATACAGAAAATGCATTAATTAAACCTTGTTATGGGGTCCATAACAGATATGCATAATTAAAAACTATAATATTATGCATAACTTTAATTTCATGCATTTAAATATATGCCAAAAAATGTATAAAAACTATAACAGGAAATAAAACTATAAATTCCAATATGCATAACAATCGACGACTAGTGGCCTAATGGTCACTAGCGCAATTGATTTTTCCAGCGGGTGGGTTTGAATCCCGCTGGTGCAAAATCAATTATAAGTACGGAGTTGGCTCGGTACTGGAACGGTGAGCCAACTAAACTCGTCTGAGTTGACCCTTGTTTTTTTTTATTTGTTTTTACACTTAGTCACCCGGACCTGAGTTGCAGTTGCCGAGTTGAAGCGGCGAGTCGCATAAGACTCATCTCGAGCCAACTCGAAGGTATTTAAAAAAATACCTTATGAATTTAATTTCATATCTGCGCGTTGGAGGTCGTCTTCAACCTCCAGTCGTCTGGAAAGACAAAGGTTTGCCGATGTTCCTTAAAGTCATCGACGTCAGCAAACCTGTAGAAAATATCGCCGATGCCAAATACGACGTGTTACGGCAATGCTAGAGAGCCGCGAACTGTTGCCGCGGTGAGCTCATAGAGAGCGTATAGCGATAGGCTCCATCGGCATTCTGTAAGTTGTCGATGCCAGCAAACCATGAGGAATGGTCACCGGCGCCGACGTCATGCTTGATGCTGGTTGTCGCCGATGTTAGAGCCCCGGCTCCTGCAAGCAGTGAGTGCATAATTTGTTTTTTTTAAAAAAAAACAAAGACCGAAAGTAGAGCTTTTAAACTTAAGCTCAAATGGAACCAAAATGCTAGATCAGAGATCTGCTCTGATACCAACTATAAGCCTTAAACATGAATTTATAACAACATAAAATTCATCATATAATTTTAAACGGAAGCTAAATCATACCTCCTTCCATACGTTTCAGATTGCTTCTCTCTATTCTCTGTTCGGCGCTTCTGATCTCTGAACACTCTCGGCGAAGGCTCAACTGAAGGGGCTTGAGTGACGAGACAGGGGATGAAAAAAACTATCTGAAGCCAACCTCCCATCAAGGTTGTTCATGGCTTCATATTACTGAGGGAGTTGCAACTGCCAGAAGTTGGGACCACGATTATGAGAAAACCATTTCTCATAATAAAAGGTTAATAGTTTATCGCTGCTTTCTTTCTTGTCCACCGTCTTTGACTGCTGAACAGCCTAACTCCACTGAATCCACTCAATTAAACACGGGAACTTGCAAAAGGAATGGTTGATTGCAAGTTGGGCTGGTGCCAATGATAGAACACATCCTTCCTCTACTTGCAGTGGACTTCGCTTCGCACCAACCCTACCACTCCATAGAGTTGTATTGAGAGGCCGTCGAAAGGGGAACAATGCAAACTCTCTAGTCAATGTATTGAACGTTCCAAACTGGTGGAAGAGTCTATATAAAGCTTCCACCATTCCAGTCAACATCATAGGTCTAACAAATGACATTAGCTATATCCAAATTGTTAAAACTTTGAGGACAAGGTTCTCTCAAGGGTGTGTGAGTGTGGTGGTTAATCAATTATATTTGTTAGAAATTAATTTATGGATTTAGGGGCATGTCTATCTATTAGAAGACTTTAAATTAGTAGGTAAGTAAGGACATTTTAGTCAATTATGGCCCGTGAGTTTATGCTAATAAAAGGAGCAGTCTGGTTGAGTACAAGGCAAGCTAAAATTGACAACAAACAACATATTTCCAAAATTACAGAGATTCAGCTCCTTCTCAAATTGGAACCAAGCTAATTTCAAATTGATTTGATTGCATCTTCTTCATCTTCCACTGTATGTTTTCTCTTTATTCAAAACTACAACTATATTTGCTCAAGGTTGCTGAAATTCATTTTAGATCACCCACACTGTGCGATATAGAAGAGTCTTACATAACTCTCACAGTGAGAAGTCTCATAGAGCAAGAGTTAATATGATGGAGTGTTACAAGAGTTTCATAGGAGGAGGTCTCAAAGAAGAGTCTCAGTTACAAGTGTTTTTGTTATGTTAGTCTTCTATTTTTTTTCACTTATTCAATTATTCTAGGAGGTCAAGTTGATTAAGTTCAACCGTTATAGTCTCCCCTAGTTTTTTATTTTATTTAAAAAGGGTAACTTTAGAAGCTTGAGTGTTGCATAGTCACCTCCTTCTGGTTAAAGTTATTTTCCTCTAGTATTTCTTCAGTTTAGCATCTTGTGTTTTTATTACTTCAGACCAATGCCTTGACTCACTACCTAAAAAGTACAAGTGTCTCCAACATCCAGCATGAGGCAAGTCTTTTGTTCTTCACCCAAGAGGCGATTTGTATTTGAGCTACCCTTAAAAAGTGAGTTGTCTCTTTGTTAAACCCTAAATTTGGGTCATTTTTCCGCCTTTAAAATTGAGAGGAGTGTGTTTTAGACTATGACCGTTTTGACTAGTGTATGGAGCTTTGTCGTATGGCCATAAGTTATTTTCTTCGCCCATATTGTGTTTTGTCCAAGTTAGGTATATATGTCCTTTTTATCCCCAACTTGAAGGGGAGAAGTAGAAGACGTACAAGAAAGAGGTATTTTGTTCCACATGTTGTGGTAATTTTTATGTGACCAAAATATTCAAGAAAGGGGGAGCAAAAAATAAGAAATTTTTTGCATCTATGTAGAATTTTTTTTAGGAAAATAAAATTGAAGACCAAGAATCTTTTTCATTGTAAACTGAAGTTATAAACTCTTACTTGAGGGTGATTGTTGAAGAGCATATAAGGAAGAGTGTTACATGACATTCACAAAGCCATAATTAATATGGTGGAGTCTTACAGAAGTCTCACAGGAGGAGCTGTCTTAGAAGTGTCTCAGTTACAAGAGTTTTAGTTATATTAGTCTTCTTTTTATATTAAATTATTCAATTGTTCTATGATTCATCTTCTAGTATTTAACTTTGGGTTTAATTGGGACAAGGGTAGCTTAATTTTAATTGGGTTCTACTTGTTTCCTCTATTATAAATAGAGGCTCATTGTACTCAAATTACAACAAGCCAATGAATTATCTCTTTTCCTAAACTTCGACACTCTAAATAGTAACAAAATAAAATACTCACTATGGGTTTCAAATTCTGAAAGAAAATAGTCTTTGTACAAAATAGACTTTGAACAAAAGAACTTTGCACAAAAATAGGCTTTGAAGAAAAAGAAAATTACAAAACAGGTTTTGAAGGAAAAGCAAAAGACATTGGCAAAGTTAATCTAATAGCAAATACCCATTTTCACAGGATGTAGTACCTTCAAATTTTTAATGGAGATTAAGGCAATATATGTGCCTTTAATATAAGAAAAGCTTTTTTTTCACAAAAAAAGTGTCAACAATTATCTAAATTCCTCTATTAAAGCTATTATTAGCAACCTTTTGGTGAAAAAAATCTAAGTTATTTTAAGATGTGTGTATTCACCCATACTAGCACAAGTCCTTAAAATTTTGTGTAGATCCATTATACAATAGATATGTTGACCTAGGTTCACTTAGTCGAAGATTTTGATGATAAAGAAACTTAAGCAAGTGAAGCGATTTTACAATTCAACCCTTTTAGGATGTATTACCTTCAATTACCACAATTAAAATGCTATGAGGAAGAATCAAAAATTGAAGATCTAGAGTCTACGTCAAATAGAAACTCTCAAGAATGTCAGCTTTGAAATGATAGTCAATTAAATTCCAATACATGGGTAAAATTATGTTTTGGAGAAAGAGGGCATGTAATGTTTTCTAAAATCACGTTTTTCAAGCTGATATAAATGTTTTGGGACCACTAAATCATTTAGTTATGCTTTATATCATACTTACAGCTTAGTGGTATACACTTGCAAAATGCATGATCCATCTTTCACTTCACCGCATGATTAATCATTCAGAATGTAACAGACCTTTAGCATAAAACTTGATCAATCAACCTTTTTGGCATGATCAATTACATAGTATCATGAGAGAAAGGGGTTATAATGCTTTATCGATCAAAGCTTATGGACATGATCGATCATATAGAATGTTGCTAGGTAGATGTTATAAAAACATTGTTACAGGGTGGGACCCACCATGACCACACGAGCTGGCATCATGAGTCACCATGTGAGGTGGCATGATGAGTCATCACACTAGCTGGAATCCTTATGACATGAGTTGGAGGATTTGGAAATCTCCCTTGATTAATGTAATTGATTTATCTTCCCTTGATTTATATAGATTTGGATAAACATGATTGATGTAATTAGGGATATTAGGGATCCTAACTTATCTCTGAAGTTTCCCTAAATATGTAATAGAAATAATATAAATAGGGGTCTTGGTTGGTGGGTTCAATCAAACTCTCCACTTCTCAACTCGTGGAAGAATCTCTCGCTAGCCTAAAGTCTTTTTTCTCTCTTTTCTCTTCTCTCCTCTCTAATTGAGCTCTCTCTCTCTCTCTCTTTGCTCTTTTTCTTCTCCCTCTCTCATCTTGCTCGAGGTTTCAATCACGGGGTCCTAAATTCAACATGGTATTAGAACATCAAATTTAGGATCCCCCCTTCAAAAAGAATGCTCTAAGAAGTTATGATCAAAGCTATTCATAGAAGGCTCTTTGTGAAACAAAATTGAAGCTTGTGAGATAAGTTTTTCATTCTTGTTATTATTACTTCATGCTCTTGTTTTTAAGATATTTAGAAGATGTTTCAGATATTATCTTATTTCTGTCTTCATCTGATGAAATTTTTGAGATTTACGCATCTCGAATTAGAAGAAGTTTACCAAGACAGTTTTTTCGGTTTGCAAGTTCTTGGCTAAAAATTGGTTTATGTTGAGATTTTTTGCATAAAAATTTATAATTTTGTGCAAGATTTTCCTGATGAATAAAAATATTTTTGAACCTATTATGAGTGGTTTTTTATCCATTTTATTTCATAAATCTAATTACTTAGCTTCTATTATAAGTTTCTCCATTAATCGAGTTGTTTGAAGAACTCTACTAAGTTTTGTGATTTTTTGGAGAATTTTTTGAGAGCCGCAAGTTGGCTGATTGTTCTTGTAAAATCAAGAATAGAATATTATTTTTTAAATAAAAGGAATCAAACATAAAATAAGAAAGGAACTGACCCTTTGAAAGTCTAGTTGATGCCAATCCATTCGAAGAAAGATTACAATTTTTGAAGATCTCACAATATCTTCTGATTAGGCTTGTTTTTGTTTGATTTTTTATCAATCATATCTTGCCTAGTTAATGAGGAACTGAATCTAGACTGGTTTATCCTAATCTGGAGTCAAATAATTTTGGAATGACCTTGGAAAAATCTAATTCGGAATTGCTACCTAACCATACTTGATCTCATGCTTATTAATTGATTTTTGCTATTCTCTACAAGGAAGACTAGAGAATTAATTAGAAATTTTTGGCCAGCAAGTTGACTAGCCTAAGAGGGTTCCCTCCTTGCCAAAAGACTTTATAAGCTCGGGTTCTCCTCCCATCTACCCAAGCTAGCATTGGCTGTACTTGAATCTCCAAGCTGATTACTTGTGTTACAATGTAGGGCCCACCATGGTGCTCGAGCTGGTGGGACCCACCATGCGAACGTAGGTCATCAAGAAGAATCCTAGAGGACTGAGGACACCAAGAAGAGTTCTCTCCCAAAGCAAGCATGAGTTAAGGAATCAAGAAGCACAAGCTGAATTGATTTAGAAGACTTGAAGATCAAGTGGGACCCACAAAGATCTAACGAGCTGGGACTCTTATGAAGGTGCACTGGAGGATCATAAGGGGCCCACAAGGATAAGGCCATGAGCTGGCTTATCCCTTATAATCTCGTGGGTAATAAAGGACTCCTATTTCTACTCCAATTAGTCTTCTAGGAGCTCTAGTTTGAATAGACTTACTTATATTGAAGAGTTAGAGTTGGAACGTAATTAGGATTGAATGCCAAGTTGTATAAGGACTTTATCTCCTCCTCTACTATAAATAGAGGAGTTTTAATTCTGAATTAATCAAGTCACACATTCAATCCCGAGTTGGTTCTCTCTGTCCCTCTCCTTACTTGACGCAACTCACCCTTTTCTTTTTTATTTTTTCTCTTCTCTACCGAGAGTTTTCCTCCCCTTTTCTCATTTTTATTTCTTCTTCCTCTTGTTCGTGATCATGGAAAAGGGATCCTAAATTCAAGATGGTATCAGAGCAACATATTTAGGATCCCTCGAAAAAGGAATGCCCACACCACTCAAAGAAGGCTCTTGTATGAAGGAAGAACACTAGCCAAGAGATAAGTGTTCAAAAATATTTTTTTATGCTACTTGTTCTCATTTTTAGATGATGATTCAAGGATGAATATGTGAATTCTTTAATCTTATTATGTTATGAATATGCATGCCCCTCTATCTAGAAGGAGCTATCAAAACAGTTTTATCGGTTTGGAAATTCTGTTTGTCGAGACCAGTCCATACTGAGATTATTGAATTTTTTTTTCGTGGGATAAGATTTCCCTGATAATAGAAGATTTCTATTGAGCCTCTTATGAGTGGTTTTATGGAAAAAAAATTTATTTAGCATTGATGCTATATTTACATATACCATGTTGATTGAAGAAGTGCTACTTGGTGATATTATTTGAAGTTTTTTGAAGAAGAAGAGCCTATCATGGCTGATGAGAATATGAATATCAAAGGTGCTATACTGAAAGTAACCACCATACCCTTATGTGGGGTATAAAGTTTTATGAGTTGGTCCACCTCGGTTAGGAGGTTTCTCATAACCAAAGACCTACTTGGTCACCTCACTACCTGAGGACCACTTATTGATGAAGATGATATTTTTTATATGAAATGGCTAAAGAATGATACTTTGGTAATTGGTTGGCTGATAAATAGCATGGAAGCACATGTCTCTAGTAATTTTATTCATCTTGACACTGCTAAACATATTTTGGAGACATGTACTAAACTATATTCAAGCCCTGATACATTGCATAGACCCTATAGTGCTGGTAGAACAGATGATATTAAATGCACTCATTGTAAATTTTGGGGCCACACTATAGACCAGTGCCGCTATAGGGCATGCACTTACTGTGGTAGATATGGCCACTATAAATAAATATGTTATAAGGCTAATGACAAGTCAGAATCAACAAGGGCTAATCAAGCTCTCATTAGTGATGCGCAAGCAGACCATCCCCCAACACCAGCTGCACAGAAAATTATTACTGATGAAGAGTATGAATTATTTCAGAAAATAAATACCATGCTTGGGTCTTCTCCTTGCCCTTATGCCACTACTGCTGCCACTACTGCTGCCACTACTGCTTTAGGTATACTATCTACCTCCTCTTCATCCTGGATAATTGATTCAGGAGCCTCCGAGCATCTTACAGGTAACAAAAATTTATTACATTCTTTATCTCCCAGTCTTTCACACAAGTTTGTTACCATAGCCGACGGTTCTCAAACCAAAGTCTAAGGAAAAGGTTCCACTTCTGTCACCCATCACTTCCGCTCAATGATATTCTTTTTGTTCCTTCCTTTCCTTTAAACTTGCTCTCTGTGAGTCAGCTTACAAAATATTTTAATTGCTTGGTGACCTTCTCATCATGTGTTTTTCAGGATCTTATAACGAAGTAGATGATTGGTGGAGGCCATGAACAAGGGGGGCTCTACTACTTGGATGTGCCAAAGGTCAATATGGTGTCTACTATTGAGAATGAGACACGATTATGGCACAATCGGTTGGGACATCCTTCCATACAATCTTTTCATCATATGTTTCCATCTCTTAAGATAAGGCCAGAATTCAGTTGTAGGTATGTCAGTTAAGTAAACATCAAAGGAGTACATACTCTCCTCGTCCAGAAGTCAAAATTAACATTCCTTTTTCATTGATTCATACTGATGTTTGGGGGCCTTTGAGTGTCTCTAATATTTCTCAAGCCAAATATTTTATCACTTTTATTGATGATTTCACTCGCACAACTTGGTTGTCTATTTTTAAGGAGCGTTATGAGATACGATCTATTTTTAAATCTTTTTATGCGGTGGTACTCACACAATTTGGTCAGAAGATAAAAATCCTCCGGTTTGATGATGCCAAAGAGTATATTTCAAAAGACCTTGACTCCTTTTGTCGAGAGAATGGCATTATCCATCAGACATCATGTGCCTACACTCCTCAACAAAACGGTGTAGCCGAGTGGAAAAGTTGTCATATTCTTGAGGTAGCTCGAGGTCTATGATATGCCTTGAAAGTTCCATATTTTTATTGGCCCCATGTTGTCCTTACAATGTGTTTTCTTATAAATTGTCTACCGTCTACTGTTCTTGGAAATAAATCCCCCTACTCTAAACTTTTACCACATGATGATCCATTTGTATTACCATTGAAAGTCTTCAGTTGTCAATGTTTTGTTCATAATACTTAACCTAGACACAACAAACTTGACCCTAAATCTATAAAGTGTATCTTTTTGGGATACTCTCAAACACAAAAGGGTTATGTTTGTTATAGTCCCTCTTTGCAACGTTTATTTGTGTCCAGAGATGTAACATTCTTTGAAGACTCCTCATATTATTCTGATAGTGCTCCACCTGGTATGTCATCAGTACCAAGTTCTCCTCGATCGGTTGTGCCTCGTGATACAGAGATTGTTCTGCCCCCAGAGACAGTGGCCGATACCACACCTACCGAGTTGTCAGATCCACCAAAGGTAAGTCCTTCATCACCAATTGTTTTGGTCCTGAATTTGATACTCGTCCTATTTCTATAAGAAAAGAACCTCATTCATGCACTCAACCTTCTACTTCTCATCCTATCTCCAATTTTGTGTTTCATCATCGCCTCTCACCTCTATGTTGTCAGTTTCTTTCTTCTATTTCCTCCATATCTGTTCCACTATCATATCAGGAGGCTCTACAACATCCAGGGTGGAAGGCAACATTGGATGAAGAGATAAAGGCTCTTAATGATAATCACACATGGTCTCTGGTTCCACTACCTATAGATAAAAAACTCATTGGTTGCAAGTGGGTTTATATAGTAAAACATAATCCGGATGGGACCATTGCACGACTGAAGGCTCGATTGGTTTTCAAAAGGTTACACTCAATGCTATGGCATTGATTATGATGAGACATTCTCTCTAGTGGCAAAAATGACCTCGATACATATATTATTATCCTTGGCAGGTAATTCTTCTTGGCCCATATATCAACTGGATGTTAAAAATACATTTCTCAATGGTGATATCAAAGAAGAGATTTAAATGCAACAACCACTTGGATATGTGGTTGAGGGGGAGTCCGTATGTCGCCTTAAAAAATCTCTATATGGGCTAAAGCCATCCCCACGGGCATGATTTGAGAAATTTAGTCAAGCCATCATACGGGCAAGTTTTTACGGATGCTCTGCAAACCACTCAGTCTTTATTGAGAACACAACAAGAGGTAAGGTGATTCTAGTTGTTTATGTTGATGATATTATTTTAACTGGGAGTGCTTATGAGGGCATTCAAACAATAAAAGAAAGAATATGTGCTGAAATCAAGATGAAGGGTCTTGGATTACTGAAATACTTTTTAGGGATTGAGGTCTTACAATCCAGACATGGGATTATTCTATCTCAAAGAAAATACGCACTTGATCTACTAGAAGAAACAGGTATGATGGGATGCAAACCAGTAGACACTCCTATGGATGCAAATACAAAATTATGTGGAGGCACTGGAGAAGATGTTGATATTGGCAAATATCAAAGGTTAGTGGGACGACTTATTTACCTATGTGTAACGAGGCGAGACATTTCATATGGAGTAAGTGTGATAAGTCAATACATGCACAAGCTACAACTTAGTCATTGACATGCACTTGAGAGGATACTACATTATCTGAAAGGGGCTCCTGGAAGGGGGCTCCTCTATAAAAAACATTGTCACTTCAACATTGAGGGATTCGCAAATGCAGACTGGGCTGGATCCCCAGATGATACAAAATCTATTTCTAGTTTTTGCACGATGGTTGGAGGAAATGTCATGACATGGAAAAGCAAAAAACAAAATGTAGTAGCACGATCAAGTGCAAAAGCAGAATACAAATCCATGGCACACACTGTTAGTGAAATTTTATGGATAAGGTCCCTTCTCACTGAATTTGGATTTTATAAAGAAGCTCCAATGGAACTATACTGTGATAACCAAGCTGCAATACATATTGCATCGAATCCAGTCTTCCATGAGAGGACAAAGCACATTGAGGTCGATTGCCACTTTATACGAGAAAAATTCCAAGCTGGTCTCTTATCTCTGAAGCACATCTCATCACAAAATCAAGTTGCAGACATCCTCACCAAACCAGTCACTCACAAGATTATGTCTACCATATGCAGCAAGCTGGGTGTTTATGATGTCTTCTCCCCCAGGTTGAGGGGGAGTGTTACAATGTGGGGCCCACCATGGTGCTCGAGCTGGTGGGACCTACCATGAGGATGCAGGTCATCAAGAAGAATCCTAGAGGACTTGGGACACCAAGAAGAGTCCTCTCCCAAAGCAAGCACGAGTTAAGGAATCAAGAAGCACAAGATGAATTGATTTAGAAGACTTGAAGATCAAGTAGGACCCACAAAGATTTCACAAGCTGGCACTCTTATCAAGGTGCACTGGAGGATCATGAGGGGCCCACAAGGATAAGGCCATGAGCTGGATTATCCCTTATAATCTCGTGGGTAATAAATGACTCCTAGTTCTTCTCCAATTAGTCTTCTAGGAGTTCTAGTTTGAATAGACTTACTTATATTGAAGAGTTAGAGTTGGAATGTAATTAGTATTGAATGACAAGTTGTATAAGGACTCTACCTCCTCCTCTACTATAAATGGAGGAGTTGTAATTCGGAATTAATCAAGTCACACATTCAATCCCGAGTTGGTTCTCTCTCTCCCTCTCCTTCATTGACGCAACTCACCCTTTTCTTTTTTCTTTTTTCTCTTCTCTACCGAGAGCTTTCCTCCCCTTTTCTCATTTTTATTTCTTCTTTCTCTTGTTCGTGATCATGGAAAAGGGATCCTAAATTCAACAACTTAGGCTACTTTTAATTTGAGTACACTATTACCCTTTAATTTCCTCTTATGGCTAAAGAATACATGGGTAAAAAGAATGATTTTCTCAAGATTACTACCATACCATTGTGAGGGATATCAAATTTCTTTAGCTAGTCCACATCGTTTTGATAGTTCCTTAAAACAAGGGACCTAGTTGGTCACCTCACCAAACTTGGGCCGCCCATTGATGAAGAAGATGTTGCTTATGCTAAGTGGTTAAAAATGACACTTTGGTATTTAGTTGGGTCATCAACAACATGAAAGAATCTATCTCCAACAACGCTATTCATCTTGACAACGCCAAATAAATTTGGGAGACATGGGCCAAGTTGTACTCTAGCTCCGACAACTTACACAAGCCATATGATATTCTCCAAAGAATGTTCAACACTAAACAAGGAGAAAATATCCATGAATATTTTGCTCATTTTACAGGCCTTCTTCAAGAGTGGAAGCCAACTCAGCCTACCTCCACCAATGTCTCTGTTCAAGACAAGCAGATGGAGGCCGTAGACACTGCCATTTGCCTAGAAAACATTAAGCCATATCTTGAAGTTACTAAAAGTCAAATCATTAGCGGTTCTGTTATTCCCACCTTTGACGATGTATGTGCCACATTACTCCACATTCCAAACTCTTCTTCTCCTTCTCCTACTGAAGTGTCATCTGCTATGTACTCCGAGCATAGGGGAACATCAACCGACCATGGTCAAGACCATGGAAGAAATTATAGAGGAGGACAAGGAAGACGTGGAAGGAATGGTTTTGTTAGAACAGACGACATGGAATGCACCCTTTGTGAGAAATTTAACCACACTATAGATCAATGTTTTAAAATCCATGGCATACTAGATTGGTTTAAGGCTAATCCAGCCTCTGTAAGTGATACAAAGGAGGACTAGTCTACCACACCAACAGAAAAGAAAACCCTTACCGAAGATGAGTATGACTTATTCCAGAAAATAAAAAATCTGATGGTCTCTCCTCCAAAGTTCCTCCTCAACTGCTGCTGTCACCACCGCTTCAGGTATGCTCTCTGGCACTTCCTCCTCTTCATCCTGGATAATTGACTTAGGGACCTCCGAGCATTTCACAGGTAACAAAAATCTTCTCCACTCACTTTCTCCTTGTCTCTTGAATAAATTTATTATCATAACTGACTACTCACAATCTAAAGTTCTTGGGAAAGGATCCACCTCCGTTAGGATCCACCTGTCTCTCGATGCAGGTTATTGGTAGAGGCCGTGAACAAGGAAACTGAGACAAGTCTATGGCACAATTGGTTGGGACATCCATCCGCACAATCTCTTCATCTTATTTTTCTTACCTTTAAGGATAGTTCAAATTCAAATTGTGTAGTGTGTCAACTGAGCAAATACCAGAGGACCACATACTCACCTCATCAAGAACTTAAAAGTGTTGCTCCTTTTTCATTGATCCACACATATGTATGGGGACCCTTGAGCATCTCAAACATTTCCCGAGTCAAGTAATTTATTACCTTTATTGATTATTTTACTCGTATCACATGGCTATTTCTTTTTAAAGAGCAATACGAAATACCATCCATATTTAAATCCTTCCAGCTATGGTTGTCACTCAATTTGGTAAAAAAATCAAAGTACTTAGTTCTGATAATGCCAAAGTATATAATTCCAAATATCTAGACTATTTTTTTCAAGAGAATGACATTATCCATCAAACATCTTGTGCCTACACCCCAACATCCACCCCCTCCCCCCCCCCCCCCCCCCCCCCCCCCCCCGCCCCAATCAGAATGGTGTAGGAGAACAAAAGAACTGTCACCTTCTTGAGGTATCTTGTAGCTTATTGTATATCATGAAAGTCCCATACTTTTATTGGATGAATGCAATCCTTACTGCATGCTTTCTTATAAATAGGCTATCCTCTTCCATTCTCGGTCATAAATCCCCATATTCCTTATTGTTTCCACATGGTGATCCTTTTTCACTTCCCTTGAAAGTCTTCAAATTTCTTCCCCACAACATAGTAAAATTGACCCAAAATCTATCAAGTATATCATCTTAGGATACTCTCGCATGCAAAAAGGTTGAATTTTTTACAATCCCACTGTCCAAAGGTGTCCAGAGATGTAACTTTTTGGAAGACTCTTCATACTACCCTAATAATGGTCCTTCAGGTCTCTCTTCTGCACCAGCCCCTCCTCGACCGGCTGTGCCCCGTACAACGAAAACTGTTCAACCCCCTGAAGCGTTGGCTGACACCACACTTGCAGAGTTTGTGGATCCCATCAAGGTAAGTCCTTCTTCTCCTATTCCTTTTGAACCACAATACGAGAATCGTCTCCTTTCCTTAAGAAAAGAACTTGCACTAGGCCCTCTACTTCTCAACCCATATCCAATTTTGTGCCTCGCCATCGTTTATTCTCTTCATGTTGTAAATTTCTTGCATCTATCTCCTCCATCTCAGTCCCACAATCCTATTAGGAGGCTTTGAAACATCCAAGGTGGAAGGAGGCAATGGACGAAGAAATGTAGACACTCTATGAGAATCAGACATGAGCTCTAGTTCCTCTTCCATCAGAAAACAACCTATCAGCTATAAGTGGGTCTTTATAGTTAAACACAATACGGATAGGTCAGTTGCTTACCTTAAGGCCCACTTCATTGACAACAACTATATATAGTATTATGGGATCGATTATGAGGAAACATTCTCTCCGGTGGCCAAAATGAACTCGGTATGTATTTTACTATCTCTTGTTGCTAATTCTTCCTGGCAGACCTATCAGCTTGATGTAAAAAATATTTTTCTCAATGGGGAAATAAAGGAAGAAATTTATATGCAACAACCACCTGGATTTGTGTTTGAGGGGGAGTCGGTATGTCGATTGAAGAAATCCCTTTATGGTATGAAATAGTCTCCTCGTGCATGGTTTGATAAATTTAACCAAGCACTCATATGGGCTGGATTTTATAGATGTTTTGTAGATCAATTTGTGTTTCTTAAAGACACACCTAAAGGTAAAGTGATTTTTTTTGTATATGTTGATGATATTATCTTAACCGGTAGTGATTCATAGGGCATTCAGGAAACCGAGGAAAAGATATATGAAGAATTCAAGACAAAAGATCTTGGACTACATAAATGGTTTCTAGGTATTGAAGTACTACTGTCCAAACATGGTATTATAAAATCTCAAATAAATTATGTCCTTGATCTACTAGAGGAGACAAGAATGATGAGATATAGACTAGCAGAACCCCTATGAATTCCAATACAAAATTATTTATAGGCACTGAAGAAGATGTGGATATATCATACACAGTAAGCGTTGTGAGTTAATACATGCACAAACCACAACTTACTCATTGGCAAGCACTAGAAAGAATATTGCGATATTTGCAAGGATCTACAGGAAGAGGGCTTCTTTATAAGAACCATGGTCACTTCAACATAGAAGGGTTCTCAGATACAGACTGGGTCGGATCCCCATATAATAAAAAATCTACTTCGGGATATTGTACAATGGTTGGAGGAAACTTGGTAACATGGAGAAGCAAGAAGCAAAATGTAGTTGCAAGGTCCAGTGCAGAAGCAGAATACAGGGCTATGGCACACACAATTAGTGAGCTTCTATGGATCAGATCCCTTCTAACTGAAATGAGATTCTATTAAAAAGCCCCTATGGATCTACATTGCGATAATCAAGCAGCAATACATATCACCTCAGATCCAATCTTCCATGAGAGAACAAACCACATTGAGATAAACTGCTATTTCATATGAGAGAAATACCAAGACAACATATTATCTCTTAAACATATCTCCTCACAAGGGCAAGTTGCATACATTCTCACCAAACCAATCACTCATAATATCTTGTCCACCATCTGCAGAAAGTTGGGCATTTACGATGTTTTCTCACCCATAGCTTGAGGGGGAGTGCTAAAAGGTGGGACCCACCATAACCACACGAGCTGGCATGATGAGTCACCACGTGAGGTGGCATGATGAGTCATCACACGAGTTGGAATCCTTATCAAATGAGTTCTAGGATTTGGCTATCTTCCTTGATTAATGTAATTGATTTATCTTCCCTTGATTTATGTAGATTTGAATAATTATGATTAATGTAATTAGGGATATTAGGGATCCTAACTTATCTCTGAAGTTTCCCTATATATGTAATGGAAATTGTATAAATAGGGATCTTGGTTGAAGGGTTCAATCTAGCTCTCCACTTCTCAACTCGTGGAAGAATCTCCCTCTAGCCTAAAGTTTTTTTTCTCTCTTTTCTCTTCTCTTCTCTCTAATCGAGCTCTCTCTCTCTCTCTCTCTCTCTCTCTCTCTCTCTCTCTCTCTCTCTCTCTCTCTCTTTTTGCACATTTTCTTCTCCCTCTCTCATCTTGTTTTAGGTTTCAATCATGGGGTCCTAAGTTCAACAAACATGATCAATTATCCTTTATAACAATGGTAAATCGTCAAGAATCCTTCTAGGCAAGTATATAAAGCATGATAGATCAATTATATAAAGAAAGATCGATCATCTTGTCTTTGAAAAAAATTTAAATTTGTTGATCAATGGTATAATCAATCATAACGTCATAGGAACTAAAAAACAATTGTTTTGGGGAATTGGTCAATCAATAAAAATGCATGATCAATCAACCATCTTGTGTAAGTTTTTTGTACAATATCTAAAATGACTAGTTTTGTCAAGAAACTCATAAATTGGGACCCAATCTTGTCCTTATATTGCATTGAATGAGCATTTATAGAAATACCAAAGCTTTTAATATATATTTGTGAGCCAAATGAGAGAAAACATCAATCTGCCCAAATCTAATTTTTTTTATGCATTTTCGTGGAAGTCCTAGTTCCTTTAAGCTCCACATACTTCATTGCATTAGAAGTGACTATGTCTTCAAAAGAAGGTGTAAGTTTCTATTTTTATTTTGTGTTTCTAGTTTCTTTCTAGAGGCTTTCTAGAACCTTTAATCTAGAAGGAGAGTGCCTAGTGGAGGAACAATCTATTTGAAATAAGAACTCTTTAAGTGAGAATGGGATAAAGTGATTGGGTTATACACTTGCCTTAAACATAGCTGAAATCACTTTTATAATTTTTGTTATTAGAGAAAATTATCGAATTTTTATCGAGCAAGGGTTTTTGGTGTAGTGGTTACTACCAAAATAACTCTTGTTCCTTTGTAGTTGTGTGCATGTGCTTTCGATTTTGCTCATTTACTTACTTTTAATTTCACTCAAAGCACTTGAAATTTTATTTTTATATTCAATTCACTGCCCTCTCGAGACACCAACTAGGCTAACAATTAGTTTCAGACCAGTTTTGAAAGAGATGAGTAAAGATTTTCCGAATTATAACACCATTGATTTCATGACATCTCAAGAATACATTATCTTCCAATAGGTTCATGATCCCAATTCCATACCCATATTTTATAGTTTTATACCAATGGTGGAAAGTTAGGATTGAATTTTTCTCACAATCCAAACTAGTATTTTATTGGAATAACTCAATCATTGCAAAAGTAGATGACAATGGTAAGGAGATGGAACTCTTGCTTAATTTCCTCAATTAATGAGATGGTAGCTGCTTTTTCTTCCTATAAATATGCCAAGGATTTATAGAAAAACTCAAATCAAACTTTTCTAGAGACTCAAAATATTGTCTCACTCTGTGTGCACTAAATTTGGAGATAATGGTAGACATTGAAAAATGTAGCTGCTCATGATTTGTTGGAGAAATCATGTTAGATAGAGATGAGACATGTGAGAGTAATAACTTTAAGGAAATAGATAAGGAAGAATTATTGTTTCTAATAGTTAATTCCATATCCTCCCTTAAAAAAGAAAAAGAAAATAAGAAGTTCATTTGGCAAGTTTTGAAATTAGAGAAAAAGATTGAATCCTCGAAAGTTGATACTTCCTCTAAACTAGAAGAGGTTCAAGAAGAAAATGAAAGACTGATCAAAGTGTGAAAGACTTGAAGTAAATTCTTCCAAAATTCTTGAGTTTAGAAATGAAAACGGCAAC